>NC_139571.1:431824-815343 GCF_965112155.1 Podarcis liolepis
ATTTAAAATCTACAGCCCAAAATTTGGCCCAGATTGACTCTCATTATGATTTATAGCAAAGGGTATCCAAAATCTACTGTTCGTTTGTAGAACTCAAAATGAACAAGCTCCAGCCAGGGTGCAAAATAATGACTAGAGGAAGCAGAGCCAGCTACAAAATGATGACTTGCAATATCATCCTCCATGGAAAGTAACCAGTGCAACACCAACTTTTTAAAAAGGGGATTCAGGGGGACTCCTGGAAATTACAAGCTGGTTAGCATGTCTGTCCCAGAAAAAAATGGTGAAAAGCATTGTTAGGATAAAATAACTAAGCATATAGAAGAACAAACCAGCATGCCTTCTGCAAGGGCAAGTTCAGTTTCACAAACTTATTACAGTTCTTGGAGAGTGTCAATAAGAAAGTAGATAAAGGTGACCTAGACTTTCAAGCAGCTTTGTGTTTTTGTGGGATTTGTGTTTTTTTAACTTGCTCATAAACAGGGATTTGCCACACCCACAGGGATGAGTTGTCAAAGTTTGCTAATGATCTCGAATTGTTCAAAAAAACAAAAAAGGATTGTGAGGAAGTCCAAAAGGACCTCTTCAAATTGAGAGAATAGGCACTAAAATAGCAAATGCAAGTCAATGAAAACAAGTGAAAAGGGATGCATGTTGAGTTCCCCAATTGTTTATTTATTTATTTATTTATCATTGTTATTTATATATGTCCCCTATACATTTATGGGGTCTGACCAGGAATGAGACCTTGAAGTTGTAGAAGATAATGAAGGTGTCGACCCAGTGTGTGGCAAATTCTATGCCAGGGATCATTACAAAAGGAACGGTAAATAAAACTGCCGATATCATAATGCCGTTATATAAATCTATTGTGTGAGTACATTTGCAATCTTGTGTACAGTTCTGATTGCCTCAGCTCAAAAAAAGATATTGTAAAGCTGAGAAATGTTCAGAAAGGCAACCAAAATTATCAAGGGGCTGGAGCAACTCCCCTATGAGGAAAGATTACAGCCTTTGGGACTTTTTAGTTTATAGAAAGGTCAAGTAATAAGAGGAATGATAGTAAAGGTAAAGGTAAAGGGACCCCTGACCATTAGGTCCAGTCATGACCAACTCTGGGGTTGCGGCGCTCATCTTGCTTTATTGGCCGAGGGAGGCAGCGTACAGCTTCCGGTCATGTGGCCAGCAGAAACCAGAGCAGCACACAGAAACGCCGTTTACCTTCCCGCCGGAGGGGTACCTATTTATCTACTTGCACTTTGATGTGCTTTCGAACTGCTAGGTTAGCAGGAGCAGGGACCAAGCAACGGGAGCTCACCCCATCGCAGGGATTCGAACCACCAACCTTCTGATTGGCAAGTCCTAGGCTCTGTGGCCACCCACAGAGGAATGATAGTAGTCCATAAAATGATGCAAGGCATGGAGAAAGTAGACAGAGAAAAGTTTTTCTTCTTCTCTCATAAGACTGGAACTCATGGCTGGCCAGTGAAGCTCATATACTGTGCAGTAACATGTACAAAAGTGTTTTACACGGAGTAATATGCACAAGATGTCTATGAATGTGGACTTCTTTCTTTCCAAATTGCAAAGAGGGAAATGACAGAAAGTTGCTAGTTCACATAATACAAAGCAAAAACATGTCACTCACGCTGACAGGGCATGTTGCAGACATTACGTGATGCTATGGTCCCATCACTGCAAAAGTATTGATTGTCAATCCTGAACAGCCCATAGTATCGGCGCATGCCCATGGCAATCACTGGGGGGTTAGTGCTAAAACCGCCTCCAGCACTGAGCAGACAAATCCCTGGCAGGGGAAAGAAAATACATACATGGGTATTAGAAAGCTGGCGAAAAAACATACAGTATTTTTTTAAGAAGAAGATTTGCACAGATTGCACACCAGAAAATGGTGTAGTGCAAGCATTGTGGTTAAGAGATTTGAATCATGGTCTTGAATACACTTGATTCCAGGGCTTTGGCCAAGGCCCAAGCCAAATCCAGTCTTTTCAAAGGCATCCTGGCAGTCAAGTCAGGTAAGGCATCCACAGATGACGGCAGGTCAGCTTGGATGGCCCAGATCAATCTGGGGCTGTCAGGTGTTGGGGCATCATGCAGGAAGGGAGAGGCAGATAATGCACAGGAAGGACTATGAAAACCCTAAAGCACCATATGAACAATATTCAAATCACTAACTTGGTTTTCCATTCCATTCCACCAAACTTCAATTATGTCAACACTTTTTTATTAACTATTTTCAGTTTTGACATTCTTTATTTTGATTATAATTTTTGCAGTCTTCATTTTTTTCTGAGCAGAAAACACTACATGTAAACATTTCACAGTATCAGTACCATCAGTACCACTTTGTTTATTATTTCTCATTATTAATTTATTTTAAATTTATATATCATCAAGGTGGTTTATAATAAGATTAATCAAGAATACACAAACAATAGTAAAATATATCCAGCAGTGTTAACAGTTAGTACAAAATGTAACTGAAAGGTTGCCTAAGCAAATTATTGACATCAGTGGCAAGGGAACTAGTCAGTAAGCATGTCAGTTTTCAGCATTTACCATGACTGTGTGCCTTCTCCAAAGAGTGGGGGCCACACTTGGAAAGACCCTGGTTGCCAATAGGATGAGTTTCTTTAGGCAGCAGCGCAAGCAAGAAGGCAGCATTTTTATGGGGATGCTAGCATTTCTCCTTTCCCTAAGAGGTCATACAAGAGGGTTTCAGATTGTAAGATTCAAAAGCAAATTTTGAAAATGAGAACACTGGAAAGAGCAGCTGAAAAATATCAAAACACTCCCTGCAAGCCTGCTGCCCTCCAGATGTTGTTGGGCTACAACTCCTATCATCTATGTTCACTGGTAACACAGGATGTGACCAATGGGAGTTGAAATCCAGCAACACTTGGAAGGTACCCCATTGCAAGCATAAATCCATACAAAGAACTCCAATGAAGCTGTGCACTCAGCAAACAAAACTCACAGTCATTCAGGGTATAGCCTCCGAATCCATCTAGCCCATATCGTCTCAAAAGGCCTGCTAGCTCACAGCGCTCAAACAAACGGGCCTCATTTGCCACAGCGAGGAGGCTGAGTATGGAAAGGATCAGAACTTTCATGGCTGCAGCTGTCTGGAGAGTGATGTGACAATATGCCCCAAGAACCAGCCTTTTTATTATCTGGGGACTTGGGCTGAAAATGAGGATGTCTGTTTTTGGAATTCTTATTTCATCAAGATAGATTTATTGTTTGGCAGTCAGCTGAATTTACAACCAGAACAGGGAAATAAGAGACAAAGCAACAAGTGTGGGTTGAACCACAGTGCAGGAAACTAAACTAAAAATTGTTTTGGGAGGGCCAACTTCTGCCAGGGCAAGGGGAATGAATGCCGTCATTCACTGCCCTTTGCCTCAGCCTCAGCTGGCTAAGGTCAGCTTGGTGGCCCTGGGTCCCCACAACTTCAGTTGTATTGGGCAGCTTAGCCTCAAAGATGTTCTGAATGAAAAGGTAAAGCACTGGTGCAGTCAGATTCTGTCTGGGGGCTTCTTGTTTGGGGTTCACTGGCCTGATCCAGCAAGCTCTGCTTATCTTCTGTATTTAGCCCAGACATTTCACAAGTCCTTAGCAGTTGGCCTCTGCAACACCCATTAGTAAATGGTGCCGAATGGTGCTCACCATATCCCTCCCCTCAAATTAGTCAACATTCTGCATCTTCCCACCACAAAAGACAGGCAATCCTCTGTTTAGTCCTACTACCTCAGCCTGCCCAGGATCCTGCAGATCCCACCCACAACTATCTCTGCCTTATCACCCTAAAATCCCTACTTGCTTGCAAAATGCATGTTTGGGTTTTATAACAAACTCAAATCATTCCCTCCCAAGTGCAAAACTAAAACTTGGGCTGACTGTTAAAATTTGCCATATTGGAATACAGTAGGCAGGTGTTGGGGATGTAAGAAGCCATCATTTTCTTGTCCATCCCATATTCATCATGGATAGTGCTGTTTCTAGTCTGCTGCAGTTTGCCTTCTGCAAAGAACATTGTTTGTCTCACTGCCCACTAATTCGAAACATATTATGTCATTAAATAACCATTACATCATGATACACCTTTCATTTCAATGGAAGGAAACATCAGGAACATGTGGGGGGCACTGTATCATAAAAATACAGTGAACATCTACCATATTTGCCTACCAAATTCCTGTTCCAGGTTGAGAAAGAACACATAAGCTGACGTAATTTTGGGTACTGTTTCCAAATTCATCAGTATTCTCAGCCATTCCTAAAGGAGATGATGCCATGTAATCAGGCTTTTATACCCTAATTAAACTCATGGGCAGGAGGAGGAGAGAAAGAGATACACACAGGTTGCCTATGCATCCCCATGCCCTTTCTGCCAGAACAATGCCCCTTCTGGGTAGTCCTGATCCAACCTGGGCTGATCCAGGATTGCACCAACCTGATCCAGCCAAATTCTGGGTCGACTTAAATTGCATGGCCAACATCCCATGGCCAAGACCCTATCAAAGTAAAATCAACCTTCAAATGAGACAGAGCCCTCATGTCCCAAGGAAGAATCATAGAATCATAGAGTTGGAAGAGACCACAAGGGCCATCGAGTCCAACCCCCAGCCAAGCAGGAAACACCATCAGAGCACTCCTGACATATGGTTGTCAAGCCTCTGCTTAAAGACCTCCAAAGTAGGAGACTCGACCACACTCTTTGGCAGCAAATCCGACTGTCGAACAGCTCTTACTGTCAGGAAGTTCTTCCTAATGTTTAGGTGGAATCTTCTTTCTTGTAGTTTGGCTCCATTGCTCCGTGTCCGCTTCTCTGGAGCAGCAGAAAACAACCTTTCTCCCTCCTCTATGTGACATCCTTTTATATATTTGAACATGGCTATCATATCATCCCTTAACCTCCTCTTCTCCAGGCTAAACATGCCCAGCTCCCTTAGCCATTCCTCATAAGGCATCGTTTCCAGGCCTTTGACCATTTTGGTTGCCCTCCTCTGGACACGTTCCAGTTTGTCAGTGTCCTTCTTGAATTGTGGTGCCCAGAACTGGACACAGTACTCCAGGTGAGGTCTGACCAGAGCAGAATACAGTGGCACTATTACTTCCCTTGATCTAGATGCTATACTCCTATTGATGCAGCCCAGAATTGCACTGGCTTTTTTAGCTGCCGCGTCACACTGTTGGCTCATGTCAGGTTTGTGGTCAACCAAGACTCCTAGATCCTTTTCACATGTACTGCTCTCAAGCCAGGTGTCACCCATCTTGTATTTGTGCCTCTCATTTTTCCCCCCCAAGTGCAATACTTTACATTTCTCCCTGTTAAAATTCATCTTGTTTGTTTTTGCCCAGTTCTCTAATTTGTCAAGGTCGTTTTGAAGTGTGATCCTGTCCTCTGGGGTGTTAGCCACCCCTCCCAGTTTGGTGTCATCTCCAAATTTGATCAGGATGCCCTTGAGTCCATCATCCAAGTCGTTGATAAAGATGTTGAATAAGACCGGGCCCAAGACAGAACCCTGTGGCACCCCACTAGTCACTCTTCTCCAGGATGAAGAGGAACCATTGATGAGCACAATTGGGTTCAGTCAGTCAGCCAGTTACAAATCCACTGAGTGGTAGCAGAGTCAAGACCGCATTTTACCAGCTTCTTTACAAGAATATCATGGGGCACCTTGTCAAATGCCTTGCTGAAATCAAGGTAGGCTACATCCATTGCGTTCCCTTCATCTACCAGGCTTGTAATTCTGTCAAAAAACGAGATCAGGTTAGTCTGACATGACTTATTTTTCAGAAATCCATGCTGACTATTGGTGATCACAGCATTCCTTTCTAGGTGCTCACAGACTGTTTGCTTAATGATCTGCCCCAGAATCTTCCCTGGTATTGATGTCAGACTGACTGGGCGATAATTATTTGGGTCCTCTCTTTTCCCCTTTTTGAAAATAGGGACAACATTTGCCCTCCTCCAGTCTGCCGGGACTTCGCCTGTTCTCCAGGAATTCTCAAAGATGACTGCCAGTGGTTCTGAGATCACATCTGCCAGTTATTTTAATATTCTTGGATGCAGTTCAGTTCGTCTGGCCCTGGAGACTTGAATACATCTAAACTAGCCAAGTATTCTTGTACTATCTCCTTAGTTATTCTGGGCTGTGTTTCCTTTGCTGAATCATTTACTCCAAATTCTTCAGGTCGGGCATTGTTTTCTTTATCGGAGAAGACTGAGGCAAAGAAGGCATTGAGGAGTTCAGCCCTTTCTGTGTCCCCTGTTTGCATTTCACCATCTTCTCCTCTGAGTGACCCCACTGTTTCTTTGTTCTTCCTTTTGCTACGAACATACCCATAAAAGCCTTTTTTGTTGCTTTTAACCTCTCTAGCAAGCCTGAGTTCATTCTGTGCTTTAGCTTTTCTGACTTTGTGTCTACATGTTCTGGCTATTTGTTTGAATTCCTCTTTGGTGGTTTCCCCCCTTTTCCATTTTTTGTACACATCCTTTTTTAATCTTAACTCAGTTAAAAGTTCTTTAGATAGCCACCCTGGCTTCTTTAGGCACCTTCCATGTTTCCAACTCATTGGTATTGCCTGACGTTGTGCTTTTACTATCTCCCTCTTAACAAACTCCCAGCCATCATGAACTCCCTTTCCTTTTAGTATTAGTGTCCATGGGATCTCACCCAGCACTTCCCTAAGTTTTATGAAGTCGGCTTTCTTAAAGTCAAGGAATTGAGTCCTAGTATGCTTGGCTGCTCCTTTCCGCTGTATAGTAAACTTCAGAAGAGCATGATCACTCGCGCCTAATGATCCTTCCACTTCTACCCCACTAACCAGGTCATCAACATTGGTTAGGACCAGATCTAAAATGGCTGTTCCTCTCGTTGCTTCTCCCACTTTCTGGACAATGAAGTTGTCTGCAAGGCCAGTGAGGAATCTGTTTGACCTTATGCTCTTGGCTGAGTTTGACATCCAACAAATATCCGGGTAATTGAAGTCCTCCATTACTACTATCTCCCTTCCTTTTGCATGCTTGGCCATCTGTTCCAGGAAGGCATCATCTATGTCCTCCGTTTGGCTTGGGGATCTATAGTATGTGGGATGTAAACACAGGAGCAGTCAATGACAACATTCCTAGAGTGTACATGTTAGAACATGGGGAGGGATGTCAGTCCAGCAAGCAGGTAAACTTCCTGGGGACGGACTTCCTCCGCATGTGACCAGAGGTGGGTGTGGTCTCACCTGTGCAGGTAATGACAAAAGCACAGGGCAGGCAGCCACTCTCTCTCTCTGCCATCTTCCTTTGATGAGGAAACATCTAAGGATGCTCTCTTGGCTCCCAGCCAAGAGAGGAGATAAGGACTATCTTGCTACAAGATAGATTCTGAATGTATGTAACCTTTTTAAGCTGTCTGCCTTCTGGGATCATATTGTGAACAGAACGTGAGTAAACTCTTTTATACTTTTATAAAGACTGTGTCATGTCTTGTATTTTAAGAGGGAACAAAAGGGGAAATTACCAGAGTAATTATTATAGAGGTTCTAGCGAACCTGTGCACACGTTACCGTTGCGAACTTAAAGGGGAATGTTTATAAACTCTGCTGATATTTTGGGAACTAGTTAGCACAAGTTGGATAAGGACATAATTAGTCAATATATCCTCTCCTGCACCCCAGAACATTCCCACAAAGGGTTAT
This sequence comes from Podarcis liolepis, assembly GCF_965112155.1. Taxonomy (NCBI): domain Eukaryota; kingdom Metazoa; phylum Chordata; class Lepidosauria; order Squamata; family Lacertidae; genus Podarcis; species Podarcis liolepis. The sequence goes on from NC_139571.1 coordinate 439,544, forward strand.
TGGGCCCAAGTATTGCATATCTTTGCGTATTTTTGAAGGATTGCATTGGATTGTGATTTTGAGTTGAGTAGTATTTTTCTGAGTTAACTTCCTGGTAAGCACATGGTCCTTTGTTCCATTGTGCAGTGGGGTTAAGCAACCCCCCCTTCCCTCAGAGTTCACAGTGACCCAAGGCAGTGAAGAATTGTTTTGCATTTTGAGATTTTGATTTTAAAATTTTGAGAAATTTTGAATAATTTTCAAATTTTGGATTTTAAGATGGCTAGAGCAGCTTTTGATAGTGATGCAAAGCTAGGAATGCCTGTGCTGAATGAATACAATTTCATACACTGGAAGCAGCGCTTGATAGCATGTTTAGATTATAAGCACATTTTGGAAGCTTTAAAGCCTCAGCCTACAGGGACAACTGAGGGAGATTTAGCCAAGATAAGTGCTTGGAAATGCATGAACAGCGAAGCTAGACACATAATTTTGAGTGGACTTCGTGATGTGCAGCTATCATTAACCAGGTCATCAACATTGGTTAGGACCAGATCTAAAATGGCTGTTCCTCTTGTTGCTTCTCCCACTTTCTGGACAATGAAGTTGTCTGCAAGGCCAGTGAGGAATCTGTTTGACCTTATGCTCTTGGCTGAGTAACAAATATCCAACAAATATCCGGGTAATTGAAGTCCCCCATTACTACTATCTCCCTTCCTTTTGCATGCTTGGCCATCTGTTCCAGGAAGGCATCATCTATGTCCTCCGTTTGGCTTGGGGATCTATAGTAAACTCCCACAATGAGGTCTCTGTTATTCTTCTCTCCCTTAATTTTGACCCAAATGCTCTCACTTTGGCTTTGAGGTTCTAAATCTTGGGTCTCTTCACAGGTATACACATCCCTGACATATAACGCCACTCCTCCTTTCTTGTCTGGTCTGTTTCTCTGAAATAGATTGTATCCCTCCATTATTACATTCCAATCGTGGGACTTATCCCACCAGGTTTCAGTGATGCCTATTATGTCATATTTAGTTTGCTGTACCAAGAGCTCAAGCTCATCTTGTTTATTTCCCATGCTTTGCGCATTAGTGTACAGACATTGAAGTCCATTAATCATTCCCCCGTGTCTCTTATTTAAGGATTTTTTCCTCCCACCACTAGGTCTGCGTGCTGTTTGCTCCATTTGGTCTATGACATTTGGATGATCATCTTCATCAATTGATAGACTCCTACCTTCAGGAGCACTGTCAGTTTAAAGCCCTCCTGATGAGGTTTCTGAGATTTTTGGCAAAAACATTCCTCCCAACCGTTGTGAGGTGCAGCCCATCGCTTGCCAGAAGTCCGTTGTGAGGTACAGCCCATCGCTTGCCAGAAACTGCAGTCCATGATCTAAGAATCCAAACCGTTCCTGTTTACACCATTTGCGAAGCCAGCTGTTCACTTCCACTATTTTTCCCTCTCTCCCTGGGCCACGTCATTCAACTGGGAGGACAGATGAGATGACAATTTGTGAATTTAATTGCTTCAATTTCCTGCCCAGAGCCTCGTAGTCTCTATTGATCTTCTGGAGGCTATTCCTTGCAGTCGTTCAGTTACATCTTGGATCTTAGCCCCGGGGAGACAGCACACCTCCCGAGACATCTTGTCAGGCCCACAAATCACTGCTTCTGTTCCCCTCAGTAGGGAATCCCCTATCACCACTACACGCCTCCTCTTGGGTTTGGTCGGGGTTCTTCCGTTAGCTGTCCGTTCCAAGGTCACCTGCACATTCCCTGAGGACTGACTTTGCTGCTCGTCTTCATATACCTGATCGACTGTAACAAGGGAGAGATCCTCAAATGAAGTCTGCTCTTCATCTTCCATGCTAGGGGAGAGGACCTCAAAGCAATTGTGTATTTCTAAACAATCAGAGCGAACCCTGGGCCTCCTACTTCTTTGAGTCACGTTTCTCCATATATCTGGCACCTGTGTTGGTGAACTAGCCTCCTTCTCAGGGGTGTCCCCTGTCTCCTCCTTGGTGGAGACGGTGTTCTCTGTTGCTTCCAAGAAGAGCTCCAGCTCTCTAATTCTTTGGAGCGTAGCTACACGTTCCTCCAGTTGCTGGGCTTTGTCTTCTAAGAGGGCAATCAACATACAATTGCTGCAGGTAAAGTAGCCTGCAACCTTTGGCAAGATGGCAAACATTGCGCAGGAACCACAGGCGACTGCAGCTGTTCCCTCCCCTTCCATCTTGAAAACGCGTTGTTGGGGGTGGCTACAGTGGTCCTCCATCTTTGCACAGGGAGAGCAACTAATCAGCCACAAGAAACACACACACAAGAAAACTCTTTTGCTCCTCCTTCAGCTGCTGCCCTGCAAGAAGGTGGGGAGGATGCTTTGCCAGAGGTTGGATGGTGTTAGACCTTCCCTGTCCTTTCTTGGGTCCCATAGTAGAGTTGAGCTGGCATTCATCTGTCTCAAGAAACCATGGAGGAGTGTACCTTTGAGGGTGAAGGCAAGCAATAGTAAACTAGGCCTAAGAGAACAGCATAAAGGTAAAGGGACCCCTGACCATAGGTCCAGTCGTGGCCGACTCTGGGGTTGTGGTGCTCAGCTCACATTATTAGCTGAGGGAGCTGGTGTACAGCTTCCGGGTCAGCATGACTAAGCCGCTTCTGGCACGGAAACGCCGTTTACCTTCCCGCCGGAGCGGTGCCTATTTATCTACTTGCACTTTGACATGCTTTCAAACTTGCCCAAGCAAAGCAGCAACCATGCCTCAATGCAACTAAGCACTGGACACCCGTGTAGGTAAAATGCCCTGGTCAAATACCATTCCTCAACCACAACCACCAAAGCAAGCTCCAACAAGTTGTGAGGGTATCTCCTAAGTAAAGATCTGAAACAAATCCCAAACAAACATAAGGGGATTATCCAAAAGGTCAGGAAAATTGCTAAGGAAGCCTGATGAAGAGGATACTAGACAGTTGGGGGGGAAAGACCATATATTATGATTGGCTATGAATCTACAAGCACATTTTGTTCAGCAAAATTAAGACCATGCAATGCAAGAGGTCTGAATCTTCCAGTGAAACAAAAGGAATGGTTGAAATATAGAAATAGCACTGAAGAATTGCAAAGGAGCAACTGTTAAATTCACAATGCTATCATTAAAATCATGCCAGTAGTTCATTTTCCCATAAAGTCACAAAACAAACTCTGAGAAGTCCTCATAACGAAGAGTGATTAATTGTGAAGAATTATATGTGACTTATAGGGACACTTTGAAACCATCAGCAATAATGCAATGATTCAATGTGAGCTGTGTGAACCAACCACAAGATTCAGTTCAGACCCTGAATCAGCCCTTTAGAAAGCAGCCCACCTCCATACAAGACACTTGTACACTGCCTGGTTCACTCCATTCACTACTGTGACATTTTAACATAACTATAACTTTTCCCCCTTGATAGTAGTGGATGAAATTTGCAGGCAGAATAAGCCTCCATTGCAAATTACAAGCTAATAGATTCAGAGACTTCTGCACAGGACACCCCTAAAGTTTATTGTATTTTTTTTCTTAAGGGAACCTCTATAACTTTTTGTTTTGTGGCAGAATTGAATCTGAGAGTAAGGGCTCACACTTTCTGAGGCCATGTATCCTTCCAAATATCAGAATGATAGTAAAGTGATTTTCCTGCTAGGGTGGCCTTTACAGTTTTCAGGTTCACTTCATTTCCCCACCTCCATTATTTGGAAATTTAAAAATGTCTATAACAACTTTTCCCTTTTGACAGAAGTAGATGAAATATGCTCCTCCAGAATAGGTAAAGCTTTGTCAAATTACACTTTCTAGGTGAAATCAGGTTCAGCTGCTGCTATTTACATTTCAAAAATAATGCATGTTAAATGTTGGTAGAACAATCCTATGGTGGGCAGAAAGAGGAATCGGTGGCATAAACAGGCCTGTATCAGCCAGGGCAGGACTTGGGTACACCAACTTTCAGGCTTACATATATTCCCACCCTTGGATCCTACAGGTACAAAGCCTCTCTCATCACACTCTGAACATGCTTTTCATCCCACCCGGCAAAGTGCCAACAGATAAGGACAGATGGATATGGAAACTTCTGCTCTAGGACTGATGTATTTTGTATGTTTGGGGCATGTTGCGGGGAACTTCTCCCAACACACCTCTTCCCCATGGATGACAGAGGAAGAAGTCCTACAGAAGTTTCCACAACCACAATGAAGGATGAGGGGGAGGGTGTCCTTCACCTCTGGTGGGCCTCCCTCTCCACTGCAGCAGATGAATCTGTGGCCCTTTAGCTGTTGTTAGACTACAACTCCCATTGCCGTCTGCAAGCATTGTAAAAGGTTACGGAGTGTGGGAGTTGTAATCCAACAATTACTCCCCATAGCTTAGCCCTCAGGGAGGAAAGTCTGCAGTGCCCTATGGCCTTAGGACACATTTGCAGCAGGGAACTTCCCAGAATCACCTTGTAGTAAGAGTGCTCTCAGTTAATAGATGCACATGGCAAAATATAAGTGACCTCAAATAATGAATGGGTTCTTTCTTTGATGCAACAGCAATAAGTTAGTCTCTAATAGCCTGGACAGTCTGTATGCAGAAGAGCTGATATTTCCTGATTTATTCGATTCTCAGAACGAAGGAAGGCCAAGCAAGTTCATTGTGTAGAGAGCCACATCATGAAGGTTCCTGTCCTTTGCCTGCTTACAATGCTGGAGTGGTTATAAAATTTCTAGTCTCTCCCCAATGGCAATTTGGGCCCTCCTCCAAAGAGAGCTACTCTAAAAAAAGCACAAACAAAAATTACTCAATTTTACATGAATAAGGAAAATGAGGCAGCGGCTAAGAAACAGCAGGAGCCAGATACTATTATTGACCTTATAGGGCCTCTCAGCAGCTATGGTGAAGAGCAGAACGATCAGAAAGAGGTTTTGGGCCCAGCCAGCTCAACTCCTGAGTCATCTCTTGCATTGAGCACAAGTAACTCAAGTAACTCAAGGACTAATCCAGGCTAAACAAGTGGAGGAACTAATGTTAAAGCAAATTTCATCAGGAGCAAGTATAAAAGAGTCCTACTTCCAACTTTCTGAAACAAATGAGGAGGGATTATCAGTCACTGGGTGGCTTGTACTACTAACATTGAACATTGAACACATAAAATCATTTTTGGCTGACTATAATAAAATTCTTGCCATCTTGATAGGTACTTGTAGCAATACAAAAAACCAACAGGCTACTATTCTAAGCACCTATGCACCAACACTGGATGCCGATGAAGACATTAAAGATTTTTTTTACTCTCAGTTGGATACCATCCTATCAGAGACACCTGAGGATAAAATTACCCTCCTGGGTGATTTTAATGCAAGAGTTGAATGAGATTTCGATTGTGACCTGCAACTATTGGGAAAGAAGGAACTGGCAACAGCAACCAGAACAGAATCTTACTTTTTACTATATGTGCAGCGCACAACTTTGTTATTACCAACACACGCTTTCAACAAAAAAATTTAAAACATCATGGAGGCATCCTCGGTCAAACCACTGGCACCTCTTAGACTATGTCTGAGCAGAAGATAGCTGTGATGTACTCCTTACAAGTGACAATGACTGCTGGACAGATCACCAATTAATACGCTCCATGATGGCTATAAAGATTATACCTCAACACAGGCTTCAAGGCACAAAATGAACACTCAATATCCTATTAAGCTGGGACTGCTACCAAATGACTCTTAAGTTCCCTGATAACATCAAGGAACACTGGACCAAGCTAAAACATCCATTATTACAGCCTGTGAACAAACTATTGGATACCAAACCAAGAAACACCAGGACTAGTTTTATGAGAAAGACAGTGAGATTGAATGCATCATCGACAAGAAAAGGAAGGCCTTTCAGATATCACAAAGATTGAAATAATAATAATAATAATAATAATAATAATAATAATAATAATAATAATTTATTTATACACCGCGCATCTGGCTAGGTTTCCCCAGCCACTCTGTGTGGCTTCCAACAAAAGATTAAAATAAAATAATAACTGCACCACTAAGAAAAAAACCTATGCCAACACCAAGGCCGAGGTTCAAAGAAGAACCAGAGAACAAAAGAACACCTGGTGGATAAAAAAAGCTCAAGAGACCAGCACTTAGCTGGCACTCAGGATGCACAGAGTTTCTTTAAAGCCACAAGAACCATCTATGGGCCAATAAATCATGGCATATGCCCCCTATGCTCAACAGATGGTACCACACTTCTAAAAGATAAAAAAGCTATTGCATTGCGCTGGAAGAAACATTACCAGCATCTCCTTAAGCGCAACTCCCCAGTAGCTGCTGAGATCGTCTCACAAATCCCGCAAAAACAAATTAGAGATGAGCTTGCAGTGTCTCCAAATCTTGGAGAGTTGTGTACAGCTACAGTGGTACCCCGCAAGACGAACGCCTCGCAAGACGGAAAACCCGCTAGACGAAAGGGTTTTCCGTTTTGGAGGCGCTTCGCAAAACGAATTTCCCTATGGGCTTGCTTCGCAAGACGACAGCCCATAGGGAAATCTCAGGGACAGCGGGGAAGCGCAGCGCGTCTTCCCCACTGTCCTCGGACCTCCTCCCGCCGCCGGCTTCGGAACGAAGCTCCGATGCCGGGCGGCGGAGGGGGAACGTCTCCTCCCGCCGCGCGGCATCGGGACGAAGCTCCGATGCCGGGCGGCGGAGGGGGAAAGCCTCCTCCCGCCGCGCGGCATCGGGACGAAGCTCCGATGCCGGGCGGCGGAGGGGGAACGTCTCCTCCCGCCGCGCGGCATCGGGACGAAGCTCCGATGCCGGGAGGGGGAGGGGGAAAGCCTTCTCCCGCCGCCCGGCATCGGATGGCTTTCCTGAAGACTTGGGGTGGGAGGAGGGTTTTCCTTCCCACCGCCAACATTCAGAATGCTGTTCTGAATGTTGGCGGTGGGGAGGAAAAACCCTCCTCCCACGCAAGCCCCGGGAACAGAGGGAAAGCGCTGCGCCCCTTCCCCTCTGTTCCCGTACCTGTGCTGAAGGCTTGCGGTGCGGAGAAAAGCCCTTCTCCGCACCGCCAGCCTGGCAAGCGGTTTCCCTAGGAACGCATTAATTGATTTTCAATGCATTCCTATGGGAAACCGTGCTTCGCAAGACGAAAAACCCGCAAGAAGAAAAAACTTGCGGAACGAATTAATTTCGTCTTGCGAGGCACCACTGTATTAACCAAATGAAAAACAACAAAGCCAGCGAACTTGATGGGATACCTGTTGCAGTCTTCAAAGTGAGTGGAATTGAACTTATACAACAACTTCACAAGCTCATCGAAAACATATGGGAGATTGAGGAGATCCCAGCAGACTTTAGGGATGTCAAAATTATCATGATCATGAAAAAGGTGACAGAACGGATTGCAGAAACTATTGAGGCATCTCTTTATTAGCTGCGGCTGGCAAAATTATTGCAAGGATCTTAGCAAACTGTCTCTTAACAATATCCGAGGTGACCCTTCCTGAATTCCAAAATGGTTTTTGGCCTTCTAGGGGGACAGTGGACAAGATTTTCACCTCTTGACAGCTTCAAGAAAAATGCAGAGAGCAAAACCAACCCTGTATATGGCATTTATTGACCTGACTAAAGCCTTCAACACTGTAAATTGCAATACCCTATGGACTGTCCTTGTGAAAATTGGCTGCCCAGATAAATTTGTGAACATCATTTGGCACCTTCATGATAATATGACAGCAACAACTGCAGATAGCAATGGCTTTCAAAGTGAACCATTCACAGCGGGATCAGAAGTTAAGCAGGGTTGTGTTATCGCTTCAACTCTATTCATTATTTTCATTGCCATGATCCTACATTTTGTCAAAGGGAAACTCTCCACCGGCGTAGAAATGATATACATGATATACAGTGGTACATCGGTTTTCAAACAGCTTAGTATACAAACTACTTATAACCCGAGAACTTCCTGACAGTAAGAGCTGTTCGACAGTGGAATTTGCTGCCAAGGAGTGTGGTGGAGTCTCCTTCTTTGGAGGTCTTTAAGCAGAGGCTTGACAACCATATGTCAGGAATGCTCTGATGGTGTTTCCTGCTTGGCAGGGGGTTGGACTCGATGGCCCTTGTGGTCTCTTCCAACTCTATGATTCTATGATTCTATTCTATGAAGGCAAAAGTTCTCTCTCTGAGGTGCCAGTCAGCTTCTCTCCCTGCCCCCCAGGCCAGCCTTTCTGGATCTCTTCCCCACAAACATTCCTCACCTTCTTCAGAGCACAAGCAGCGCCCTCCACTTGAGTGTGTTCTTCTCACTGAAGAACTCTTACTGCATATCAAACTTTTTTTGGAATCCAAAGGTACTCTGTTCGGAGGGTGCACTTACGTTTTGAGTGCCACACTTCCGTTGCCTGCTCACTTGCCACCAGACCTGGGCTTCCCTTACTCAGCACCGGCTGTGCCAGCCACTGGCAACACCCGGAAGCAGAGAAGGGGAGCGTGGATGCTGCAGCCACAGCAGCGGCAGAGGGAACCAGCAGCGGGGAGCAGCAGCAACATCCTTTGCCTGCGCGGCACGGCCTTCCCTCGCTTAGTGACGGCCGCAGCAGGACATCTGGAAGTGGAGAAGCACTGTTCTGCAGCGGCCGGCGCCAAGCGAGGGAAGGCCGTGCCACAGCAGCAACCACTCCCACTCAGTACTGGGTGACACCTGCAGCCACCGCTCTGGGCCCCAGAGCAATGGCAAACAGCTCGCCCCCAGAAGTGACTGCCACGGCATCCCCTCACAGGGCACAAGACGGCGTGGGCAGGATGCTGGTGTTCATCGCTGCAGTAAGAGTTCTTCAGTGAGAAGAACACACTCAAGTGGAGGGCGCTGCTTGTGCTCTGAAGAAGGTGAGGAATGTTTGTGGGGAAGAGATCCAGATAGGCTGGCCTGGGGGGCGGGGAGAGAAGCTGACTGGCACCTCAGAGAGAGAACTTTTGCCTTCATAGAATAGAATCATAGAGTTGGAAGAGACCACAAGGGCCATCGAGTCCAACCCCCTGCCAAGCAGGAAACACCATCAGAGCATTCCTGACATATGGTTGTCAAGCCTCTGCTTAAAGACCTCCAAAGTAGGAGACTCCACCACACTCCTTGGCAGCAAATTCCACTGTCAAACAGCTCTTACTGTCAGGAAGTTCTTCCTAATGTTTAGGTGGAATCTTCTTTCTTGTAGTTTGGCTCCATTGCTCCGTGTCCGCTTCTCTGGAGCAGCAGAAAACAACCTTTCTCCCTCCTCTATGTGACATCCTTTTATATATTTGAACATGGCTATCATATCACCCCTTAACCTCCTCTTCTCCAGGCTAAACATGCCCAGCTCCCTTAGCCGTTCCTCATACGGCATCGTTTCCAGGCCTCTGACCATTTTGGTTGCCCTCCTCTGGACATGTTCCAGTTTGTCAGTGTCCTTCTTGAACTGTGGTGCCCAGAACTGGACACAGTACTCCAGGTGAGGTCTGACCAGAGCAGAATACAGTGGCACTATTACTTCCCTTGATCTAGATGCTATACTCCTATTGATGCAGCCCAGAATTGCATTGGCTTTTTTAGCTGCCGCGTCACACTGTTGGCTCATGTCAAGTTTGTGGTCAACCAAGACTCCTAGATCCTTTTCACATGTACTGCTCTCAAGCCAGGTGTCACCCATCTTGTATTTGTGCCTCTCATTTTTTTTGCCCAAGTGCAATACTTTACATTTCTCCCTGTTAAAGTTCATCTTGTTTGTTTTTGCCCAGTTCTCTAATCTGTCAAGGTCGTTTTGAAGTGTGATCCTGTCCTCTGGGGTGTTAGCCACCCCTCCCAGTTAAGGTTAAGGGGTGATAGCCATGTTCAAATATATAAAAGGATGTCACATAGAGGAGGGAGAAAGGTTGTTTTCTGCTGCTCCAGAGAAGCGGACACGGAGCAATGGAGCCAAACTACAAGAAAGAAGATTCCACCTAAACATTAGGAAGAACCTCCTGACAGTAAGAGCTGTTCGACAGTGGAATTTGCTGCCAATGAGTGTGGTGGAGTCTCCTTCTTTGGAGTTCTTTAAGCAGAGGCTTGACAACCATATGTCAGGAGTGCTCTGATGGTGTTTCCTGCTTGGCAGGGGGTTGGACTCGATGGCCCTTGTGGTCTATTCCAACTCTATGATTCTATGATTCTATGAAAGACCCTCTCAAGGCAAATCTTTAAAAATGCAGCATAAACACCAACAATTGGGAAACACTGGTCTGCGAGTGATCTAGCTGGAGAACAGCCTTTACCAAAGGTGTTATGGGCTTTGAAGACACTGGAACTCAGGACGAAAGGGAGAAATGTTCTAAGACAAAGGTATGTTTGGCAAACTCTCACCATGATCAACTCCCGTCCAGAAAACTATGTCCCCACTGTGGAAGGACGTGTGGATCCAGAATTATTTGACCTGGAGGTGATCTTGTGTACACTATTTTAGAGTCTGTTTCCGAACCATATAGCATATAAACACCCCACAAAATCTCTTATCCCAGACAGTGAAAACTGAGCTGGAAAAAGAACATGACATAACAAACATTGTGTGGTATGCACAAATGATTCCAGTTATCAATAAAAACATGGAAATACGTATTTGTGTCACCAAAGCTTTTAAGCATCCACACAGTTAGTTTTGTTACATTTATTTACGGGGGGGGGGCTGCAAAGTGGGGTCTGGAACAGACACCCTTGGATGTGTCAGCTCCATTCACAGTAGCCAAACACTGGAAGGATATGAAGGGAGGGACAGTCGATCACTGGCATCACAAAGTTTCATTTGTTGTCTTCCTTAGTTGAAGGGATGACCTAAAGGAACCTCAGCAAAGTATGAGTCCAAGGACAAGGCAAAAGAAAGAACTAATAATATGGTGAGGAAGAGAAGGGTCTACATTAAGCAATGAAGGATGCTGGCCAGAAGCCAGAGCAGCTGGTGGAAGCGATTCTAACTAGGCAATGAGAGAAAAAGGAGGGCTTTGCCGAAACAATGAGTGGCAGAAGCTAAAGAAAGGGGGAGAACAAGGGGAGAAAGAGGGAGCAGAACATATTCTGGAATTCTCTGCAGTTGGTAAGGCTAACATGGCACATCATCGGGTGTCCCATAAAGCTAGGGAGTTTAGTTTAGTGGATTCCATCTAGGAGAGGAAGAGGAAAGAAAGATGCATGGCTGCAACTGCATACAGCCCCTACCTCGGTGCTTGCCTAGCCCTGCCCTGTTTGTTGTCATTTGAAGACATGCAGAACTATCCCAGAGTCTTGGGTCATCAGAGCCATTGTTTGTGCCCATTGGGCTGGTTCTCTCCCCAGCAGAGTTGGCTGCCTCCATGAGGCAACAACAAAACCTTGGCTGAACAATCCTTGTTCCGGGATTCTTCCTCTTAACCCAAGAGTGCCCAAAGCTGCTATCCCCAAGGCTTAAGGTCCCTCTGTTCAGACATACAAGCACTGTATGCCAGGCCTTCTCTCCCCACCGCTTCTCCTTTCTGTAGAACCATTCTGCCCTTAAGCTCTCTCCCTTCTTCCCTCTCAAGAGAATTTCTTTCCATCCTTCAATCGGGGAATTATCAATCCATAGTTAATGTCTCAAAGAGAAATTCAGCAGACAAAGCAGGGATGAGGAACCTGTAGTGCCCTCCAGATGTGGTTGGACTCCCATCAGCCCCAGTGATTCTGCATTCAGGTTGCAGTCCACCAATATCCAGAGGTCCACAGGTTTCCCATCCCTGCCTTAAAGGTCTCCATGGTTTGCAGGTTCCCCATCCTCAGGCTCAAGCCTCTCTAGAAGCTCTGTCCTCTGATCCTCCCATTGCCCACTCTCCATCTATTAACTGTAGTTAAAAGATGAGGATTGTTACACCTGCGACAAAACCCTGATGGCTCCTGGGTTTAGTATTTTACCAAAAACAAGTATTGTACAAGAGAGGTAAGAAGTTGTACACATTACATCACAATCTGTCAGGGGGGAAACTGCTGCACTTTGTACCCGTGAAAGAGGCTGCCATAAGACATTGCACTTTCTCAGGGAAAGTACATGCACCCAAGACTGAAAATTCCAATTTCATCTCCCCTACAACTAAACAACAACAACAACCACCCCAGTTTATAAAGTGCCACCATTTGCTGCTGTTGCATGACACTCCAGATCATCTCCCTGAGCCAACTGCCTCACTCTGTTTAAGATGTGCCAGCCAGGATGTGTCAATATGGACAGAAATCCTCATTCTATGTAACACAGTGATCTTTGAGGGGGTTTTCCTTTGATTTCATTTCTTCAGCAGCTGGGAATGAAACCTGAGCTGGAAACCCAGGACAAGGGGAAGTGTGGTTTCTTACCCTTTTCCTCCACTGAAAATCAGCTCTCTCAACTGCTTTGACTCCCTCCAAGGAAATACATATCTTTACTGAGCAAAATAAAAATGGCAAATGTGTTACACATAGGTATGGATGAATCTGTCAGTTTTGCTTTCTCCCTATTTCTGTTTTTTTCCAATCTGAAGTTCAGTTCTCCATGTTTCTGTATAGGTTTGTTTGTTTGTTTGTTAAAGTCCATGTGGAAATACCTCAGCATTTTAATGCAAAGTTCTCTTTATATATACTTGTATACAATTTTGCCTAATGTACACATTTTTGCAAAGCAATATCCCCAATATAATGTATTTTATATATTATGTGCATGAATATATGCATTTTGTAAACACTTTACTCTAGTGTAAATTTTGAAGGGTGGCTGTGTTTCAGTGTGTGTATTGTTTTAGAAAGTAAAACTTTGGTAGGTTCACCTTTAAATGTGAATGGAATTGGTTTTTTCTCTCATCCCTCACTATGCATCAACTCATAAGAAAGCCTTCTGGATTTTGGGATGCTAACTATGAAATGCTCTCCTCATGGACTTCCCAATGCAGATCCAGATGCTGCTGACTTTGATGGCTAAAAACATATGCCTTGACCAAAGCTTTTGGCTAACTGGAGATGGGAGTTGAGTGCCCTGCCCTCACTGATGTGATGATTTTTTGTCAATTTGCTGTATTTTGATGTTTTTCTGTTTGATTTTAATGTCATTTTGGTTTGGCAATATTATATTGTCTATGCTGTTTTATTGTAACATGCATCAGTCTGTAGTCAATGTAGCTTGTGGGAGCAAATCAACCCCGGGGTAATGGCACCTCAAAGGAACTTGAGCAGCAGCTCCAGCCAATTAGGACATGGCTTGAGTGGAGATCCCCACCCTATATGCTGGCACACTCTTGGGAGCGAGATTATTGTGTGCAGAACAGTCAGGGCATATGGTGCCCTTTATCTTTGCACAGAAGGGAGGGTCTCTGCAACCTTGCCTTTTCTTGCGGGACAAGCTCCACCTGCCAACATACAGCATACCTGTTAAAGAGGCTAGGACCTGTGTCGTAAACAGATGCTGAAGCTATGCAAGAAACTTGGGGGGATTCATACTTGGCCATGCATTTTAGTTTGCTGTCCTAATATAGACTTTAGCAGCTTATTCTACTTTAGGCCTTTTATCTCTTTAACAGTTGCACAAGGCAGAGATGTTTGGCAAGTGTTGGGTTTTCAAGCCCCAGCAGCAGTGTGAGTGACATGACAATTAACACTTGCTACAATCTCCCTCTACAAGGTACAAGGTCCAGTAGGACTAATGCTCAATGGGTTGGCCAGTGTTGGGATTGCCTTACATGACAATCACTTGGGGTTGTTTAGCAGAGAAGCACTGATGCATTGGACTGTGTGAGTTTTGACAGAGTGGATGTGTGTTCTAGGACTCAGTGATTGGAACTTGCCATTTCCAGGGGTTGAGGTGACACTAGCATTTAGCCTATTCCATCAAGAGTCTATTGGGCAGCTCCTCCTCTGCCTTGCAGGGTATAAAGGACTGTGTTGTACTTGCATAGCTGCCACTGTCAAGATGGTGACACCCAGCTTGGCTCTTCTCTTCCTTGGCATCATAGCGGCCAAGAATGATGCCATCATCATGGAGAGATGCAAACTGGCAGCCATCCTGAGGGACAAGGGCATGGAAGGCTTTGCGGGCACCAGAATAGAAGAGTGTGAGTGTCCCTTGTATTGTTCTGTGTGTGCATGGGTGCACGCAGGAATGTAGATTTGTGGGTGGGGAGGGGGCAGAAATTTGGTTGGGTTCACATTATAATGAGAACTCATACTTCACTTGCACTTTCCCCAAACATGTGAACCAAATAGCAGCCAGCCTGAGAAATTCGCACTTCTCCAAATTTTGCATTGCAGTTCTACAACTGACAAATGAGTACAAAATAGCTTATGTTGGGGAAAGTGAGCCTAAAAATGTGTATATACATGAAAATAAATTAGCCAAGGTTGCTTATAAAATGTGCTTATTAGGAGAAATGTGCTCTAAAATGCTGGTGATTCTTCAGGGTTTATTTAAGTGAATGAAGACGTAGAAATCTGGTAAACTGAACTGTAGATTGGAAAAAATGATAAATCAGTAGATTCACCCATCCCTGATCAGTAGCCCCTGCAGTCCAATATTGCCTGGCTGGACCATCCAGTCAGCATCCTCTTCTCACAGTGGCCAACCTGATGCCTGTGGGAAACCTGAAAGCAGGACCCAAGCACAAGACCACCACTCTCCCCTCCTGGGGTTCCCAGCATTCAGAAGCATCGCTGCCTAGGACTGTGACGTGAAGCCACGAGGCTTCCTAGCCGCCCTTGGGATCTCTTTCCGCCTTCACACATTCGTCTATTCCTCTTTTAAAGCCATGTCAGCTGGTGGCCATCATGCTTCCTGGGGGAGCGAGTTCAAAATTATAGCTATGTGCTGTGTGAAGTACTTTTTTAAAAAAAATCTGTCCTGAATCTTCCAACATTCAGCTTCACTGGATGACCACGACTTCTAGTGTTGGGGGAGACGGGACCTTTCTCTATCCACTTTCTTTGTGTCATGCAGATTTTAACTACATTTGACATGGTTCTCCCCTCTCCATGATATCCTCACAACCACCCTGTGAGGCAGGTTAAGCTGAGAGACTGTGGCTAGCCTAAAGTCACCCAGTGATGATTGTGGATGAGTGATGATTTGAACTCTTGTCACCCAACTCAAGAACTATATGCCAGTTTCATATCATGAGTAAGAATTTCATCTATTTCTATACAGTGATTACTTCCCTTTAGGCTACCCAAAATTATTATCCAGGGGCAGCTGCCTAATCCCCTCATCCCTTCCATTACCCTTCCTTAACCCTATACATTTGTAATATTTGTCAATTGATTTTCAAAACAGCAGCCTTTTAAATAACTCATCAATCTGTAAGAGCCTATCTTAAATGCTACGTCTGGGACCCGCTCCAGTTCTGTACAATGAGGAATCCAAAGTTGAGATGTTTTACCTGCCTCAGGTGAACTTTAATCTGTTTGCTCCTGCCTCTAGGGATTTGTTTGGTGTCTCACACAAGTGGCTTCAACACATCAGCCCTTAACGTGGGGCCAACGGCCAGCAATTATGGGATCTTCTTACTCAGTGGAAGGTGGTGGTGCAGAGATGCCAAGACCCTGGACACACGCAACCATTGTAACTTGAGTTGTGGTGGTAAGAAGTTATATCCTTACAACCTCAATCCACTTTTTGTGGGCTTGTGGCTTCTGGATGGAAATATAGCCAGTGCTGGAGATTGGTGAGGGAGCAGAGCTGCCCCAGACTTGTCAAGGGGCCCACTAGTGAAGTTCCCATATTGACTCTCACTTGTTGATGGGCCCAATGCCAAGGAAGAAGAGCTCCAGAGATCCTTTGCAATGGTGCAGGAAATCCTGGAGCACCCCGCCAACCTTGCCCATGCATAGTAGCTCACATACAATGTCCATGCCTCTGAAAAGATTAAGTTCTTGGCTTCCTAGCCCTGTAAGTATTCAGTGTGTCATAAGGATAAAGTGGGACAGCTTTTGCTAACCTGTAGTCCTCCAGAAGTTTTGGATGACAGCTCTATCAGCCTGGCTAGATGGGAGATGTCTTCCAAAACATCTTGAGGACAACGGGTTGGCAAAGACTGGAACAGGGGATATCAAGATTCACACGGGCTGAACTTTTGTTCCCCAATCAGCAGAAAGTAATTGGACAAAAAGTACTATCTTCGTACTCCTCTCAACTCCTCAATATAGCCAAAGATCAGGGGTGATGGGAGTGATTTATGGCTCAAAACATTTGGAGGGCACCACATTGGCTCCCCTTGATCAAATGCACTTTGAACTCAGGATGACATAAATTGAGAGAAGGAAAGCTCATCTCCCCACTGAAAACACTTAGAATAATATTTTTTAAATAATAATTTTATCATTTATACCCTGCTATTTGGGCATTAGATCAACTTTCTGACCAATTGTTATTCAACAGTCTATCACAACTTTTCTACGATAGTCCCTTCTGCTTGCTGCAACCTAAACATGAGGGTCCTTCTCTCATTAGTTAACTCACACCATGTATTTAATGATAATTACTTTTCAGCTCATTCTCCGACTCTTCCCCCTCTCCCGACTCTCATCTTTCCTTCAGCTCTCCAGGATGACAACATTACAGATGACATTGACTGTGCAAAGAGGGTCGTGCAAGGAAAGAAGGGCTTCAAAGCATGGTAAACAGATAGTCTTAATCTAGGTCAGCTGCAGGATAGACCTATGGGACTTCAAACTCTGCTAGATACTCATCTTTTTCCATAGGTGCCTGGAGATCTTGTCTAGGCTTAGGAGCCAATCCTTATTTATGGTTGTCACCAACCCTGTTCTTTCCCCCACGTCCTCAGACACATACAAGGAAAATGTATATGCCTATCCTCTGAGCTGGGAACTTTGGCAAAAGGTGGGGCATTGCTGCTGACTGTAGACACCAAGGTTGTCTGCACCAAGTCAATAACCAGTGTGGTGTAGTGACTAAAGTGCCGGACCTGGGATTTTGTGGGGATTAAATAAGGAGGGGGAGAACCATGAGCTCCTTGGAGAAAAAGTGGCTAATAAACATATTTTACTCAGAATATTACTCAGAGTAAACATATTTACTCAGAATAAATCCATTGAAATTAATGCGGAAATCATAACACAAGGAAATAATGCATTGGAGAACACCTACAATGGAAGAGAATCTGTGCCTGATCTTAGCTAAGAACATAAAGGATAGCTGAGCCAGAGATGTCATCCAACTCTGTAAATGAGTGCCACCAATGCTGTTCCCACAGTGTGGCAAATCAGGACAAATGTCCCAAGTCCCATGCTTTTGGGGGGGGGGAGCTTTATGCAGAGCTGCCAAGGTGGGGGACTGCTGCTCCTACTCCTCTCGCCCTAGATTTAAAAACATTTTGCTGCTGCTAACGCAGCCTGTTCTTCCTCAGAGTGCTGTATTCTGGGCAAGGTGGCTGTGCTGCTGCCACTTTGCCATGGGGGCTAGACATTTTTGTTTTAAAAAAGTCAAAAGTTTGGTTTTATTCTTGAAAAGATTTTCTAGCTGCTGCAGCAAAGCATAAACAGTATAGACACTCGCCCAGAATGCAGCATTCCTAGGAAGGAACTGGCTTCCTCAGAGTACATCTACTTGTTACATGTTTTCTACCCCAAAGTACAAAAGGCTTTTTGTTTACCCACCACTTTCCCTGGAAAAACCTGCTGTTTATTGCTGTATTAGAAGAAAAATCAATCCACAGAAAACCTGACTGGCATTTGTTCCAATTCTGCAGGAAACAGCAGCTTTTCCCAGGGGAAAGTGGCAGGCCAAGCTGAAATGTGGATGAGCCCAGAATGGCAGCAAAACTATTTTAATTAGGAAGGACAGGATGGAGAGTGGGGGTAGCAGCAGGAGGTGGCCCCATACGGTGAGTGCCCTGGAGAGCCCCACAGAAAGGCAGGCAAGTGGGCAATTGAGTATGATTTGCCCTGGGTACCAACCCTACCCAACCAGATAAATAACAAACAGCAATGGACAAAAATATTCCAACTATAGCATAAACACTTGTTTTATGGCATTCATGCAGGAGCAGGAGCAGCACTTTTGTCTCCCTAATTATGCATCTTTTGAGTTGTTTGACCAAGGATTTCTCATTACAGGAGAGCTTGGGGAAAATATTGCAAGGGACAAGAAATGAAACAATATGTTGCACACTGTGATCTTGAAAAAATCACCCCTATGACACTGGTCCCAGCAACAAAACTTCACCCAAAACCTACCACCCCCCCAATGAAGAAGGATCAAATCACCCCTATGACACTGGTCCCAGCAACAAAACTTCATCCAAAACCTACCACCCCCCCAATGAAGAAGGATCAAATCACCCCTATGACACTCGTCCCAGCAACAAAACTTCACCCAAAACCTACCACCCCCCCAATGAAGAAGGATCAAATCACCCCTATGACACTGGTCCCAGCAACAAAACTTCACCCAAAACCTACCACCCCCCCAATGAAGAAGGATCAAATCACCCCTATGACACTCGTCCCAGCAACAAAACTTCACCCAAAACCTACCACCCCCCCAATGAAGAAGGATCAAATCACCCCTATGACACTCGTCCCAGCAACAAAACTTCACCCAAAACCTACCAACACCTCATTGAAAGAAGATCGGCCGAAGACCACTCTCCCAGCAAAGGGTCCCCCAAAACCTACTGTCCCAGTAAAGGAGCCCACAAAAGCCATGATCCCAGTCAAGGCTCCCCCAAAACCTACCATCTCAATCAAGGAGCCTGCACGCTCCACTCTCCCTGAAAATGGTCTCCCAAAATTCACTGCCTCATTGAAGGAAACACCAAACTCCATCATCCCAGCCAATGGACGTCCCAAACTGACTGTGCCAGTCAAGGAATCCTCAATCTCTACTCTCCCAGCTGACATTCGTCCCAGACACATTTTGAACCAGGACGACAAATAGTGGCAAGACTCTGTGCTTTTAAGTTAAAAGCCCCAAACTTCCACATACATGTCATGATACTGCCTCAGTTTTCCAGATATGGATCCACCCTCACATCTACTTCTTTTTTTAAAAAAAAATGCTAACAACTGAATTTTAATCTTTCAGACTATTTGCTTGTAAATTAATGTTTTCTGCATCAAGAGAATGTTCCCAATAAAATTTACCATCTATTTTCAAATTCTCCACTTTCTTTACCTTCTTTCCAGAAAATGATGGTTTTATTTTTTATTTTTTATCTCTGTTTTTGTCTTTTTTTCTGTAATTTTCTTTTTTTTCTTTTTGTGATTTTAAAAATTCTTTTTTCAATAAATATCATTAAAAATTTTTTTTTAAAAAAATTACCATCTAATTTCATATGCAGGTCTACAGACAGCAAACTTACTGTGTTGGACTCAGTTATATTGTGTGGGCCAGTAATATTTAGATTCTCCCTTCAGCCCCACAAAAAGCCTCTTCAGGAGATCTGGAACAGCAAGGAAAATAGTGCTGCAGAGGGAACTGGTGAAGATTTCCACCTGGCCCTCTTCCTCCAGTGGGAAGTCTTCATTTTTCACAGTCATCTTTTTCACAGAGGGGCAAATCCAGATTACACTCAAGGGTGTGAGATGTTCGCAATGTAATAGGAAATTTATTGTCGTTTAATTGTGTCCGACTCTTCGTGAACCCATGGACCAGAGCACACCAGGCACTCCTGTCTTCCACTGCCTCCTGCAGTTTGGTCAAACTCATGCTGGTAGCTTCGAGAACACTGTCCAACCATCTTGTCCTCTGTCGTCCCCTTCTCTTTGTGCCAACCATCTCGTCCTCTGTCGTCCCCTTCTCTTTGTGCTCTCCATCTTTCCCAGCATCAGGGTCTTTTCCAGGGAGTCTTCTCTTCTCATGAGGTGGCCAAAGTATTGGAGCCTCAGCTTCAGGATCTGTCCTTCCAGTGAGCACTCAGGGCTGATTTCCTTCAGAATGGATAGGTTTGAACTTCTTGCAGTCCATGGGACCCTCAAGAGTCTCCTCCAGCACCATAATTCAAAAGCATCAATTCTTTGGCGATCAGCCTTCTTTATGGTCCAGCTCTCACTTCCATACATCACTACTGGGAAAACCAGAGCTTGAACTATATGGAGCTTTGTTGGCAAGGTGATGCCTGCTTTTTAAGATGCTGTCTAGGTTTGTCATTGCTTTTCTCACAAGAAGCAGGCGTCTTTTAATTTCGTGGCTGCTGTCACCCTCTGCAGTGATCATGGAGCCCAAGAAAGTAAAGTCTCTCACTGCCTCCATTTCTTCCCCTTCTATTTGCCAGGAGGTGATGGGCCCAGTGGCCATGATCTTCGTTTTTTTGATGTTGAGCTTCAGACCATATTTTGCGCTCTCCTCTTTCACCCTCATTAAAAGGTTCTTTAATTTCTCCTCACTTTCTGCCATCAAGGCTGTGTCATCTGCATATCTGAGGTTGTTGATATTTCTTCCAGTGATCTTAATTCCGGCTTGGGATTCATCCAGCCTATTTTTTCCCATGATGAATTCTGCATATAAGTTAAATAAGCAGGGAGACAATATACAGCCTTGTCGTACTCCTTTCCCAATTTTGAACCAATCAGTTGTTCCATATCCAGTTCTAATTGTAGCTTCTTGTCCCACAAAGATATTTTTCAGGAGACAGATGAGGTGATCAGGCACTCCCATTTCTTTAAGAACTTGCCATAGTTTGCTGTGGTCAACACAGTCAAAGACTTTTGCGTAGTCAATGAAGCATAAGCAGATGTTTTTCTGGAACTCTCTAGCTTTTTCCATAATCTTATTAAATCACCTTAAATAAATATACATGCAAGTGGTTCATTATAAAACTGTTTATAAATAAGGCAAGGTAACAATCTCTGAAAAATAATTTTCTAACTATCACTGACTTCATATTAAACACACAGCATCAAAAATAAACTTGAAAACTTCTTGTTTGCTAATTTAGTTTTATTGGATATAAATATAGCCATGGTGATATTTATCCAGTACTTGTGCCTTGAGGGCTAAATTAGGTGTTGTCTTTTAACATCCAAGGTTTTTTTTAGAATAGAAATTCCATCAGCGGGACTGCAGTGGGCATGGGGAAGTGAAGTCCTTCCTCCCTTGCAGCATTCCTGATAAAATCCCTCTGGAACTGGCATTTGCATTGGGAGGAAATCCCCCATTAGCAATGCACCTTGTCTGACACTTAGAGGAGCCCTCCACTTCCTGCAATTTTAGCCAAAAATATATACCGGTAGTTAACCAAGTTAACATTGTGAAAACTTACAGCTGCCCCCAAAGGAACCGAGAACTTGCGGTCATTTGAACTTTGGTGCCACCCCCTGCTAACTTTCTAGTATAGTTTCACAATGTGTTTTTAATGCATGGCACCCAAAACCGGACACAGTGAACCAGATGAGGGCTGACAAGTGCACAATAAAGTGAAACAATTAGATTGCAAGCTGCATCTCCAGAGTCTCAAATAGGGGACATTCTGAGCTCTACTGGGAAAAGATGGGGACTGAATGCAAGGAAGATGTTCTGCTAGCATGCAGGTTAGTTGAATCTAGGCCTTAAGTAATTTGCTTCCAGAAAGAATAATCTACACCCCAGCTTCATTTGATTACTTTCTCCACTTACCTCCCCCCCCCCACCCCAAGTACTCTCCACAGGGCTCCCTGTGTGTGCGCTCCCAGAAATCTGTGAAAGCAGACCAAAGTGTAAGATTATGAGTACAAGATGTTTTGCCTAAAACAAAAAGGGGGTTCAAGGAGGGGTGTCTGAAGCAAGTCACATCACAGCAAGACTGAAGTTCACAATCAGAGGTGAAACAGGTGCAGTATCTGGATATTTAGTTTGGTTTTAAGCATGATGTGGCACTAAAGAAAATAAGGTATGACTAAGCAACTGGTTGTTTTGAAAATATTTTAATATGAGTGCAAAACTGAATTAAGATAATTGCAATCAAGTGGTACTTGCTGGAGTTGTTGACATTTAAGGGCCACACTTTGCCCCTTCCTCCTCTATTCTGGCCAGCAGTTTAAGTGCCTTTGCCTTATGGCTCTTCAAATAAATTATGACTTGACCTTATAGAATTATTCTTTGCTTCTGCTAAGCAGTTTGCTTTTGGGAGTTATGTGGTTTATCTTTTCCTTTGCTCTTCACCCATTTAATATTCTCTCCACTCCATCCACGCATGACCTTGGGCCACTCACTGCATCTCAGCCTGACCCTCCCAGGGTTACTGTGAGATAAAATGGAGGTGATGGGAGAAGTGGCTATGCTCCTGTGAGCTCCTCGGAAGAAAGGAGTATAGAAATGTAATAAAAAAACAACAACACATAGATCACATCTATTTTCCTTGGTTGTCTGAGTGACGGGTTCAAGATGTCAAAGTGAGGGAAGAAATAATTTAACACTCACCCTTTGTCCAAGCCGAAAATTTATGTGAGACCTCAAGCAAATACACTTTACAATGAAGAAATAAAATGGGACACAATGTAAGTACTGAAATCAGTGCTGGATGCAGAACTCTCTCTTGTATAGCGATTCTTTAAAAAATTCTAATTGGCAAATGGGGTATTTTTTCCTAAGCCTAATTGCTGCATCAGGTGGTGCGTGTGGATTTGGAACAGAAATGGTGAAGGGGGAAAGGAGTGGCAAAAAGCAAATGGGCACATTGCCAGTTCTGGCCTTACCCCCCCCCCATGTGATCCCCAAAGATTCCCTCAAGGAAATGTAGCCCATCCCCTAAGAAAGGTCCTTCCACTCTACTGCTCTAGACTTCCAACTGCTGGACACAAGTTTGAAATGCTGTCGACAGCAGTTGGAGGAAGCCACTGAATTCAGATGTGTAAGCAGACTTGCCACGTATGTCTTGATCTTCTCACTAGTTCTCTTCTTTAATGAGTAGACAAGGCAATGGTTGCAAGTACAGCTGGACTAAAAGGGGTTTTAAAAGCAGATGAAATGGGAATGTGTATTCCATACCTCACTTAACACTTCTTTCCCCAGCTGTAAGAGTTAAAGTACTCAAGGAAGAAATCATTTCTGTAAATAGCAGAAGCTGAACAACACAGATGTACACATCTGCTTTATAGTTAGGCTACTTTTTATTTTCATTTGTTAAGCGAGGGTATCCATAGTTCTGGCCAGCCCTTCCTACTTCTGCTACATACTCTGGCCACATACTCAGTGGACAGTAGGTCCACTGGTTCTGAAATGGGACAAACATCCTTCAGGAAAGGAGACAGGGTGCTCTGCTTATTACTTTCAGAGCATTATTTGGGATCTCTGGGGAGGTGAGTGGGGGGGGGGGAGAACATGAGGCATACAGACAGACAGACAAACAAACAAACAAACAAACAGACAGACAGACAGACGCAGACACTCTCCTATTGGCAGCATATCCTGAAGCCAACAAATGATCAATTTTGTGTTGTAAGACTCAAGCTTGCCTGGAAGCCAAGTGTGGAAAAAGTGCTCATGCAAGGATGAAGAAGCTGTGCTCCTCCAGCTGCTGTTGGACTTCAACTGGCCTCAGCTCCAGCCCTCAGGGCCAATAGACAGGGCTGAAGGGAGCTGCAGTTCCATAACATTTGGATGTCTACAGCTTTCCCATCCCTGTCCAAAAGTCTCAGCAGTGGGCAACTATTTTCTGGGCACCAGCAATGGCAAAACAGCAGCCAGCCCCCCCAAAAAACTTTGGGAGGAGGAAGGCAGCACCAGGTGGCAAGGAGTCATGAGGCCCCTCCAATGCCGTTGAACGCCCCCCAAAGGCCACATGATATGCACACAAGAGATCAGGACATGGAAGACATTCTTGTAGTCCTTCCATGGTGACTGGAAGCCTGCTCCTAAAAACAAGGCATTCCAAAATAGAGGAGCTTGGAATTCTGCAAATGAAGTGTGCATTTGTCAGTAGGGATGTGTCACATTACGGTTTGCTCTTCACTTTCCCCAAACCTCTCTTCCCTTTCTACCCTCCCCAACCCCCGCCCCGTGATGGGGAATAAAGCCCCACCTTTTTACCTTTCCAAGGCATGTCATCTCCCACTAGTGCAGTGCTTCTATGAGAAGGTCTTAGTGCTCAGAAACAAGAAAGGAGGGCTGCTTCCAGTTTCCTGAGTATCAAGACCTCTTAAGCAATGGGGATGCACCTGAGTCTGAAAAGGGACCTGCAGAGACAGGGGCGGGCAGGCGATTTGGAAGTGGTTGGTGAGCAGGATCCAGGCGACAGCTTCACCACCCCTGTTCTCACCTGAAGGGAGACATGGAAACCAAAGCAGAGCTTGCTTATTAAAAAATTTAATACATTAAAAAAAATAGAGACCAGTTCTGATTTATTCCCCCCCCCCCAATACTTTCATTATTTTCTTCTGAGGGAAAAGCAGCGCACACACAAAAACTGACGGTGAGAGGAACACGGGAAAGGCTATGGGGCATTTGCTGCTGCCACCACCACCACACTGAAGGAAGACACAAGACAAAACCAGGAGTCAGCAAGTGACATGCAGCTATGGCTTCTGTAGAACCTTCCCTGAACAGGACAGCCCAGAATCTCTCAGCCTCCACTCCAGCGACATCCATTCAGTCTTTCCCGCTGCCCGAAACAAAAATCTTCCTGGTCCTCAGAAACAGAATAACTCATCTGAACTCAGCAACCTTGAAGCAAAGGAAAGACATGCCTGAAGTGGCACAACCAAGTTTTAGCTGGATCTGGGGCAGGAAGCGGCAGGTCCCAGCCAGAGGAACTTTTTTTTTTAGAGAGAGGGGGAGATAGCAAAAGAGATGCTTTGCTTAAATCCCATGCTTCCTGTGTTTGGAGATGACCATACTGCAGGTCTAGGAGTCGCCAGGACAATGCTAAATTGAGCGGGGCAGGCAAGTGGGAGCAATGGACAGAAAGGTCCACACTGATACATAAGCTGCCTCCACATCAACCTGGGAGGCTGTACCAGCACAGGGAACTGGGAGCAGCACAGGCTACGGCAATGGACCCTGAGCTCCCACTGCAGCTCTCTGGCAGGAGACAAGCAAGCGACTGAAGACAGGAATCGAGTCTCTGAGAGGAATGTCTCTCTGTGCCAGAAACACAGAAGCAGCTCACCAGTAGAGAGAGGCAGAAGACAACAAGAGGAATGGGACTTTCTGTGCCAAGCTACTGAACAAGAGAGAAAAAAATATAAAGCTATTTATGGCAAGGAATGATCCCTTTAGATATTCCAAGCCATTTCCAGTGTCAAAATAAAACCTCTTCCCATTCACTGCCCCACAGGGCCAAGTCCTCTCCCCAAATCCCCCCTCCCAACTCAGTTCTCAGCGAGTGCCTCTCCCTGATGGCCAAGGGTTGAGCCGGCACTGTGGGCAGCAACCAGAATAGACAAGAACGTCACAGGCCTCGGAGCGTTCACCGGCGTGCCAGCCTGCAGGCCAACCAGAGCAGAGCCGATAGGCCTCCAGGTCGCAGATGAGTTCCACCACCTCGTCCACCGTGGTGAGGCGGGCAGGGTGGCTGGCATAGAGTTCATGCTCAGGGGGCACGGGCAGGTTTCGCACCACCACATGGAAGAAGAGGCCTGGGCGGATGTAGATGACAGCTGAGGACATGGTGGAGTGTTCTGAACGCTGGACGAGACGCAGGTCAGGGCCGCAAAGCGGAGACAGCACCTCCCAGTGAGCAGGGAGAGGGATCTCATTCAGCTCAGCCAAGAACTCATGCAGGACGCTGTCCAACTGGGCAAGGGGCTGCGCACCACCCAGGCTATAGATCTCCATTATCTGTGGAAGGAGAGACAAAAGAATGGCTTCATACCATCTCCCTCTCTCCTTCACAACATATGAGCAATGCGGCCCCCATGAGTTGAGCTGTTTTGTGAGGGCTATAGCAAAATGTGCTTTGTTTCACTTACCGGCTCAAAGTTTGGGACTGCCCCCAAACCCAGCACTCCTGCCACCCAAAAATCCCTACATGAGTTGCCATTTTCCCCCATTCACAACAGATACTACCTAGTCCCCTGAATTCCAGATGCATTTCCAGTTGTGTGACAGTGCTATGGGTGCAGAGCAAAATATTTCATAGAAAGTGATACATTTCTGTTTACAGAAGAGGCAGAAGACTTGGCTAAGGGATCTCAGTAATTCGGCCTACAGATGTGTCTAGAGCACCATCTAGAGACCATGCTCCTGAGGATGTGGACAGGGGACCCAAAGGACTATGGCCTAACACTTGCCCTCTCAATCCTTGCCCTTGGCTTATTCCGCCGAGCAGAAGGTAGTTTTCTGTCCGGGTTCAGGAGGTGAAAAATGCGCCATTGCAAGAGATGATTCCCCCATCTGCAATAATCGACTGGTCACAACAAAGCTGAAGTAATGTCAGTGGGTGGCATCTCTGTCCAGGAAGGTCATGTTCCGCCAAATCTAGCAGGGACTGCACTCCCCCTGATAAGGCTTGCAATCTGCAGGTGCTCATCCAGCCACACTGTTGTCACTAGAAGCCCAAGTGCTCTCAGTGGCACAGATCATCCTCCACTGGCCAAGAGTGGTGTGACAGCTGAAATCTCTTCTCCAAAGAGAAAGCCAAGCTTTAGCCCTGCCCTGAAAACTTCCATGTTAGAACACATTTTAGAACTATCTGGCGCATGGAAACTGCAGTTAGTTCAAAACACGGCTGTTAGGCTATTTACTAGGAACAGACGTTAGAAACGTATCTATCTAAGGCTTCAAGAGATTCACTCAGTCAGGTCCATTTCTGAGCACAATTTAAAGTACTGGTGCTTATCTTTACAGCAGGGATGGGGAATCTGTGATCTTCTACAGATTGTTGAACTACAACTCCCATCAGCTACAGCCATGCTGTATGTGAGGGATGATGGGAGTTGCATTCCACCGAAATTTTGAGAGCCACAGGTTCCCCATCCCTGTTTTAAAGCTCTATATGCCCTGGGACCTGGACCTTGACTTCTCCCATTAAGCCTGCTCAGACACTGAGATGTTCTTCAGAGTTCCTCCCACGGGGAAGAGGCCTTTGCTGCAGTGGTGTCTTGCTTATGGAATTCAACCCCCCATCCCTGCCCTCCAGGGAGGCTTGCCTGGCCCCTACACCAGCATCTCTTAAGCGCCTGGCAAAGACTTTTGACCACTTATTGGGATCATTTTGAGATCAGGTCTTTTTGAGGTCATTTACTGCTAATTGCTTTGCTAATTGCCTTTCTTACTAGCTATCACAAAAGGTGCCAGACATTCTGAATTCAAGGGCAGTAGAGAAATATTTTAGATAGATAAATCAATCAATCTCAAACTATATCACACTTCTGCAAATGGCATGAACCTGCAAATATCTCCATGTAGTTTTTGCAATGGGGTGCCATATAAATTGCACCAGAAGACCTCTCCCTCCATGCCTGCCACACTCACTGCATTGTTCCTGCCAGCATGTGGAACAGAGTCCAGTTCTACAAAGTAAGCCTTCTCTTCTCCCTAAGTCAAAGAGCCCAGGGATCTTACCAGTTGCCCCAAACAACTTAATCACTCACCACTGGTGGACGCAATTGCTGCAGGTGCTCCACTTCTTCGTCATCTTCATCATCCAGAACCACCAGCTCCTTGCCCTGCTGCGCTCCCCGCCCCCTCTTACACTGGGGAAGTCCTGCTGAGACCTGGAGGAAAGGAAAATACATGGAGCTTTTTAATATTCAGAAACTTCCCACAGAGCGAACAGCACCACTTGACATACAGGGAAGGATGGGAGACCATGGACAGTGGTGATATTAAGATACAAGGCTAGAAACGTTTTCGTTGCTGGTAGCAACTCTTTTTACATCTGCTGCAGCACAAGGCCAGGATGAATTTGTGGTCAACTTGCTGTGGTGCTCAGTTCTTTGTGACATTGTCCTTACCAAGTCATGACTGCAGCCAATGTGACTAACAGCCTTGGCAATTAACCATATTAAGTTTAGATCACCGTATTTTTCGCTCTATAACACGCACCTGACCATAACACGCACATCGTTTTTAGAGGAGGAAAACAAGGGAAAAAACATTCTGAATGAAACAGTGGATGTATCATTTTTGTGCTTCATGCTGTGGCCACAGACATGTGATCTGATGGTGAATTTGGGGTGACCCAATGCAAAGATCCTGAGGATCCATGTGGACCCATGCTTTTTAACCACGTTTTTGCACCATTGCAGCCCCAGGCAACAGTGGGTGCGTGATTTGGGGGGGGGCAGGCTGTAGCCATGGACATGCTATGTGCTCTGATGGTGAATTTGGGCTGACCCAATGCAAAGATCCTGAGGATCCATGCTTTGTAACCACACTTTAAGTGGGGAGGGAAGGAAAAACACAGAAGGGACAAGGAGCACAAGAGGGGTGTGCAGAGAAGCAGCTGGCTAAGAATGCAGGAGAGGGATATAACGGGAGGGAGGAAAGGAAGGCAAAAGTTTCCCCCCACTCACCCACCCAAGCCAGCCAACTCACGCTCTCTCTCTCTCTCCCATCTGCATGTTTTCCGGCTGGAGAACGGAGAGGAATTAGAAGGAATTAGAAGGAATGCTTTCCCCTCTTCTTGCCTGGAGGGGAGGGGCTTTCCCTGCTCTTTGTTCCGTTTGAGCAAACAGCAACCGAAACAGAACAGGGTGGGCAGTAAGACCCTGAGGCAGAATGCAGGAAAGCAGCTGCTTCCTCTTTTCAGGTTTCCCTTCTCTGAGACGCGCGATTTGATTTTTGCCTGATTTTTGCCTCCACTCGCGCCAGTCGGCTCCAGGGACAACACATTCGCTCAATAACACGCACAGACATTTCCCCTTCCTTTTAAGGAGAAAAAATCTGCATGTTATAGAGAGAAAAATACGGTATGCTTCATGCATTAAAAAATGGGGGAGGAGTAACAATAGTTGTGGGCTTTTCCTTACTGGAAATATGGAAGGAAGAGACTAAACAAGCATTTTGTGGAGATATCCAAAACAAAGGAGTGGTTGTGATAGTGTAGGAACCTAAGGATCAAAACTAGCTTCTATGTTTTTAGCAATTCTTGTTTTTATCTGCAAGCCACCTTGAATTCCATCAGGAAAAAAGGTGGGGTATAAATATATATATAAAGAATAAAAACAGCAATATTTGGGAAGGAGGCACACACCACTGGTGATTTTGAACACTCAAGCCCTACAGCCCAGGTGTTAGGATTTCATATTTCTTTTTTGGTATACTGAATCTCCTTTAACATAACAACAGCATTTGGAAACCTTCTGATGAATGTCACCACCCTGATTCCAAGCTGTATTAAAAACACTAAAAAGAGCGGTGCTTTAAAGTTTTATGAACCAAAAGCAGGAACATTTCTGCAGGGCAGCAGCTGAAGGAGGAGCAAAAGGGTTTTCTTGTGTGTGTGTGTTTCTTTGTGGCTGATTAGCTGCTCTCCCTGTGCAAAGGTCAGAGGGGGCAGGGTTTCTGTTGAGTCAGGTGATTAGCTGTGGGAGGAGCTTATCAGAGCTTGCAGGGCAGCAGTTGAATAAGGAGCAAAAAGGGTTTTCTTGTGTGTGTGTTTCTTTGTGGCTGATTAGCTGCTCTCCCTGTGCAAAGGTCAGTTTGATCCATCTTTTAGATTTAGGGGAGCTAGTCTCAAACGTTTGTTGGGGGAGACCTAGGTTTTTTGGGGGGGTTATTTGTCCTGTCTTCACGCTTTTTAATATGGAGGACCACTGCAACCACCCCCAACGACACGTTCTCAAGATGGAGGGTGAGGAAACAGCTGCAGTCGCCTGCGGTTCCTATGCAATGTTTGCCATTTTGCCAAAGGTTGCAGGCAGCTTTACCTGCAGCAATTGTATGTTGATTGCCCTCTTAGAAGACAAAGTCCAGCAACTGGAGGAACGTGTAGCTACGCTCCAAAGAATTAGAGAGCTGGAGCTCTTGTTGGAAGCAACAGAGAACACCGTCTCCACCAAGGAGGAGACAGGGGACACCCCTGAGAAGGAGGCTAGTTCACCAACACAGGTGCCAAATATATGGAGAAACGTGACTCAAAGAAGTAGGAGGCCCAGGGTTCGCTCTGATTGTTTAGAAATACACAATTGCTTTGAAGTCCTCTCCCCTAGCATGGAAGATGAAGAGCAGACTCCTTTTGAGGATCTCTCCCTCATT
This sequence comes from Podarcis liolepis, assembly GCF_965112155.1. Classification (NCBI taxonomy): domain Eukaryota; kingdom Metazoa; phylum Chordata; class Lepidosauria; order Squamata; family Lacertidae; genus Podarcis; species Podarcis liolepis. The sequence goes on from NC_139571.1 coordinate 469,651, forward strand.
AGTCGATCAGGTATATGAAGACAAGCAGTAAAGTCAGTCCTCAGGGAATGTGCAGGCGACCTTGGAACGGACAGCTCACAGAAGAACCTCGACCAAACCTAAGAGGAGGCGTGTAGTGGTGATAGGGGATTTCCTACTAAGGGGAACAGAAGCAGTGATTTGTGGGCCTAACAAGATGTCTCGGGAGGTGTGCTGTCTCCCCGGGGCTAAGATCCAAGATGTAACTGAACGATTGCAAGGAATCATAAAACCCACTGACAAATACCCCTTCCTCTTGGTTCATGTGGGAACCAATGACACTGCAAGCAATAGCCTCCAGAAGATCAAAAGAGACTACGAGGCTCTGGGCAGGAAATTGAAGCAATTAAATGCACAAATTGTCATCTCATCTGTCCTCCCAGTTGAACGACATGGCCCAGGGAGAGAGGGAAAAATAGTGGAAGTGAACAGCTGGCTTCGCAAATGGTGTAAACAGGAACGGTTTGGATTCTTAGATCACGGAATGCAGTTTCTTGAAGATGGACTTCTGGCAAGCGATGGGCTGCACCTCACAACGGTTGGGAGGAATGTTTTTGCCAAAAATCTCAGAAACCTCATCAGGAGGGCTTTAAACTGACAGTGCTCCTGAAGGTAGGAGTCTATCAATTGATGAAGATGATCATCCAAATGTCATAGACCAAATGGAGCAAACAGCACGCAGACCTAGTGGTGGGAGGAAAAAATCCTTAAATAAGAGACACGGGGGAATGATTAATGGACTTCAATGTCTGTACACTAATGCGCAAAGCATGGGAAATAAACAAGATGAGCTTGAGCTCTTGGTACAGCAAACTAAATATGACATAATAGGCATCACTGAAACCTGGTGGGATAAGTCCCACGATTGGAATGTAATAATGGAGGGATACAATCTATTTCAGAGAAACAGACCAGACAAGAAAGGAGGAGTGGCGTTATATGTCAGGGATGTGTATACCTGTGAAGAGACCCAAGATTTAGAACCTCAAAGCCAAAGTGAGAGCATTTGGGTCAAAATTAAGGGAGAGAAGAATAACAGAGACCTCATTGTGGGAGTTTACTATAGATCCCCAAGCCAAACGGAGGACATAGATGATGCCTTCCTGGAACAGATGGCCAAGCATGCAAAAGGAAGGGAGATAGTAATAATGGGGGACTTCAATTACCCGGATATTTGTTGGATATTTGTTACTCAGCCAAGAGCATAAGGTCAAACAGATTCCTCACTGGCCTTGCAGACAACTTCATTGTCCAGAAAGTGGGAGAAGCAACAAGAGGAACAGCCATTTTAGATCTGGTCCTAACCAATGTTGATGACCTGGTTAATGATAGCTGCTCATCACGAAGTCCACTCAAAATTATGTGTCTAGCTTCGCTGTTCATGCATTTCCAAGCACTTATCTTGGCTAAATCTCCCTCAGTTGTCCCTGTAGGCTGAGGCTTTAAAGCTTCCAAAATGTGCTTATAATCTAAACATGCTATCAAGCGCTGCTTCCAGTGTATGAAATTGTATTCATTCAGCACAGGCATTCCTAGCTTTGCATCACTATCAAAAGCTGCTCTAGCCATCTTAAAATCCAAAATTTGAAAATTATTCAAAATTTTAAAATCAAAATCTCAAAACGCAAAACAATTCTTCACTGCCTTGGGTCACTGTGAACTCTGAGGGAAGGGGGGGTTGCTTAACCCCACTGCACAATGGAACAAAGGACCATGTGCTTACCAGGAAGTTAACTCAACTCAAAATCACAATCCAATGCAATCCTTCAAAAATACGCAAAGATATGCAATACTGGGGCCCCATAACCCTTTGTGGGAATGTTCTGGGGTGCAGGAGAGGATATATTGACTAATTATGTCCTTATCCAACTTGTGCTAACTAGTTCCCAAAATATCAGCAGAGTTTATAAACATTCCCCTTTAAGTTCGCAACGGTAACGTGTGCACAGGTTCGCTAGAACCTCTATAATAATTACTCTGGTAATTTCCCCTTTTGTTCCCTCTTAAAATACAAGACATGACACAGTCTTTATAAAAGTATAAAAGAGTTTACTCGCGTTCTGTTCACAATATGATCCCAGAAGGCAGACAGCTTAAAAAGGTTACATACATTCAGAATCTATCTTGTAGCAAGATAGTCCTTATCTCCTCTCTTGGCTGGGAGCCAAGAGAGCATCCTTAGATGTTTCCTCATCGAAGGAAGATGGCAGAGAGAGAGAGTGGCTGCCTGCCCTGTGCTTTTGTCATTACCTGCACAGGTGAGGCCACACCCACCTCTGGTCACATGCGGAGGAAGTCCGTCCCCAGGAAGTTTACCTGCTTGCTGGACTGACATCCCTCCCCATGTTCTAACATGTACACTCTAGGAATGTTGTCATTGACTGCTCCTGTGTTTACATCCCACATACTATAGATCCCCAAGCCAAACGGAGGACATAGATGATGCCTTCCTGGAACAGATGGCCAAGCATGCAAAAGGAAGGGAGATAGTAGTAATGGGGGACTTCAATTACCCGGATATTTGTTGGAGGTCAAACTCAGCCAAGAGCATAAGGTCAAAAAGATTCCTCACTGGCCTTGCAGACAACTTCATTGTCCAGAAAGTGGGAGAAGCAACAAGAGGAACAGCCATTTTAGATCTGGTCCTAACCAATGTTGATGACCTGGTTAGTGGGGTAGAAGTGGAAGGATCATTAGGCGTGAGTGATCATGCTCTTCTGAAGTTTACTATACAGCGGAAAGGAGCAGCCAAGCATACTAGGACTCAATTTCTTGACTTTAAGAAAGCCGACTTCATAAAACTTAGGGAAGTGCTGGGTGAGATCCCATGGACACTAATACTAAAAGGAAAGGGAGTTGATGATGGCTGGGAGTTTGTTAAGAGGGAGATAGTAAAAGCACAACGTCAGGCAATACCAATGAGACGGAAACATGGAAGGTGCCTAAAGAAGCCAGTGTGGCTATCTAAAGAACTTTTAACTGAGTTAAGATTAAAAAAGGATGTGTACAAAAAATGGAAAAGGGGGGAAACCACCAAAGAAGAATTCAAACAAATAGCCAGAACGTGTAGACACAAAGTCAGAAAAGCTAAAGCACAGAATGAACTCAGGCTTGCTAGAGAGGTTGAAAGCAACAAAAAAGGCTTTTATGGGTATGTTCGTAGCAAAAGGAAGAACAAAGAAACAGTTGGGTCACTCAGAGGAGAAGATGATGAAATGCAAACAGGGGACACAGAAAGGGCAAAACTCCTCAATGCCGCCTTTGCCTCAGTCTTCTCCGATAAAGAAAACAATGCCCGACCTGAAGAATTTGGAGCAAATGATTCAGCAAAGGAAACACAGCCCAGAATAACTAAGGAGATAGTACAAGAATACTTGGCTAGTTTAGATGTATTCAAGTCTCCAGGGCCAGACGAACTGCATCCAAGAGTATTAAAATAACTGGCAGATTTGATCTCAGAACCACTGGCAGTCATCTTTGAGAATTCCTGGAGAACAGGCGAAGTCCCGGCAGACTGGAGGAGGGCAAATGTTGTCCCTATTTTCAAAAAGGGGAAAAGAGAGGACCCAAATAATTATCGCCCAGTCAGTCTGACATCAATACCAGGGAAGATTCTGGAGCAGATCATTAAGCAAACAGTCTGTGAGCACCTAGAAAGGAATGCTGTGATTACCAATAGTCAGCATGGATTTCTGAAAAATAAGTCATGTCAGACTAACCTGATCTCGTTTTTTGACAGAATTACAAGCCTGGTAGATGAAGGGAGCGCAGTGGATGTAGCCTACCTTGATTTCAGCAAGGCATTTGACAGGGCCCCCATGATATTCTTGTAAAGAAGCTGGTAAAATGCGGTCTTGACTCTGCTACCACTCAGTGGATTTGTAACTGGCTGACTGACCGAACCCAAAGGGTGCTCATCAATGGTTCCTCTTCATCCTGGAGAAGAGTGACTAGTGGGGTGCCACAGGGTTCTGTTTTGGGCCCGGTCTTATTCAACATCTTTATCAACGACTTGGATGATGGACTCAAGGGCATCCTGATCAAATTTGCAGATGACACCAAACTGGGAGGGGTGGCTAACACCCCAGAGGACAGGATCACACTTCATAACGACCTTGACAGATTAGAGAACTGGGCAAAAACAAACAGGATGAATTTTAACAGGGAGAAATGTAAAGTATTGTACTTGGGCAAAAAAAATGAGAGGCACAAATACAAGATGGGGGACACCTGGCTTGAGAGCAGTACATGTGAAAAGGATCTAGGAGTCTTGGCTGACCACAAACTTGACATGAGCCAACAGTGTGACGCGGCAGCTAAAAAAGCCAATGCAATTCTGGGCTGCATCAATAGGAGTATAGCATCTAGATCAAGGGAAGTAATAGTGCCACTGTATTCTGCTCTGGTCAGACCTCACCTGGAGTACTGTGTCCAGTTCTGGGCACCACAGTTCAAGAAGGACACTGACAAACTGGAACGTGTCCAGAGGAGGGCAACCAAAATGGTCAAAGGCCTGGAAACGATGCCTTATGAGGAACGGCTAAGGGAGCTGGGCATGTTTAGCCTGGAGAAGAGGAGGTTAAGGGGTGATATGATAGCCATGTTCAAATATATAAAAGGATGTCATATAGAGGAGGGAGAAAGGTTGTTTTCTGCTGTTCCAGAGAAGCGGACACGGAGTAATGGATCCAAACTACAAGAAAGAAGATTCCACCTAAACATTAGGAAGAACTTCCTGACAGTAAGAGCTGTTCGAAAGTGGAATTTGCTGTCAAGGAGTGTGGTGGAGTCTCCTTCTTTGGAGGTCTTTAAGCAGAGACTTGACAACCATATGTCAGGAGTGCTCTGATGGTGTTTCCTGCTTGGCAGGGGGTTGGACTCGATGGCCCTTGTGGTCTATTCCAACTCTATGATTCTATGATTCTATGATTCTACATTCGAGGTCAGCAGTCGGGAAGAAAATGTGGGCTTACCCGAGAATCATTCGATGGCCGACAGTCACCCTCCGGTTCTGCATGCTCCTGTTTGTCAACGGGAGAGGTGGCAATGAGGAGGTTGACAGCAGGTAGTCTGGTGTCGGATTGCTATGCAGAAACATGAGGGCACGTAAAGAGAGAGTGTATTAAAGGCTATCCGCTTCATTCTGTACAGATGTGGAATGTGCTCTCACTCCACACGCTCACTTACAATGGTTCCTATGGTTCAATCCCTGTTTTGCTATATTAGTAGCTTTGTTGGTCAGAATAAATGGGCAACAGAAGGAGCCACATGCACTGCACAGGACAAGAAGCCTCTCTGCAACCTCCCCACCATACATTTGAAAAACAAGAGGCAAAATCTCAACAATGCGGGGATGGGACTTCAGCTTTCTTCCAGCCCTCTACATAAACTGCCACATCAACTCTGAAGAGCACCCCAAACCTCCAAGATGCTCTTTTGCTGTTCCTTTACTACTGCAAATAATTTCTGCTGCTAAAAATGATTGGTCTGAGTTATTAAGCGGTGGGGGTGGGGGCACCTCCAGTTCTAAATTCAGTGTCCAGGCTGCTGGGTCACTGAGCCTACTGGGGAAGAATTCCCCCTTTTTGCCTGCAGGGTTGCAGCCAAGGAGGAACAGGATGAGGCATGTCTCAAGGTCTGGGCACCTCCCGGAGTTAGGTTTTTGGAAGCTTAATTCCTGCTGTTTGGCAAAGCAGTGGGTGGTGGTGTGGGAGCAGGGGGATCTTTCCTTGATTTCGAGCCCTCTATCCTGACATGTGAATAAAGAGCCAGACTATCTGAATGCTGACATTCGTCCTCTGCAACGTCCTCCCCAAAGGATGTTCACCGAGCTTATTTGTCAAGTCTTTAGAACTTCAAGACTTTGTTTCCACAAAACGGATCCGGTGCTCCGTGTAAGAAATGCTTCAGTATTGGGCATTTCAACTGTCAGGAGAGGAAGGATCAAGAGAGAACGCACTCACTCACCTTCACCAGGACTTGGGAGGGTGGGGTGGGGTGTCGAGGTACTTCTGACTCCTCTTTGACATGCGGCAGGATGGGGCGGTCCTTAGCCAAGTCCTGGGCCAAAATTGAGCCACTCATCTCTGGCTCTTTCTTCCACTTCACTACTGGCTGCTGTTCCGGCTCCTCTGGGCCCTGCAACCTGGGCAAATGCATCTGTTCCCTGCTTGAAGGAGACTCCTGCAGCAACAAGGGGTCCGGGGCAGGAGGGAGAGGAGAAGGGGCAGGTTCAGATTAGGAGCACAGGAAGTGGCCTTAGACCCAGTGTGCCCATCTAGTCCAGCATGGTCTGCTCCGACTGTCAGTGGCCGAGATGGGCAGCCACTTCCTCATCAGCTGTCATTGGATCTTTTTAACTGGAGATTCCAGGGAGGGAACCTGGATCTTACTGCAAGCACAGTCTCTGCTCTGCTACTCAGGTATGACAGGTGTCTTCCAGTTGTCTTTGCATCAAACCACTGTGGCATTTGGGTGCCAGGTACAGAATTAGGCATCATGAAGATTTCAACCCCTATGGCTACAGAGATTAAAGCTTTAAAATACCAGAGGCATTGATAAAAGCATTGCTTCCAGTCACTGGAGTTGGGAGGATGCTCCTATACTCTACATATAGAGTATGTAGAGTATGCCTGCCCTCTGTGGCCAATGTGAAGCAAATTCATTTGATTCATTTGTGTAATTTCATTCAGCTTGCAGAACCAGCCCCCCCCTTTCTGCACCCACAACACAGAATTTCTTTAAGCGGAGTACCTGAGAATCTTTGCACTCACTCCTGCTCCTGTGCATCCAAGGAGGACCCAAAGAAAACTTGTTTCAACCTGTGCACCACAGGAATGCATGCTTTATCTGACCAGGTTCACTTCTATGGACTAAACCAGTGTTTCCTAATGGGGGCTATATGGCCTCCTGCCCCCCCAGGATATATATGGGGGCCACAGCACAAGGCTAGGAGGCCATAGAGGGAAGTGAGAAGAAAAGGGGGGTTATTTATTTATTTATTAAATCTGATTGGTTGGCTATCAGCTTGGCCAATCACAAGCAGGTAAGGGGGCGGCCCACCAGAGGGTGGCCTAGTGCTTCTTTTTGCCATGTGCATTTTCTTGGAACTGTCCTGGTTGGTTTACAGTGGGAGAGGGCGATGCTGGGCCAGGTGGCAGCCTGGGCCTGACTCCGCAAGGCGCAGGGTGCAATTCACCCCAGCACCTAGCAGATCAGGGCCTTCAGATGTTGCCGAGGGGTGCAGGGCTCAATTCCTAAATAGCAGCTTTCAGGACAGGTAGTGCTACAGTCCAAATGGGCAGGGTATAAATAAATTCTTATTCTTAAACAAGGTCAGAAAGGGGCCACAGTAAAAAAAAAAGTTGGGAAACACTGTACTAAAGGGTTATGTCACGACAGGCACTTGAGAAGCTGCCACAAACATTTTAGTTGCACCAAGTTTTAACACAGCTCACAGTTTGTTGGCTAGCAGCAGACAACACTCTGTGAACCTATTCTAATACAAGCTTGCTACAGAAAGTTAAAACTTCAGAATGCCCTGAAAATTCAATATAGGGACCCAAGACAGTGTGCTATTGATATTTTTGCCGTTACATTTTCAAACTTCACTGCAACCAGAAAGGCTAGAATCATGTTTGACAAAACAAAGTAAAAGTAGGATTTGGAAGACTTAGAGTGTTTTGCAAAATGCATGTTGTCCACCCTGTATACTTAGGGTGTGAGAGTGGTGGTCAAGCACTGATTCAGTGTGCATAGCAGGTTTTTACAAGTCACGTGCCTCTTGCTCTCATTGCCCAGAAATCTGGGAGCATCACTGTATCCCAGCACGTGTGACACAGCCTTCCCTCTTAGGGACTTTTTCTGTGAGCCACTTTCTTGCCATTCTAGCTCTGAGGTACAGTAGAGACTCATGAGTTGACAAAGCTTCCTGCAAATAGACCCATCAACAGAAAGGATGTGCTCCCAGCTGATCTGTGGGTGCTGAAGCACTATGCGTTGCCTCTCTCATTGCCAAATGCCACCACACTAGTAGGCACATTGGGAGAGTCAACTCCCAGTCCACTGGAGGAAGACGAACTGGAGCAGGACCAGAAGGGATTCCTTTACTGGGATCATGACAATAGCGGGCTCGTTGCAAACTAGCTCCGCCAGAGAGAATTCTCATTTCCATTCAGACATTGTGATGCACAATCTTATTCCCCTCACCTTGCAGCCTTCTGTCGATTTAAATAAAAATCAGCCCTGAGACCCTTCATCAATACTTAAAATGGACAGCAGCACTTCACTCAGCTATTCTGCCCCAGCAGGAGATCCAGGTGGGCCAGGTCATAAACCCACTGCCCTCAGAAAGATGAAAATAACTGCAACATGTGCAAAGCAGAGCTTGCTGAAGATGCCAGAGCAGCAAACAATATTGCAATGCTCAATTCCTAACTAGCAACTTTCCTTGAACTACACATCAATCCCTGGTGGGCAGACCTTGTTCAAATCCCTGTTCAGTCATCAAAATATCTTTAAGTGGTCTGGGCAAGGGCATCTCAGGCTTAACCTTTTAACACAGCAGCTGCAAAAAATAAGTATCTGAAGTGTCTGAAAATCTGCATCAATGATGGCCAGGCCTTTCCTGGAATTAGGTCTCAAATCAGCATTGGAAATACACTCAGAACAATGACTTGCCTGCCGAAAAAAGAGGAACAGACTACTTGTGCCTGGCAGAGGGGTTGAGCGGGTTCCATCCCTGGCACCCAAGGCACAAAGGAAGGAGGAAGAGAGAGCTCCACCCTGCTCAGCTGCTACCGTCCACTTGCCTGCATGCCACTCCTTGATGCCCAGGGAGGCTTACAGTCAGCATAGTGTTATGGGAAATGTTCCACCAGCAATGGAATGCCCCCCCTCCCTTCCTATGGACCTCTAAATCTGTTCTAGGGCACACATGGGACAGCGAGAGGCTGGTGAGGAGGGGGCTGCACTAGAAGGAATCCTTGCACTAACACAAATTTTGAATGCCACTCTCAGACTGAGTCAGAACAGCTGCACATGGCAGCCAGTGGCCTTTAAGCAGTAATTTTTGCCACATCGCATTAATGTTTAAAGTACCAAGAATTAGGAGAAATAATTTAGTACTTGGAATCAAACCAACAGAACCATCTAACTCATCCTTTGGCAACCTGGTGCCCTCCAGATGTTTCATATTAGAAGTCCCATCAGCCCCAACATCACATGGGTGTGCTGCTAAGGGGATGGGAATTGCAGCCCATGAGCACCTGGAAACTGGTCTGCCAGGCTGGCTATTGCATTATTCTCACATTGCCAGGCAGGTGCCCAGAGCAACTCACGAGCAGCCTTCCCCTGCTGTTTGTCCACAGCACCTGGTACTTGGAGAGGTACTGCCTCTGAACATGGAAATTCCATTTCACCATTCGAGCCTGCTGATGAACTAGTTCCCCCATAAAACTGGTATAAAGGGATCTAAGCTAACAACTCTCAACAGTCGTGAGAACAAGGTGGAATCTAGACATATATAAAAAAACGCTGTGAAAATGCTTTTTAAAAAGCGTTTTAAAAATATATTGAATATTGAATTTAAAACTAGGTGATGAATTTATTTCATCAGATGTTGTAAAGAAAAGAGGTGTAGTTATATACACAAACTCAAGATTAAAGCCGGAACCCTTATTTAAGGATGAAGAAGGGAGAATGATGGCGATAAAAGTGGTGTATCAAAAAGGAAAAAATATTGTCAGAATCTACGCACCAAACGAAAAAAAGTCGGAATTTTACCAAAAATTGGAGGATAAACTGCTGGATTATAGTGATTAAAAGATCATTTGATTAGGAGATTTAAATGGTGTTACCTCACTTAATATGGACAGGACAACACAAGAGAAAGAAAGTAAAGAAGGGAGACTACTGCTAACTTTCTTTCAACTAGTAGAAAATTTCAACCTTCAAGATGCATGGGGAGTTAAACACCCAAATGACAAACAATTTACACATTATTCAGAAGCAAAAAAATTCTGCAGGGAGAATTGATACAATTTGGGTTTCAAAAAACTTATTACTGAAAATAAAGAAAGCAGTAATTCAGTCAAAAACAGTATCTGACCACAACCCAACTACAATGGAAATAAAAGAAGGAAGGAAAACAACAAAATGGAGAATTAATGAAAATGTCTTAAATAATGATAAAGTATTAGAAAAGGTGAGGGTGACTTTAAGAAGAGAAGAAGAGTTTGGATTTGATATCCCGCCTTTCACTCCCCTTCAAGAGTCTCAAAGCGGCTGACATTCTCCTTTCCCTTCCTTCCCCACAACAAACACTCTGTGAGGTGAGTGGGGCTGAGAGACTTCAAAGAAGTGTGACTGGCCCAAGGTCACCCAGCAGCTGCAGGTGGAGGAGCGGAGACGCGAACCCGGTTCCCCAGATTACGTGACTACCGCTCTTAACCAGTACACCACACTGGCTCTCTTTAAGAGAATATTTTGATAACAACTTAAATCAGGGAACCGATATAAATACCGTATGGGATGCAAACAAAGCAGTGATACGAGGCTTTTTCATCCAACAAAATAGAATCCAAAGAAGAGAGAAAGAAAGGAAACTGGAACAAATTTTGAAGGAGATAAGCGAAAATAGTCATAGCCAACAAAAGAGTGGCAAAAGCTGTACTGGGATGCAATCTCAAAAATGAAAGAAGGATCTCGATACAAATCCAAGGCAGACCTTTTAACATCACAGTAATCCAAGTTTATGCACCAACTACTGGTGCTGAAGAAACTGAAATTGACCAGTTCTATGAAGACTTACAACACCTTCTAGAAATGACACCAAAGAAGGATGTTCTTCTCATTATAGGGGATTGGAATGCTAAAGTAGGGAATCAAAAGATAAAAGGAACAACTGGCAAGTTTGGCCTTGGAGTTCAAAACGAAGCAGGGCAAAGACTAATAGAGTTCTGTCAAGAGAACAAGCTGGTCATCACAAACACTCTTTTCCAACAACACAAGAGACGACTCTACACATGGACATCACCAGATGGGCAGCATCAAAATCAGATTGATTCTATTCTCTGCAGCAAAAGATGGAGAAGCTCTATACAGTCAGCAAAAACAAGACCTGGAGCTGACTGTGGCTCAGATCATCAGCTTCTTATAGCAAAATTCAAGCGTAAACTGAAGAAAGTAGGGAAAACCAGAGATCTGTTCAAGAAAAGTGGATGTGCTGGTCCCGGGGGTAAGGTACCTTGGGTGTAGCAGAGTCCACACGAAGAGGGGCAAGGTCCGAGGCAGAGAGCCGGGCGGGGAACAGGTACGCTGGAACAGGAGGCTGTGCAGGGAACAGGAACACCGGATGGTCGGGAACAGGAGGCCGAGCAGGGAACAGGAGTACCGGATAGTCAGGAACAGGAGGCCGAGCAGGGATCAGGAACACAGGAAGGTCCGAAGCCAACAACGACGTTGCTCCCGCAACCTGGGGCCGGGCTGACTGGGCTTTTATCCTCTTCTAAGGCCAGGGGCGGTCCCGGCCCCCAGGAGCCCCGCCTCCTCTGGCCTTAAGGCGAGCACTCCTCCTGGGGGCAACCAGTTCCCTTCGCCTCTCTGCCCTAAGCCTCTGCAGATCAGGAGAGGCCGAAGGGTTACTGGGCCCTGGAGGAGGCTCACCTGTGGCCACTGAGTCGTCAAGCCTCTCTGGGGCCAGAAGGGTTTCACCTGGGGCCAGCTCCTGATGCACTGCCACAGGTGCAGGTTCTTCAGCATCTAGGCCTTGCCCCAGTTCAGCCGGCCCTGGAGGCGGGGACTCTTGTGCAGGCTGGGATTCCTCTGTTTCATCCTCCGAATCGGAATCCCAGGCCATCACACCGGAGATGATGATGATGATGATGATGATGATGATAATAATAATAATTTATTTGTACCCCACCCATCATCTGGCTGGGTTTCCCCAGCCACTCTGGGCGGCTTCCACAAAGACCAAAAATACACTAAAATGTCACACATTAAAAACTTCCCTGCCTTTAGATGTCTTATGAATGTCAGGTAGTTGAAATGAAAGGAACATTTCGTGCAAAGATTACCATAATAAAAAACAAAAAGTGGTAAGGACCTAACCGAAGCAGAAGAAATCAAGAAGAGGTGGGAAGAACACACAGAGGAATTATACCAGAAAGATATGGATGTCTCGTACACCCCAGGTAGTGTGGTTGCTGACCTTGAGCCAGACATCCTGGAGAGTGAAGTCAAATGGGCCTTAGAAAGCACTGCTAATAACAAGGCCAGTGGAAGTGATGACATTCCAGCTGAACTATTTAAAATTTTAAAAGATGATGCTGTTAAGGTGCTACACTCAATATGCCAGCAAGTTTGGAAAACTCAGCAGTGGTCAGAGGATTGGAGAAGATCAGTCTACATCCCAATCCCAAAGAAGGGCAGTGCCAAAGAATGCTCCAACTATCACACAATTGCGCTCATTTCACATGCTAGGAAGGTTATGCTTAAAATTCTACAACTTTACATAACTTTATGACCACTGCTCCATAGATATTGTTGTTATACAATTCCATTCACCATATAGATGGGTTTATGGAGCATTTCTGTATCCTTCTGCTGTGCTGAAGAAGAATTCAGTGGGTATATCCGGAATCACTGTTCACTACGTCTGTTTGCGAACCACTTTGGTAGCGTTGGATGTCATAAAACAAAGCTTTAACAGATTTTTTTCATCAGACCCAAACCCAAAGGGTGCTCATCAATGGTTCCTCTTCATCCTGGAGAAGAGTGACTAGTGGGGTGCCACAGGGTTCTGTCTTGGGCCCGGTCTTATTCAACATCTTTATCAACGACTTGGATGATGGACTCAAGGGCATCCTGATCAAATTTGCAGATGACACCAAACTGGGAGGGGTGGCTAACACCCCAGAGGACAGGATCACACTTCAAAACGACCTTGACAGATTAGAGAACTGGGCCAAAACAAACAAGATGAATTTTAACAGGGAGAAATGTAAAGTATTGCACTTGGGCAAAAAAAAATGAGAGGCACAAATACAAGATGGGTGACACCTGGCTTGAGAGCAGTACATGTGAAAAGGATCTAGGAGTCTTGGTTGACCACAAACTTGACATGAGCCAACAGTGTGACGCAGCAGCTAAAAAAGCCAATGCAATTCTGGGCTGCATCAATAGGAGTATAGCATCTAGATCAAGGGAAGTAATAGTGCCACTGTATTCTGCTCTGGTCAGACCTCACCTGGAGTACTGTGTCCAGTTCTGGGCACCACAGTTCAAGAAGGACACTGGCAAACTGGAACGTGTCCACAGGAGGGCAATCAAAATGGTCAAAGGCCTGGAAACGATGCCTTATGAGGAACGGCTAAGGGAGCTGGGCATGTTTAGCCTGGAGAAGAGGAGGTTAAGGGGTGATATGATAGCCATGTTCAAATATATAAAAGGATGTCGCATAGAGGAGGGAGAAAGGTTGTTTTCTGCTGCTCCAGAGAGGCGGACACGGAGCAATGGATCCAAACTACAAGAAAGAAGATTCCACCTAAACATTAAGAAGAAGTTCCTGACAGTAAGAGCTGTTTGACAGTGGAATTTGCTGCCAAGGAGTGTGGTGGAGTCTCCTTCTTTGGAGGTCTTTAAGCAGAGGCTTGACAACCATATGTCAGGAGTGCTCTGATGGTGTTTCCTGCTTGGCAGGGGGTTGGACTCGATGGCCCTTGTGGTCTCTTCCAACTCTATGATTCTATGATTCTATAAATAAATAAAAAAACTATGATCATGGCCACTGGTCCTATCACCTCCTGGCAAATAGAAGGGGAAGAAATGGAGCCAGTGAGAGATTTTACTTTCTTAGGTTCCGTGATCACTGCTGATGGTGACAGCAGTCACAAAGTTAAAAGACGCCTGCTTCTTGGGAGAAAAGCAATGACAACCTAGACAGCATCTTAAAAAGCAGAGATATCGCCTTGCCAACAAAGGTCCGTATAGTTAAAGCTATAGTTTTCCCAGTAGTGATGTATGGAAGTGAAAGCTGGACCATAGAGAACACTGATCGCCGAAAAATTTATGCTTTTGAATTATAGTGCTGGAGGAGACTCTTGAGAGTCCCATGGACTGCAAGAAGATCAAACCTATCCATTCTGAAGGAAATCGGCCCTGAGTGCTCACTGCGGGAGGTAGTGAAAGACAGGAGCGCCTGGCGTGCTCTGGTCCATGGGGTCACAAACAGTCGGACACAATTAAACAACAAAAGCGAAAAAGAAAAAGAACTGGTTAAAAATCTGAAGTATGAAATACCAAAACAAAATATCAAGATATTACAGACGCAGCTCTCTATGATTCTGAATTACAAAACAGAACAAAAGAAAAAATGTTAAGGCAGATTTTTTTTGAATCTGGCAATAAGCCAGGCAGAATGGTTGCCTGGCAATAAAAAAAAAAAAAAGAGAGAGAGAGGGCAAAAGAGAAATTGATAGGGGAAGGGAAAGTAATAGATAGAAGAACCCAAGGAAACGTGAAAAAATTACAAACTACTATTGGAAGTTATCGGCGCTGTGGGTTAAACTACTGTGCTGCTTGATCTTGCCGATTGAAAGATCGGCGGTTCGAATCCCTGCGACGGAGTGAGCTCCCGTTGTTCAGTCCCAGCTCCTGCCAACCTAGCAGTTTGAAAGCACACGATACAAGTAGATAAATAGGTACCGCTCCGGCGGGAAGGTAAACGCCGTTTCCCTGTGCTGCTCTGGTTCACCAGAAGCGGCTTAGTCATGCTGGCCACATGACCTGGAAGAACTGTCTGCGGAGTGGACAAACGCCGGCTCTCTCAGCCTGTAAAGCAAGATGAGTGCCGCAACCCCAGTGTCGTTAGCGACTGGACTTAATTGTCAGGGGCCCCTTTACCTTTACAGGAGGTTATATCAAGCAAAAGATGAAGATCAAAAGGAGATGGAAAGATATACAGTGGCACCTCAGGTTAAGAACTTAATTCATTCTGGAGGTCCGTTCTTAACCTGAAACTGTTCTTAACCTGAAGCACCACTTTAGCTAATGGGGCCTCCTGCTGCCACCGCTGCGCAATTTCTGTTCTCATCCTGAAGCAGGAGGGAGGGTCCCCTGCTCCCAAGAAACCGACCTTAAAGAGAAAATGCTCAGCACAAAAAATGAAGAAGACCAAAAACATCAAATTGAGAGGCCAAAAGGGAACGCCGACCCGCTGGACTAAAAAAATGAATTTCCAGAAGCTCTTTAAGCTGCTGGAGAATACAACAACAAAGAACTCTGCTCCTACAACCCAAAAGAAAATCACAAACTCATGCACACCATTAAAGCACTCTGAGGAAAAGCCCCACGCCCCAGCGGATCACATACCGCTCTCTAGTGGGGAAATAGGGAAACCAAAGAAAAAAAAAATTTTTATTAACAGGCCAATCAGATCACATTAATTCCAAATCACATTAGTTCCAAATTACACAGCCAAATTTTTAAAATTTTGTTGGGGGCACCCATATTTCGAGCTCCGAAAGGGATCCAAACATTACTCTTGCTGCTGCTTTAATTATACAGTTCTGTCCAGATAGTCTTTTTGTTATTTTCCTCATCTTCTTGTTGTTATCATATATTCCTTTCTTTGTGATCTCTGATAGTCTTCACATGCGGGTTGAAAACAAACATATCCTGTGTGGATTTTACGCTTCTCCAAGAGCCATATCACATAAAGGACAGACGCCATTTCCACACCTCCATACAGAACATTCCCACAGTCTGTCCGTTGATTTCCACAGGCCTGCCAGTCTGTCATCAATTCTCTCAGGGGGCCCTGCCAGGTCAAACTCACATTCCGATGACCATGGTCCTCCTCTCCCTCGTCCTCCTGTGGGCAGGCCTTTCCACAAATAGAGGACACCCATCATATGCTCAAAGAAAAGTAAATATTCCCAAAAAAATCGGAATAGTCACCAGGGGCCTCATGACAGCAGAAAATATCATCAAGGTAAAATTCCTCCCTCATGATACAGCCCAAAATAGGGTTATCGTGACTTTTAAGGACGGGCTCTCAACTAAACAGACCCTTTCAAATAAAGACAATTTCCTGAGGGCTGGCTTGCTTGTGCACCGTTTCTTCGAAAACATCAAAGACTCCTCACCACTTCTAGGAGCACATAGGCCAGTTAGACCAAAAACCAAAACCAGCACTGCAGAATCCAACAGCACCAGAAACGGTAAGCCGCTCTACCCAGAGGCTGGCAATCTTAAACATCCTGGCAGGCTGTACAAAACCCCGCCCTCACCAAATAAGCTAGAAAAAGATTTTTCCTCAAAGGATGAACAACTCCTAACAACCTACCTCGAGCAGATCCTACTTTCCCAGGATGCACTAATTGAAAGACTTTCGACCATAAGGAAGTCACTTCCACCTCTAGCCCCGCCTCCTCCCATGGAATTTAATTACATCAATTGCAAATCAAAGCCTTTAACCAACAAGGAATGGACAACTTGTCGATATCTGTGTCCAGAAGAAACGGGCTCTCCTACACCCCCTCCAATAGCCCAATCCAAATCGCAACAAGTTGAACTGGTGGTGCCAGCGCCGGGAATTGGCTCAATCTTCATGGACTGCCGGGGAATCCTAGAAGCTATTCATGCAGAGGAATGAAATAAGGTCTCAGCGGGTGTCTGCCTGGACGGACAAATTAATACTCCCAAATTAGTCTTCCCCTTAAAAGGCTCCCCCATTCCTCCGCATCGTGGCTCATTCAAGCCAAACTCAAAGGACCTGAGGAATCAGTGGCAGAAAACAGCTATGAGAGCCTGGAATCTAAAAACCCAAGAATCAACTGCTGCCCTAAACATCATCTCCTGGAATGTTGCCAGCTGGTCCAGATGCCTCTCCCATTTTTGCCTCAAAGCAGGTGTGATCAAACCAGGGTTTATTTGATGTTATTGGTTTAGTTGGTCTTTTTTCTGTGGTATTAAAAAGATAGGGTTTCAATTGTTGGAGCAGGCTCTCAAACTTGGAAACTGGGTCCTCAGGCCTAGGATTATCCCCAGTTAAAATTGTACGGAGTTTTTCAGAGGTTAGAATCTTCTTCAGTTTGGAATCAAGTGCAGAGGTTTTGCCCCTCAAGCCCTTCTAAGTCTGGGTTTGGACCAGGCAAAAGCTACGGTCAGGCAAAGAATATTAGACACCGAGAGACAGCAGGACTGTGCAAGGTGCCCCAACTATAGAATTGGAGAAATCGAGAGAGATATAGCCGCACCGGCAGCATATCTCTTCTTTCTCGTATCTAGGGATGGAAGAAGGGCCTTTACACTCGCCAGAAGTTCGGCTCTTCCCTCACCAATCCTGGATGGAGCCTTTAGAAGGGTCCCGTATGCTCAGAGACTTTGCACCTGTCCACTGGGAGAGATAGGAAGCCCAGAACACTTGTTCTTCAGATGCCCCTTTTATAAAGAGGCACATAGTAAGATCATGGATCCCCTACTGGTGAGGCTCGCCGACCTTCCGCAAAAGCAAAAATTTGACCTTTTGCTGTTGGGCAAAGATCTGAAGATGACCTGGATGGTCGCCAGATTCTGTCTACAGATCTGTAGGCGCAGACCATCGCCCAACTCAAAATAGTCCCAAACACGGTTCCATGGGTGATTCTGAGTCAACTTCCTGGGACAGTGTATTGCTGTACATTGTTTCTAAATTTAGTGTTGTATATTGTTTTAATTGTCTGTTTTAACCATATTTGCACAGCAGTTTTTAATGTTGTGAGTGTCCTCTACTTAAGGGGCTTCTGCAGCCTCTTATAGTTGTTTTAGCTGCGAGTTTTTTATTTCTTATGCTCTTACAGTTGTTTTAACTGTGTGTCTTTGTTGGTTTTTAGCTCTTATCTGTTTTAATTATTAGTTTTTTATCCACCCATTATCTGTGTTTAATCTTGTATTTTATTCGGATGTTTTATGCCTGTTTCCTTGTCCTCATTTGCCCTAACAATTATCGGTCAAAAATCCCAACTGCTATTTTATCTATATGCTTTTCTTAATCCTGGTCTATGACCATAATAAAGTTCATTCATTCATTGTTTCATTCATTCTGAAGCAAAGTTCTTAACCCGAGGTACTATTTCTGGGTTAGCAGAGTTTGTAACCTGAAGTGTCTGTAACCCGAGGTACCACTGTATAGTACAGAATAGACTCCCAAGGACAACAAGCAAAAAAATTGAAAAACTAAACTCCCCTATAACAATGATGAAGATGCAACAATCAATCAACAAAGCGAAGTCAGGAAAGTCACCAGGTACAGATGGCTTATCTGCCATGTTCTACAAGAAATTAGAAAATGTATTGTCAGAACCGATGAAAACAGACATGAACAGAATTTTTTTTAAAGGGAAAATACTAAAGTCATGGGAAGAAGCTTTTATCACTTCAATACCCAAACAAGGAATGGCCCCAATGCTGATTAAAAATTATAGGCGAATATCATTATTAAAAAATGATTATAAAATATTCGCTGACATCCTGGCCAACAGACTCAAAAGAATACTTAACAAAATTGTACGCAAAGACTAGGAGGCTTCTTACCAAGCAGACACATGTGCAACAATATCATGAATGCAATTGATATTTTAGAGTATTTGGAGTAAAAAACTGATAAAAAAGCAATTTTGATGCCGAAAAAGCTTTCGATAATATATCCTGGAATTATATGAAAAAAAACTCTAGAACTCCCTGCCGGACTTAAGACTCTACTATGAATCGGCGGCTTTTTGCTGGCTGAAACAGTGGCTACTTCTTGAGAACCCAGACATTCTGGAACTGGAAGGGTTTGACAATAGATTTGGTTGGCATGCATACATATGGTATGATAAGGTAAAACTGCATAAAGGTTTCAAAAACCATATTGTTAGGAAAGCATTGTATAACGTTTGGATGCGGTATAAAGATTTATTGGAAAGTAAAACTCCCAGGTGGTTGTCACCAATGGAAGCTAAAGAGGTGAAAAAACTTAATATGGAGTCTAAATGGCCAAAATACTGTGAAATCTTAGAACAAGATGGAGAAAAAGTTAAATTACAGAGTTATGAGAAATTAAAGTCCAAAGTACGAGATTGGTTGCACTACCTTCAGATAAATGAGATATTTAAACAGGACAGGAAAATAGGCTTCCAGATGGAGAGGTCAAAATTAGAAACAGAATTGCTAGAACCCAATACCAAGAATTTGTCGAGAATGTATAATTTGCTGTTGAAATGGAACACACGGGATGAAACGGTGAAATCAGCTATGATAAAATGGGCACAAGATGTTGGTCATAACATTATGTTTGCTGACTGGGAACAGTTGTGGACCACCGGTATTAAATTCACAGCATGTAACGCCTTAAGAAAAAACATTATGAAAATGATGTACAGGTGGTACATGACCCCAGTCAAGCTTGCAAAAATTTATCATTCGCCCAATAACAAATGTTGGAAATGTAATGAGACTGAAGGTACCTTTTACCACCTTTGGTGGACCTGCCCGAGGATAAAAGCATTTTGGGAAATGATCTATAATGAAATCAAGAAGGTTCTTAAATGGACCTTCCCTAAAAAACCTGAGGCTTTTCTCCTGGGCATCGTCGGCCAATCGGTGAAAAGGAAGGATAGGACGTTTTTTATGTATGCGACCACAGCAGCAAGGATTCTTCTAGCAAAGTATTGGAAGACACAACAATTACCTACACTGGAAGAATGGCAAACGAAGGTGATTGACTATATGGGACTGGCCGAGATGACTGGCAGAATCCGTGACCAGGGGAAAGAGACAGTGGAAGAAGACTGGAAGAAATTTAAAGTGTATCTTAGAACCTGTTGTAAAATTCAGGAGTGTTAAAATGTCAAGGGGTTGGGAAACAGAGAATTGCAGCTGTAATTAATAAATTTAGGAAATTTTAAAAGAAACTAAATTGAATAATTAGACTGAGGAGTTGCTGAAGAAGTACAAAACAAGGATGCAGAAAGGGGAAGGTATGGGGAAGTCCGAGAAATAAGGTTATGAAAAAACGGTTATGAAATTATACATGTTTATATGTTTGTATGTTTGTGTATTGTGTATTGTGTATTGTCTGTTTTTACTTTGTGTTTGGAAAATTAATAAAAATTTATTTTTTAAAAAAAGAAAAAAACTCTAGAACTTACAGGACTCTGGGAAAATTTCAGCAGAGGCAGTGAGGCAATACATCAAGACCAGAGAGCAAAGTTGATTTTAAATAATTAAGTAACAGAAGAATTCAAGATAAGTAAGGGGACCAGACAAGGTTGCCCTTGTCACCTCTACTGTTTATTATGGTGCTAGAATCACTAGCAATCACAATAAGGAAAGACCCAGAAATAAATGGAATAGTAGTGTCAGAGCTGCTTGAAGATCCTAGCTCACAGAGGATCACGCTAGCCAGCGATCATTAAGTAAAAGTCTTTATTGAATTACAATTTCCATTCTCACGCTGCTGCGCGCAACTCTACGTCTAGTAGCTAGATCGGCGAAGCTCCGTCTGAGTCTCCGCCCCGTGTGCACCAACTTAATATCCTAGCCTTGCTCCACCTTTTCCGCCTGACTGTCCTCCTCTGGGTCCCTCTACCCCCCGGGGCTTCTTCCTTCCGGGATTCTTCTGACGCTGACCCGGACCCTCCTGCCTCCTTGCGCCGGGCTTTAGGACCTGGTTCCCTTTCGGGGCTGCTTACTGCGCCGCCTTCCTCTGCATTTGAACTTGGCGTGCGCGCCCAACCTTCCACTTTCCTCTTAACCGTTTCTTCGCTCCCCGATGGAGGTGTGGCCACTCCTGACTCATGCCCTCCCTCCTGTGGTGAGCTGCCAGCGCTTCCCCCCTGGCTCCTTTCCTCTTCCCTGCTTCCTGGCGGTGACGCTGGTCCCGATTTCCAGCTGCTCCCCCCTGAGTCCCCTCTGGCTCTATCTTCCTGGGGTGCCCCCCTAGACTCCCCCCTTGCCCTGGCCACTGGTGCTCCTTTCTGTGAATCCTCTGATTCACTGGAAAGACTAGGAGATCTCGGGTCGTCGTCATCACTCATCTTTTCTTCTGCCTCCTCCCCTTCGCTCTCTGTTTCCTCCCTTGCCCGTGCCTCTGCTCCTAAACCCCTGACAAGTAGTATGAAAGAAATCACATAAAATAAAGGCCTTTGCTGATGATTTGATAATAACTACTGAAAACCCTGAAGAAAGTGTAAAAAATGTTAGAAAGAACTCTTGAATTTGGAAATGTGGCAGGATTTAAAATAAACAAAAACAAAACTAGTATGTTAGCAAAGAACATGTCTATACAAGAAAAAGAAGAACTACAAACAATTTCAGGACTAATGATAGTAAATAAGGCTAAATACTTGGGAATTTGGTTAACAAATAAAAATAGTAATTTATTCAATGATAATTATTTAAAAATCTGGAAGGAAATTTAAAAGGATATAAAAATCTGGACAAGGCTGAAACTATCATTCTGTGGTAGAATATCAGCAGTGAAAATGAACGTGCTTCCCAAAATGATGTTTTTATTCCAGATGACACCAGTGATTGGGAGGACGGGATGTTTCAAATCTTGGCAAAAAGATCTATTGAGATTCATTTGGCAGTACAAAAAAACTAAAATTAAACACAAATTATTAATAGATAGCAAAAATAGAGGTGGAATGGCTCTCCCTGACTTGAAATTGTATTATGATCCAACCTTTCTAAATTGGTTAAAAGAATGTAGACTTACTGGACTTAGAAGGTTTTGATAATCACTACAGGTGGCATGCATATTTGGGATATGAGAAGGTGAAAGTTCATAGAGGCTTCCTTAACCATAGCATAAGGAAGCCTTTATATAAAGTATGGAAAAAATATAACAAACTACTAGAACTCAAAACTCCTTGGTGGCTATCTCCTTTGAAGGCTATAGCAGTTAAAAGGAAGAATATGGAAACGTTATGGGCTACATACAAAAATCTCTAAGAAGAAGAAGGCAACAAATTGAATTGAAAAAATATGAGGAAATAAAACATTACCTGACAGGATGGATCCAAATACCACCAGCTAAACAAAGTGTTTAAGATAGATAATAATTTAAAAAAAGGTTTTGCAAGAGAAGAATCAACATTAGACAAAGAATTAATACAAAATAAGAAAAAAGTAATTTCTAGAATGTATGGAATTCTCTTAGAATGGAAGGTTAAAGATGAGCAAGTGAAAGAAGCAATGATTAAGTGGGCAATGGATTTGGGCAAAACTATGGAATAAGGATTGGGGATTGACAGCTTGCTACTCAATAAAGGAAAATTTCCTAAAGATGTTTTATAGGGGGTATATAAGGTAAAGGGATCCGTGATAATTAAGTCCAGTCACGAACAACTCTAGGGTTGCAGCGCTCATTTCACTTTACAGGCCGAGGGAGCCAACATTTGTCCACTTCCGCAGACAGTTTTTCCGGGTCATGTGGCCAGCATGACTAAGCAGCTTCTGGCGAAACCAGAGCAGCACACGGAAACGCCGTTTACCTTCCCGCCGGAGCAGTACCTATTTATCTACTTGCATGCTTTCGAACTGCTAGGTTGGCAGGAGCAGGGACCGAGCAAGGGAGCTCACCCCGTAGCGGGTATTCGTGTCAGTGTTTGTAGAAAGCAAAAAAGAAGGAAAGGGTTCTGACCTCCCTTTATCTTCTCAGTCTCCTTGTCGGTACAAAAAGAGTCCACGGGAATATCCTTGCAGAGTTTTATTAAAAGTCTTTGTGCAAAACACGACTGAATACACACCGGCACCAACCAACCCAAACACCAGCCAACACCCAAACCAACAGTTCTCACCTATATATACAGCCTGCTGCAAGCCGCTGAGTCATGCTGACCCAGCTTTATTCACATTAAAGAAACAGCGGCCATTTTAGCCGTAACACCCCTTCTGTTTCTTAAATGCGAAAAACCCCAACAGAAACAATACATTACAACAATACAACAATACATTATATACATAAACCCAGTTTTGTCATCAGTTCATTATGGCATGTTGCTGGCAAAGGCTTGGTAAACAAATCAGCAATATTATCTTGTGATTGACAATACTCCAGTTTGATTACCCCATTCTGTACACAATCTCTCACATTCGCATGACGGATAGCAATATGTTTTGATGCGGATTTCATTATTTCCGAGCCTGCTAATGCAATGCAAGATTGGCTATCTTCATACACTTGGATAGGCAAATCTACTTTACAATCTAGATCCTTTAGTATCTGTATAAACCACATGATTTCATTGCATGCTAGCGACAGGCTCCCATATTCTGCCTCACAGGATGAGGTTGCAACAAATCCTTGTTTCTTTGACCTCCATCCAATTATGGAATTGGCAAACATCATAACCATTCCACTTGTAGATTTTCTAGTAGCTACACAGCTTCCCCAGTCCGCATCAACAAATACTTCTAGTTTTTCATCTTGTGTACTAGAGATCTTCAAACATACATTTAATGTCCCCTTTAGATATCTGATAAGCCTTTTCAAAGCACACCAATCGGCAGTACTGGGTTTAGATACACGTTGGCTCAGAACATTTGTAGCACATGCAATGTCTGGCCTTGACCACTGGCTTAAATACAACAGTGATCCTATTTTTGAGTGATACAACTCAGGCTGATCAAATTCATCATCACACACTGTCTTTGGGAAATCTGGTGTCATGGGAGTCTGAACTGGCTTGCAATTTTCCATGCCAAACTGCTCTATTAAATGAAGAATTTTCTCTTTCTGGCTCAATAGGAAGCTTCCATCTGCTTCCTGCCTTACTTCTACTCCCAAGTAATTGCTTACCGGCCCCAAGGCTTTAAGCTTAAACCTCTTTTCCAATTGACTTGTGAGCTTCTGGATCTCATCTGTGGAACTCCCTGCCACAAGCAAATCATCAACAAAGACTAAGAGCATTAGATATTTGTTGCCTGTCCCCTTGGTGTACAAGCATGGATCAGCCACACTCCTTTTAAAACCAAGTTTTACAAGGGCTTCATTTAAACACTGGTTCCAACACCTTCCACTTTGTTTGAGACCGTAAACAGCCTTTCTCAAACGCCAGACTGCACCATTCTCCTCTTCAAACCCAGGGGGTTGTCTCATTAACACTTCATGGTCTAAATTTGCATGCAGATATGCAGCATCAACATCAAAATGGTGCACTGCTAGTTGTCTTACAGCAGCAATGGAAAGCATTAAACGAAAAGTTTCACTCTTTACCGTGGGAGAAAACACTTCATCATAACTCTCCCCTTTAATTTGAGTGAACCCTCTGGCTACTAATCTGGCTCGAAAACGTGGTTCCCCAGATGCAAGGGTTTTCCTTTTGTAAACCCACTTGCATGACACCACTCTGCCACCAGGTGGTGGCATTATGACCTCAAACACTTTGTTACGTTTAAAAGAGTCCATTTCTTCTTTCATAGCTTGTTCCCACAAAGCACGTTCCCCAGGGGGTAAGTCTAAGACTTCATTATAACTTTGTGGTTCCACACAACTCACATTGCATACTCTCACTCCTCCTAGGGTCAAACGCTGAGGAGGTACACCCTTGTTTGAACGCTGGGAGCGCCTAGGCACAGCTACTTCTTCTTCCCCCCTTATCTCTGGCTCTTCTTCCTCTTCCTCTGGAGAAGTATTATCTATTGCCATATCTTTTGGGGAAATCTGTGCCTCCTCCTCATTCTGCTCCTGTGTTGCCAATGGCTGAGAAGAAGCCTCTTCTCTTACTTGCAGGGGCAGTAGGCAATCAGGGTTGGCATGGATCGCAGTCCATCTGTCCTGGTCAGCGAAGTCTGCACTTCGTGACAGAACCACGCGTCCTGGGCATAAATTGAAACGCCACCCTTTGCCATAGGACTGATATCCCACAAACCGCAGTTTCTGCGCTCTAGCGCCCCCTTTCTGGCGCTGAGCTTTGGGAATGTTTACATGTGCCCAAGAACCCCAATTATGGAGCATTGTCCATTCTGGTTCTTTCCCAAACAACACACAATATGGAATATCTTTTATAGAGCTTGACCAGGTTCTATTAATCAAAAAGTTCGCTGTCAGAAAAGCCTCGCCCCACAGCCTATGGTTGTGGCCCAATCCTGCATCTACTAGCAGGCAGTCCTTTACTGACTGTATCACAGCCCCACGTCTTTCACACAGACCATTTTCAGCAGGACTATAAGGGTTAGTCAAGCGATGAGTGATCCCCTTACGTTGCAACCATGCCCCAAATTGTTTGTTCAGAAATTCTCCGCCCCTATCTGTTTGCAGCTGCACAACAGGCCGAGCGAAGAGCTTTTCAGCTTGGGCAACCCATTCTTTGAATGTGGGGAAACACTCAGATTTCTGCTTTAACAAAAACAGCCAACTAAAACGTGATTTGTCATCTATTACCAGAAAAGCATATCTGGCGCCCCCTTCAGTCTTCTGTGGAAAAGGGCCTATCACGTCACAATGGACAAGTTCTAAAACCTCTTTAGATACTCTGTCGCTTTTAGAAGCCACAGGCTTCCTCTTAGATTTGGCCATTTTACATACATTGCAATCTAGGAAACAGTTACAGCTATTTACTTTTAGGTTCTTGCACACCTTTTGCATTTCTGAAAGCACACGGAAATTGGCGTGACCCAGTTTTCTGTGCAGTTGATGTACACACCCCTTATGAACTGGAAAATTATCCTGAACCACCTGGGCTGCTTTAACTGGCTTGTCCTGCATTACATATAACCCATTTTCCAACTTTGCATGGCCACATACCTGAGTTCCATTCTTTATCAGACAGCCATCCTGCGTGAACTTAACACTATACCCTGCATTAATCAAACAGCTTACAGACAGCAGACAATAGTCCAAACTGCTGACAAACAGAGTGTCTGGTAGAGTAGTGTTCAAGCACTGCAGGAAGCATGTTCCCTGGCCATCAATCTTGCTTCTACGACCATCAGCAAGATAAATTGAGTCTTTTCCATCAGCTGGCTTCTCCAGGGTCTTAAAGTCCTCCCGACTGTTGCAGATAATCCTGCTGCTGCCAGAGTCCAGCAACCATGTTCCTCGAGGTATCTTTCTCTCCTCTCGAGAAAATGCAGACACAAACTGAGCAGAACGCGTGTTCTTCTTCTCTGAAGAGAACCCCTTCTGCTTACGTTTCTGCGTCGATTGCTGCCTCTGCTCCACGTCGTCTCCTGGAAGTCTTGCCCTGCATTGACGTTGGAGATGCCCGGGTTGGTTGCATCTATAGCACCTCCTCACCGCCATGGCCAAGTCCAAACCTTGGCGTTGCTCCATTGGCAGATTCTGCTGCTGGCCCCCTCGGCTGTAACTCCTCCGCTCTTGGAGTTCAGCCTGTCTATCTGACCTTCTTTCTGCTTCTTCGGTCAATCTGCCAACCACATACTCAAGGGTCAGATCTCGGGGACGCATACTCTCCATGCTGTTAATCACAGGCAACCAGCTTTCAGGCAAACTTGAAAGGATAATGTAGGTTTGGTCAGTCTCATCATAACGCTTACCTCTCTGCTGTAGTTGAAGAAACAGAGATTTCAGCGTTTGAAGATGAGTTGCCAAACTCTCACCTTCTTTCATAACAGTCCTGAACAGCCTTCTGGTCAGAGAAATGATAGTTCCAGCAGTTTCTCTGACATGCATTGCCCTTAGTAAATTCCAGCACTCAAACGCTGTGCTGGCATTTGCTACATGCAATAACTGAGAGTTGCTCAAACACAGCATAATTTGGGCACGGGCCCTTTCATCTAGCCGTTTTTTCTCAGCAGAGTCAGTTCTCAAAACCTCAGTTTCAACACAGTCCCATAGTCCATCTCTCCTTAACAACTGCTGCATTTTAATTGACCAACTCAGCCAGTTGCTTTCTGAGAGAAGTTCAAAAGGGATGCCTCCCCCAATATTTACAACTTGTGAAGACTGGAAATCTGCCATCTCTGCTGGTGCTTGCTGAGCCCCTTCTGTGGGGTCTCCAGCAATCTCTCCTGACTCTCTCTTTAGAGTCCAACTGGATGGTCCTGGCTGGCACTCACCGGCTTCTAGCTGCTGCCTCTGTTGACCCTCAGGTCCCGCCTGGCTCTGCAACTGGTGTAGCCGCTCTGTGAGTCGCCTACTGTGGTCCTCTAGCAGTTCAAACTGTTCCAGTAGCCGACGCTGAGTGCTTTCCTGATCCTCAGATCCTAGCCGCTCCAGCGTCGCTGCAGACAGTTACAGCTTGCCACCAACTGCTCCAACGCACAGCCACTGTCTCTGTACACCACCAGGACTCACCAGCTCCTTGCTGAAATGCTGTTAGTCGTTTTGCACTCTGCACATGCTCAGAAACACTGGGCCCATAACCTGTCAGTGTTTGTAGAAAGCAAAAAAGAAGGAAAGGGTTCTGACCTCCCTTTATCTTCTCAGTCTCCTTGTCGGTACAAAAAGAGTCCACGGGAATATCCTTGCAGAGTTTTATTAAAAGTCTTTGTGCAAAACACGACTGAATACACACCGGCACCAACCAACCCAAACACCAGCCAACACCCAAACCAACAGTTCTCACCTATATATACAGCCTGCTGCAAGCCGCTGAGTCATGCTGACCCAGCTTTATTCACATTAAAGAAACAGCGGCCATTTTAGCCGTAACAATTCGCACCGCCGACCTTTCGATCAGCAAGCCCAAATGGCACAGTGGTTAACCCGCAGCGCCACCCACATCCCTAGGGGGTATATAACACCTAGCAAAATATTCAAAACGAACAAAATGAGATCTAAAATGTGCTGAAGGTGTAACCAGGCAGAAGGGACACTATTTCGTATGTGATGAACCTGCAACAAAATGAAGAGCTTCTGGGACACTGCTTATGAGGAGTTGAAAAAAAATTAAATAAACTTTATAAAGAAACCAGAAGCCTATATTACTCAGACATCCCAAATGAAAATAAGAGAATATTCCTTTACGCATCATCGGCAGCAAGAATATTAATTGCAAAAAATTGGAAAAGTGAAACACTACCAGCAAAAAAAGAGTGGCAAGACAGATTATATTATTATCTTGAACTGGCAAAAATGACAGATACAATTAAGGGACAGTCTAACCAAAAATTTCAAAAAGAGTGGGTAATGTACAGAGATTACTAAAAAAATCAGTGCCGGGACTTGCTTTGAGTAATTTTTGCAAAATGAATTATGGTCTACAAGCATAGTATATGGAGAAGGGTAGAAATGATGAAATGAGAAAGTAACAGTTTATCAAACACGAAACCAGAACCGCTTTGGGGAGGAAGGAAGTCTATTAGAATAGAATAAAAATTGGAAAGAGAAAACAGGGCCACGTAAGTCCATATGTAAGAACTTTCGGATTTATGGCTATATGTTTGTCATTTGTTTTGTGTATTTTTTAGTTTGTTTCTTAAGTGTTGTCATGTGTGTGCGTGTTGTAATGAAAAGTTAGTAAAAAACATACACACACACACACACACATATAATTTGCCATAAGCTCACAATCACCACCTGGTGTCACATTTGTATAATGCACTTAAAACACACTTAAAATGTTACATTTGCAACTGTACAGCTGAGTCCTAAGTTATTTTGTGCAGATCATCACAGGAGGCAGCAACTTCCATTGCGCTGCACTGTAAGTCACATCTGCTGAACTTTCTGCCAATCAGCTTCCCTAGCATTATTACATGACAGGCAGCAGCCACTGTCCAGGGAGGTTCTACCCTTTATTACTTCTGCTAAAGTGAGGCAAGACATGAGTACAGCAGCACACTTCCTACTTGTGAGACCCAGTAACTGATGCAAAATATTGAATGTTTAGTTTCATTCCACAGGTAGGCAGGACGGATAACATCACTGACAAGACAAGTAGGTGTGTGTACACATACGTATGTATGGGAAAATACTTTCCGTTTCCCTCTCTTTCCTGATCTTAAGCATCACCCAGGCTTCCCACCTGCTGGCAATAATGCAACTGCTTGCACCGCTCCTGCTCTGCTCCGTGTTCTCTCCCTCTGCAACCATCATAACTAGGCCCTATACCTGCACAACAGTCTCTTTTCTGTCCATATTCCATTCCATGGCCCCATTCCATGTTTTCATTTGATTCCCCACCCTGCCCCAATTTTCAAGCGTTAAATTCTTTCCTCCCAAACTGCAGCACATCCCACAATAGCCAGTAGTCCCTGTTACAGCACTACCTTCCCCTTTTCATTCGCCTCCCCAAACAAACACTGCTTTGCGTCCCAATGTCTGTGTTGCCTTAAGTTCCAAAATAATGTTTTGTTTTTCAAAAACAAACCCATCCAATGGCCTAATTGTAAAAAATAGTTTATAAAGCTGTTTAGTCGGCTGGTGTTTACTGGGCTATTGCCAACTGATTTGTTTGGTTTTAATGTTGTTTTGTGGCAGTTAACCACATTGTTATAGTTGATATTATAAACTGATGGCAACCCCCTACAAGAAATATTTATTTAGCTGTCAGGATAAAAATCTTGGAATAAAGAAACTTATTTATCTATCTATCATTATATACCACTACTCACACCAAAAATACATGACAGAGCAGTCATGAAATAGACATGCATGTCCTCACTCTGAGGTGACCTCTGCTGATCCAGGATTGCATGAAAAGCTAACATGAGAAACAACTATGAGTTTCCAGCACCCATGAGCTTAATGTGTGCCATGTACTGAACTAGCCTATGAGGCCAGAAGGATTTTGTGCAAAGCCCCCAAATCTGCTCCTCCTGTCCTACCAAAATACACTGGAGCCCATTGCACAGAGAGGCAGGCAGTGAGAAGAAAGAAAGCACTCAATGGAGATAGAGATTTATGAGAAGCAGGTGGCTGTGAAGGTGATCAGCCAGGAGGAGACTTGAGGGGGTGGATTGTAAGAAGAAACTTGGTAGTTTGTGGGGATAGACAATTATTCCCAAGTGCATCATGGAAACCGGTCACCCGGCCTGTACTCCACTGCTTAGCAGCAGGTAGGCTAGGGGGTGGGATGAAAGAAAGCGGGGCAGAACAAACAGAGCAGGGAGGCACCCCAGTGATCCAGAGAAGCATCGGGATGCAGCAGGTTGGTTCCAGGAAAGCATCAGCTGGCGTGGGCAGGGCAGGGCAGGAGTACCTGGGATGTGTGTGTGCGTGCAGGGCAGTTACCTCTGGCTGGAAGCTGGCTTTTGCCCGTCGCTTCTGGCCACTCCCCTTGGCTCCCCGCCGCCCCACCTGCTTGATCCTGGTGGGCTTGCGGTTGCCGAAGGCGTTCCTCCTCCTCCTGACCTTCCAGCCCGCTGCCCCTTCCGGGCTGCTCCACTCCTCAGGAAGCAGCCGCTTCTGGGGAAGGGAAGAGAAGAAGGAGATACGAAGAGGAGCAAGCTGTCGAAGCGGCAGGCAGCAAATGCAGAAAGTGGAGCCCCCGTTCCCCAAAAAGCAAGCAGCGCCACAGCTTGACCCACTTTTCCTGGACCATGATCCCAGCACAAGCCTTGTGAAGCCCCTTTCTGCATCTCCAAGCTTGCCACCTGCCAGCCCCATCCCACAAGGCACATTCAAGGCATTAAAAAGCAAATCTTCCCCTCAGCCTCCCACAATCTGCTACAATGCTCAGACATGGACAGACCTAGGATCACAAAAAGGGGCAAAACATTGAGGATTGCAGGTCAGCACTGCGGTTCTTAGGTCAATTAGCATAAGCAAGAGAGCTGTAGGGAAGGGCCTTAAAAAACCAGAGCCTCAGTGGTATTTCCAAAAACTGAGAAGCATTATTCAATACCAAAGTTCCTGTTGCCATGTGTGTGTTTTTATTTATGGAAAGCAGGTTTCTAGCCCTCAGGGTTACAAAAATGTCAAAATTTTGCTGAAAACTTAGGGTTGGATCCAACTAAGTCATACTCAAAGTACACCCACTGACACAAATTTACTTTAATCACTTAAAGTACTTAAATTCCTCGCACTAGGAATACTGGAGAATTTTCTTCACACACTTCTAATTTGGAACACACATACTTCCCCAATTTTGTGATGCAGTTCTCAGCTCAGAAAAATGTTTACAAAATTGCATTTCCCCTCAAGACTGCACACTTTAAGTGGAAATGAAATGATTTTTTTATATTAAACAAAATCTCAGAAGACGGGACACTACAGACTTATGACTGAACATGTGCAAAACTGGCATAGACCACAATTAGGCTGACCCATCCAGCCTTACCACAATCCATGTTTCTCTGGTGACTTTCAGACAAAACCTCTAATTCTAGAAGAAGAAGAAGGAGGAGGAGGAGGAGGAGGAGGAGGAGGAGGAGGAGGAGAAATCCTCCCCAAACTGCACAAAGACACATGCACATTCTGTGAAACAAACAGAGCAAACATGCAGGTTTTCCAGTGTGCATGATTTATATCATTATAAAGATGCCAAGTGGTTTAGTGTAAAGTTCCTGAGTTCCCCAGCTAGGGATTAGAAGATAAGGAAACTTCAAGAGATGCTATAGAAGACTGGGGGGTGGGGGTGTCCCAAGGAGAATTTTCCTTTGCAACTTGCAGGTTGTGGGCAGGATTCACCTAGCAATCCCCAGCAGAAGCCCTGCACAAGGGCTGTCACTTGTGCAACTGGGCTTTCCCCGCCATGCCCCTCAAATTTGGATTGGGGCATGTGTGCTGGAAAACACCCCAAACAGCATCAGGGAAAGAGGAGGAATCATTCTGTCTGACAAGATGAACACTTGCCACAGCACAATGTCTCCCCACCCAACACACTCTTTGGTCTGTCTTCTACAGTACTTTTGGAAGTTTCCTCCGATTCTTGCTATGCACTGGTATAGCTCTCCTGTCTGTGGTTTAGGGCTGTGCACAGACAAGACAGGAGGCAGAACAGGCCAGGACTGATGTTCAGATATAGGGGGGCAAACAGAGCAATCCTAGCCAAGGACTGGTGAGCATCAAATGAGGCAAAGAGGATGTTTTGATACAGAATATAGGCCCTGGTTTAGGGTCAAGGAAATGACTGCCGAGCCCCAGCTTTACTAGAAAAATGCCAATAGGCCATGCTGTGTTTTTGGAGTTCATGCAATATGCACGTGTCCATGTATCTTTCTATAAGGTAAAGGTAAAAAGATAAAAGACCCCTAGACGGTTAAGTCCAGTCAAAGGCGACTATGGGGTTGTGGTGCTCATCTTGCTTTCGGGCCAAGGGAGCTAGTTTTTGTCCACAGCCAGTTTTCTGGATCATGTGGCCAGTAGGACTAAACTGCTTCTGGTGCAACGGAACACCATGATGTAAGCTAGAGTGCACAGAAACGCTGTTTATCTTCCAGCCACAGCGGTACCTATTTAGCTACTTGCTCTTGTGTGCTTTCGAACTGCTAGGTTGGCAGAAGCTGGGACAGAGCAACAAAAGCTCACCCTGTTGCGCAGATTCAAACCGCCAACCTTCCAATCGGCAAGCCCAAGAAGCTCAGTGATTTAGACCACAGCACCACCCGCATCCCTCCCTATATCTTTCTGTATCTCCCCATGGCAATACCTCTGTCCACGCAGTTCCCACCTCTCATTGCAACCACCTATAAAGATGGTGGAGTGCAAATCATGATGCTGTAAGCGCTCCTCACCCCCAAGTGCAGAATGCTGCAGTGGTACAGAATTCTGATTCCCAAGCCTCTGAAACATTCAGTTTGAATGCATCACGTTGTTTAGTCAAGAATCATAGAATCTTAGAGTTGGAAGATACCACAAGGGTCATCTAGTCCAACCCCCTGCAATGCAAGAATCTCAATCTCAACGCATGACACATGGCCATCCAACCTCTGCTTTAAAATTTCCAGTGAAGGAGAGTCCATCACCTTTGAAGGGAGTCCTTTCCACTGTCAAACAGTTCTTACTGTCAGAAAGTTCTTTCTGGTGTTTAGTCAGAATCTACTTGTAACTTGAATGCTACCCTCCAGAGCAGGAGAAAACAAGCTTGTTCCCTCTCCCATGTCACAGCCCTTAAGATATCTGAAGGTGGCTTACATATCTCCTCTCAGTCTCCTCTTTTCGAGGCTAAACATACCCAGCTCCTTCAACCGTTCCTCGTCAGTTTTAGTCTACAGACCCTTGATCATCTTGGCTGCCCTCTGCACACATTCCAGCTTGTCAACATTCTACTTAAATTCTGGTGTCCAGCACTAGACACAGTATTCCAGGTGTTTGTCTGACCAAGGCAGAATAGAGTGGTACTATTACTTACCTTGATCTGGATACTAGACGTCTGTTGTGCAGCCTAGAATAGAGTTAGCTTTTTTTGCTGCTGCATCATCAGATTAAGCTTGTGGTCTACTAAGACCCTGAGATCCTTTTTCACAGGATCAGCCTTAATCACGCTCACTTCAGACTTGGTATCCCTTCACAAACCAGCAGGACAGGCAGATAGTCAAAGGCCATCAAGCACAACCATGTGTCGCAAGAGAAGACAGATTCTTCACATGTCCACACTTCCAAATCCAAACCACAGGAATGTACAAAGAGTGTTATGTCTCAGGCACTAGTGGAACAGAAAGCTGGGGAGAGTTCAAGAGCCACACACACCCTGGAGGAGGCAAAAGACCCCACCCAGCATGAGAAGATAGTCCACGAGCCATATAGGGCTCCCCAAGAAGACCTCCCCCCAAAAGGAAATTATTTTTGCCTGTTATTGTGCCATGATGCCAAAAAGTTTGTCATCCCCCCAAAACATTGTTCACTTTTTTTAAAAAAATAGGGTTGTTATCAACACTTGTACAACAGGAATCTGCTGCCCCCCCCAAAAGTGTGCTCTATAGGATATCCAAACCCCCAGTGCAGATTCTGAAGGTGTCCGCAGGTGGGGGGGAGAAAGGCAAGTTCTATTGTGCAAGCAGAAAGAACAGTACAGTAGTGCCCCACAAGACGAATGCCTCGCAAGACGAAAAACTCGCTAGACGAAAGGGTTTTTCGGTTTTGCGTTGCTTCGCTAGACAAATTTCCCTATGGGCTTGCTTCGCAAGACGAAAACGTATGCACTTTTTTCTTAAAGCCGCTTGAAGAGGCGCAGTTGCGAAGGACCGTGCTTCGCAAGACAAAAAATATCGCAAGATGAAAAGACTCGCGGAACGAATTATTTTCGTCTTGCGAGGCACCACTGTACATTTTCTTTCTTTCTTTCTTGACTGCTCCCATAGGTCTATGCTGCGATTATGGGATGCCAAAAGGTATTTGTGACCCGCATCCTCAGGCACCCCAAAATGTGTTCCTTTTATTTAGTAAGTAGTCATCCCCTTCATGGATCACTGCCTTGCCGTGGTGAAGGGGCTTGAATAACTCAGAGAAGCCATGAACGATGCCGAGGAGGGCACCCAAGATGAACAGGTCATAGTGGAGAGTTTTGACCAAACGTGATCCACCTGGAGCAGGAACCGGCAAGCCACTCCAGTATCCCTGCCAAGAAAACTCCACGGACAAAGACAACAGGCATATAAAAGTCATGACGCTGGAAGATGAGCCCCTCAGGTCGGAAGGCGTCCAACATGCTACTGAGGAAGAGCGGAGGGCAAGTACAAGTAGATTCAGAGCTGATGAAGCGGCTGGGCCAAAGCCGAAAGGATGCTCAGTTGCGGATATGCCTGGAAGTGAAAGGAAAGTCCAATGCTGTAAAGAAAAATATTGCATAGGAACCTGGAATGTAAGAACCATGAACCTGGGTAAGTTGGATGTGGTCAAAAATGAGATGGCAAGAATAAATACTGATATCCTGGGCATCAGTGAACTAAAATGGATGGGAATGGGTGAATTCAGTTCGGATGACCATCATATCTACTACTGTTGGCAAGAAACCCGTAAAAGAAATCGAGTGGCCCTCATAGTGAACAAAAGAGTGGTAAAAGCTGTACTGGGATGCAATCTCAAAAATGATAGAATGATCTCGATACGAATCCAAGGCAGACCTTTTAACATCACAGTAATCCAAGTTTATGCACCAACTACTGGTGCTGAAGAAACTGAAACTGACCAATTCTATGAAGACTTACAACACCTTCTAGAAATGACACCAAAGAAGGATGTTCTTCTCATTATAGGGGATTGGAATGCTAAAGTAGGGAATCAAGAGATAAAAGGAACAACTGGCAAGTTTGGCCTTGGAGATCAAAACAAAGCAGGGCAAAGTCTAACAGAATTCTGTCAAGAGAACAAACACACTTTTCCAACAACACAAAAGACGACTCTACACAAGGACATCACCAGATGGGCAGCATCCAAATCAGATTGATTATATTCTCTGCAGCCAAAGATGGAGAAGCTCTATAGAGTCAGCAAAAACAAGACCTGGAGCTGACTGTGGCTCAGATCATCAGCTTATTATAGCAAAATTCAAGCTTAAACTGAAGAAAGTAGGAAAAACCACTGGGCCGGTAAGATACAATCTAAATCAAATCCCTTATGAATACACAGTGGAAGTGAGGGACAGGTTTAAGGATTTAGATTTGGTGGACAGAGTGCCTGAAGAACTATGGATGGAGGCTCACAACATTATACAGGAGGCAGCAACAAAAAGGACCCCATGAGATGCTTTTTCATCCTGGAGAAGAGTGGCTAGTGGGGTGCCACAGGGTTCTGTCTTGGGCCCGGTCTTATTCAACATCTTTATCAACGACCTGGATGATGGACTCAAGGGCATCCTGATTAAATTTGCAGATGACACCAAACAAGGAGGGGTGGCTAACACCCCAGAGGACAGGATCACACTTCAAAACGACCTTGACAGATTAGAGAACTGGGCCAAAACAAACAAGATGAATTTTAACAGGGAGAAATGTAAAGTATTGCACTTGGGCAAAAAAAATGAGAGGCACAAATACAAGCTGGGGGACACCTGGCTTGAGAGCAGTACATGTGAAAAGGATCTAGGAGTCTTGGTTGACCACAAACTTGACATGAGCCAACAGTGTGACGCGGCAGCTAAAAATGCCAATGCAATTCTGGGCTGCATCAATAGGAGTATAGCATCTAGATCAAGGGACGTAATAGTGCCACTGTATTCTGCTCTGGTCAGACCTCACCTGGAGTACTGTGTCCAGTTCTGGGCACCACAGTTCAAGAAGGACACTGACAAACTGGAACGTGTCCAGAGGAGGGCAACCAAAATGGTCAAAGGCCTGGAAACGATGCCTTATGAGGAACGGCTAAGGGAGCTGGGCATGTTTAGCCTGGAGAAGAGGAGGTTAAGGGGTGATATGATAGCCATGTTCAAATATATAAAAGGATGTCACATAGAGGAGGGAGAAAGGTTGTTTTCTGCTGCTCCAGAGAAGCGGACACGGAGCAATGGAGCCAAACTACAAGAAAGAAGATTCCACCTAAACATTAGGAAGAACTTCCTGACAGTAAGAGCTGTTTGACAGTGGAATTTGCTGCCAAGGAGTGTGGTCGAGTCTCCTACTTTGGAGGTCTTTAAGCAGAGGCTTGACAACCATATGTCAGGAGTGCTCTGATGGTGTTTCCTGCTTGGCAGGGGGTTGGACTCGATGGCCCTTGTGGTCTCTTCCAACTCTATGATTCTATGATTCTATTCTATGATTCTATGTCTAAACTAAATATCTAAGTATTTGATAAAAATATCTAAAGTTGGAGACATAATATTTGAAAATTACAAAATAAGAGCTGAAACAAGGTGATAAATTGCTGCTTATAATTTTATAATTGGGAATGCAGGAAAGGGAGATGTGAGGAAGTCCGAAAGGTTATGGAAATATGGTTTTTGGACACTTGATTTTGTTGTATTTTTTCTATTCTGTGTTAATCTTTTTGCTTTTTTCTTTCTTTCTTACTTTGTTTTATCTTGGTGATGGTATTTTATGTGTTTGGTCATTTATTGTTTAAAACTTTTAATAAATATCTTTTTTAAAAAAAGATGTTGAGCAAGGACAAATGACAGAGGGTAAGAACTTGCTGAATTAAATATCTGAACTGGAATACAAGAAGGGAGGTGTGAGGAGGTCAGGAAACTAGTAAATGATGTATAAGATATGAAAATATTGATTTCTTTCTTTCTTTCTTTTCTTTTTAACTGTTTTCTATTTTGCATTTTTCACGTGTTTTGTTTTTGGATATTTGTAGCTCTTTTTTCTTTTATTAGGGTTATTCTTTGTTTTTATTTTTTATGTTTAAACTTTGAAACTCTTTATTGTTTGTAAAATTTTAATAAATATTACTTTAAAAACAAAAACAAATACAGTCAGAACTGGATATGGAACAACTGATTGGTTCAAAATTGGGAAAGGAGTATGACAAGGCTGTATATTGTCTCCCTGCTTATTTAACTTATATGCAGAATTCATCATGTGAAAGGCTGGGCTGGATGAATCCCTAGCCGGAATTAAGATTGCCGGAAGAAATATCAACAACCTCAGATATGCAGATGACAAAACCTTGATGGCAGAAAGTGAGGAGGAATTAAAGAACCTTTTAATGAGGGTGAAAGAGGAGAGGGCAAAATATGGTCTGAAGCTCAACATCAAAAAAACTATGATCATGGCCACTGGTCCCATCACCTCCTGGCAAATAGAAGGGGAAGAAATGGAGGCAGTGGGAAATTTTACTTTCTTGGGTTCCATGATCACTGCAGATGGTGACAGCAGTCACAAAGTTAAAAGACGCCTGCTTCTTGGGAGAAAAGCAATGACAAACCTAGACAGCATCTTAAAAAGCAAAGATATAGTTAAAGCTATAGTTTTCCCAATAGTGATGTATGGGAGTGAAAGCTGGACCATAAAGAACACTGATCGCTGAAGAACTGATACTTTTGAATTACAGTGCTGGAGGAGACTCTTGAGAGTCCCATGGACTGCAAGAAGATCAAACCTATCCATTCTTAAGGAAATCAGCCCTGAGTGCTCACTGGAAGGACAGATCGTGAAGCTGAGGCTCCAATACTTTGGCCACCTTATGAGAAGAGAAGACTCCCTGGAAAGTCTTCCCTGGAAAGTGATGCTGGGAAAGATGGATAGCACAAGGAGAAGGGGACGACAGAGGACAAGATGGTTGGATAGTGTTTTCGGAGCTACCAGCATGAGTTTGACCAAACTGCGGGAGGCAGTGGAAGACAGAAGTGCCTGGCGTGCTCTGATCCATGGGGTCACGAAGAGTCGGACACGACTAAACGACTAAACAACAACACACGCACTTGTACACTCCAGTCATAACCACTTCAAACCTGTGTCCCAAAAAAGGTTAGCCAGCCCTGACAGTCACCAGTGAGTATGAGTTAGGGAGAAATGTTCCCTCTCAACTGAACAAGGTGGATCAGTTAGATGCAGATCATGAGGAAGATCAGTTGGATCTCCTCACCGAAAAAAGAATGTTGGGTGGTGGGGAGCAGGGGAGAAAACCTCACACAGCATCCTCTACATGCAAAACAATATTAGTTGCTCTAGAGCAGTATTGCCCAAACTTGGGTCTCCAGCTGTTTTTGGAGCTGTTAGCTAGCAGGACCAGTGGTTAGGGATTATGAGAACTGTAGTCTAAAAACAACTGGAGACCCAAGTTTGGGAAACACTGTTCTAGAGGGAAAGAATCCAAACAACTTTTGCAGATACGGAAAACTACTGGCTCCCCAGATGTGGCTGAACTATAACTCACATCAACCACTGCCAATGGTGATTGATGATGGGAGTTGCAGTTTGGAAGGCCAAAAGTCTTAACTAAGACACCATAATAAAATCATTTTAAGCCCACTAGATAAAATTCTCAACTCCTCACTCACACTTCTCACATACAACTGAATAAAAAAAGCATTCCCCAGGGGATGTCTGGCGATTCCACAAGCAGCAGAAACCTTTGCCACATTGGCTTTCTCCTGCTGCATTCTGTTATTCTGACCAGCCACACACCTGCAGAGAGGTAACAACATTGCATCTCATTGCTACATTTGTATGGTCGGCTCAGAAAAGCAAGTAACATAGAATCATAGAATCATAGAGTTGGAAGAGACCACAAGGGCCATCGAGTCCAACCCCCTGCCAAGCAGGAAACACCATCAGAGCACTCCTGACATATGGTTGTCAAGCCTCTGCTTAAAGACCTCCAAAGTAGGAGACTCGACCACACTCCTTGGCAGCAAATTCCACTGTCAAACAGCTCTTACTGTCAGGAAGTTCTTCCTAATGTTTAGGTGGAATCTTCTTTCTTGTAGTTTGGATCCATTGCTCCGTGTCCGCTTCTCTGGAGCAGCAGAAAACAACCTTTCTCCCTCCTCTATGTGACATCCTTTTATATATTTGAACATGGCTATCATATCACCCCTTAACCTCCTCTTCTCCAGGCTAAACATGCCCAGCTCCCTTAGCCGTTCCTCATAAGGCATCGTTTCCAGGCCTTTGACCATTTTGGTTGCCCTCCTCTGGACACATTCCAGTTTGTCTGTGTCCTTCTTGAACTGTGGTGCCCAGAACTGGACACAGTACTCCAGGTGAGGTCTGACCAGAGCAGAATACAGTGGCACTATTACTTCCCTTGATCTAGATGCTATACTCCTATTGATGCAGCCCAGAATTGCATTGGCTTTTTTAGCTGCCGCGTCACACTGTTGGCTCATGTCAAGTTTGTGGTCAACCAAGACTCCTAGATCCTTTTCACATGTACTGCTCTCAAGCCAGGTGTCACCCATCTTGTATTTGTGCCTCTCATTTTTTTTGCCCAAGTGCAATACTTTACATTTCTCCCTGTTAAAATTCATCTTGTTTGTTTTGGCCCAGTTCTCTAATCTGTCAAGGTCGTTTTGAAGTGTGATCCTGTCCTCTGGGGTTTTAGCCACCCCTCCCAATTTGGTGTCATCTGCAAATTTGATCAGGATGCCCTTGAGTCCATCATCCAAGTCGTTGATAAAGATGTTGAATAAGACCGGGCCCAAGACAGAACCCTGTGGCACCCCACTAGTCACTCTTCTCCAGGATGAAGAGGAACCATTGATGAGCACCCTTTGGGTTCGGTCAGTCAGCCAGTTACAAATGCACTGAGTGGTAGCATAGTCAAGACCGCATTTTACCAGTTTCTTTACAAGAATATCATGGGGCCACCTTGTCAAATGCACATACACAGTGGAGTTGGAATAGAACCTCAAACAGCAAGCCCTTAACCTCCAGCTATGTCTCAACTCCTCTCAATTTTCAGCTTCACAGAAATTCAGTCCAGAATTTACAGGAAGCTGAATGGGCTTTGAATTCATTTTTTCATCAGGAAGATAAAGCTTACTGTTAACTTGGTAAGCAAGCAGCGCTTACCAGAGAAAATAAAGATTCCAGGGTTCTTCAAATCTGAGTGCTCTAGATTCTAGACATAAAATATTATGTCAGCTCTAGATTCAGAAATGGAAGGTTTTCATGTTGAATACAACAGCTCAGTTGGTTAGAGCATGGTGCTGGTAATACCAAAGTCGCAGGTTCAATCCCCATATGGGACAGCTGCACATTCTTCCATTGTGGGGGTTGGACTAGATGATCCTCAGGGTCCCTTCCAACTATATGATTTGCTTCCAGAAAAGTGATAGCTCAAACCTAGGACAGGGAAGGTCATACTGTTCACACAAGAAGCTTTTTGGGTTTTGGCAGGAGGTGGGGAGTGAAGAGAGAACATAATAGAGGTTTTTCAAATTACAACCATACAGAGACAGGGAAATATTTACCATCCTCTCAATGTCAGATCATGAGATGACTGGAGGTGAGTTCAAGATGCACAAAAGCAAAGTCTGTCTTAACAGACACAACACATTTAACTTACGGAATTTGCTATTATTCAGCTTACTGATGGCTGTTGCATAGCTTTGGGAGACTTTGAAAAAGGCTTTTGAGAAATGGTTCCCTGCTCTGCTTTACTGCAAACAAATCACAGAGACTTGAAGAATTCAACTTTATCCATTATGATTTACAACCCTGAATATGAATGTGATCAGAGTGGTCGGCTGCTGTACAGAAATCCGCCCCCAACCCAATATTGCATATGACTGCATTTCATTAGACAGGTAGCCTGTAGCTGGATTCTTTACTTGCCTTCTCCCTCCAAGCCCAAATTATTACAAGTTTTGTATTTTGATTTTTAAAATGTGGTTGTGTTCTTCTGCATAATTGAAAAGGGAATATAAAGAGTTTAAAAAGGAAGAAGGCTTTAAAATACAATGCAGCACAACTGTTGGGGCCCACATGATCACTAAGTGGAACTTTAATATACAGAGGCAGCATATATCTGAATGCCAGATCTCAGGAACAAAGAAAAGATCATCAGCCTTGTTGCCCTGCTTGTCAGCAACCCAGAGGCACCTGGACGACCGCGGCTGGAAACGGGATGCTGAACTAGAGACTTTCATCTAATCCAGGCCATGCTGACAGGGCCAGATTAAAATCCAGAAGCCATACTATATGCATAAACACCTGCAGCCACCCAAACTGTTTGCCAGAAAGCCCCATGCCAGCATGCAACCCAAAACATGCAGGATTTCCCAGGGGCTTGATGAAACGCAGTTCCAGTGTTGATGTCTGTGGCTAGCAAAAAGATGCAGTGATGGGATGGCAAGACACATCTCATGCAAAGCAAGCCATCTTGTGAGTAAGCAGGAAAGAGGAGGGAAGAAACAAGGAGGCTGAACGACACAACTGAGCAGATGTGAAGAGGCACTAACCATAGCAAAATGCAGACACTGTCTCCAGCGGCACTTCTGGCGCTTGAGGTTCCTCCCGCCAAACTTGGGCTTGTCACAGCAAAAATCACAGCGGCCACAATCCATTTTCAGCAGGCAGGCTTCACACTTGCCACACTTACGGTTTCGCCGGCTAGCAGAGGTCTGCTGCAGTGGATGGAAAAACACAGGCAATCAGGAAGAGCCAGGCAGATTGCGCTGTAAAGAATGAGCAATGAGTAATCTCTGTGGGTACCCAAATGACAGTGAGAACCTTCTATGGTGGCAGGTGGAAGACAGTCCTTCCAAGACACTGAAAAACCAGCCAAGTCTATTCTTTAAGCAACTGTTGCCTCCTTTCAAAACCTTTTATCAGCTGATCTTCCACAGGCAGTAACAGGAAGAACACAGCTTGATCCAGGACAACCCCAATTTTTGTGTCCTGTTTGTCATCAGGAACAGAGGCTCAACTCCAAATACAGTTTTCATTCTCAACTGTGAAGTATGAAGTTTTAGAATGGCACTTCTTACTGTCAACTGGTCACGGGGTTCTTGAAAACAGACCTCCACACAAGGCTTGTCAGATCTTTCACAGGCACTCAGAGTCTATGCAGATTCAATGTGTCGGACACACTGCTTTTGAACTGCCCAATATGACCTTAAGATGCTGCCAGAGAAATCTGCTAAGCTTTTGGACACAGATGGACAGTCCACTAAGGATTGCAGCAGCCCACTTTACAGGCATTCTAAGGCCAATCCATCCATCCTGCCTTGTGCTTTATGATTCTGGCAGTCACCTTTTTGTGGTTACGTTTAAATGGGACCTTAGGGTTAAGGGTAGATAATAAATAAATAATAAGCATTTCTCAAGCACCCCTCCTTTTTCCTTTTCCTTCTTTCCCCAGAAGAAGAAGAAGAAGAGGAGGAGGAGGAGGAGGAGTTTGGATTTGATATCCCGCTTTATCACTACCCTAAGGAGTCTCAAAGCGGCTCACAATCTCCTTTCCTTCCTCCCCCACAACAAACACTCTGTGAGGTGAGTGAGGCTGGGAGACTTCAAAGAAGTGTGACTGACCCAAGGTCACCCAGCAGCTGCAGGTGGAGGAGCGGGGAAGCGAACCCGGTTCCCCACATTACGAATCTACCGCTCTTAACCACTACACCACACTGGCAAGGTCTCAAATCTCAAAAGGCAAATTTGATAATTAACTCCGAAATGTTAAAGATTATGTT
This sequence comes from Podarcis liolepis, assembly GCF_965112155.1. Lineage (NCBI taxonomy): Eukaryota > Metazoa > Chordata > Lepidosauria > Squamata > Lacertidae > Podarcis > Podarcis liolepis. Next base: position 512,562 of record NC_139571.1, read on the forward strand.
AACAAGATTAGATATTTAGGTATACAAACTACAATGAAAAATGTAAACCTATTTGAAGATAACTACAGTGGTACCTCGGGTTACATACGCTTCAGGTTACATATGCTTCAGGTTACAGACTCCGCTAACCCAGAAATAGTACCTCGGATTAAGAACTTTGCTTCAGGATGAGAACAGAAATTGTGTTCCAGCGGTGCAGCGGCAGCAGGAGGCCCCATTAGCTAAAGTGGTGCTTCAGGTTAAGAACAGTTTCAAGTTAAGAACGGACCTCCGGAACGAATTAAGTACTTAACCCGAGGTACCACTGTATATTAAACTATGGAGCCAAATTAGAAATGATCTTGAAATTTGGCATAGGTTAAAACTATGTATTTGGGGGAGAATAGCAGCAATCAAAATGAATATACTCCCAAAGGTCTTATTTCTCTTCAAAATGATCCCTATATTTAATAAAATGGATTGCTTTGACAAGTGGAGAAGGACTCTATCAAATTTTATATGGCAGGGTAAAAGATCTTGTAGAAGATTCAAACTCCTTACAGATAAGAGAGAAGGTGGGGGGTTGGCCTCCCTGATTTGAAGATCTACTTTGAGACCTCCTGCCTCTGTTGGATTAAGGAGTGGATTCGGCTTGAGAATAGCAATATATTAGACCTTCAGAGGTGAGAGATAGAGGGGCAGTTGTGTTACAGGGAGCCTCCGAAAATCTTGCGAAGCAGTTCCTCTTCCGGCGAGGAAGAAAGTCCCACCTCTAGTGGAGAAGAGGTGCAAGGACCAGAGGACGCTAGTGCGCACTTGCCATCGCCCATCATGTGCAGTAGTCTGAGGCGCAGGGAGGGGTGGAAAAGGCTGGGGGTGATGAAGCTTTTATGTTGGGGGAGGTACAAAAACAGACCACTCCCGGATTCTGCTAGCGATTGAGCAAGACATGAACTTATTACGCTCTTCACTGTAAATAGTTTGCACCAAAATAAAGCCTGTAAAAGATAGGTCGGAGTCCTGCCTGGTTACTCTCGAGCAACCGAAATAGCACCTGACAGGATTTAATTCACATAAAAAATTACAGGCATATTTCATTATTAAACAATGATTATAAATTATTTGCAAATATTTTAGCCAGTAGAAAGAAAAAAAAATTGGTGAATATATACCGTATTTTTCGCCCTATAGGACGCACTTTTTCCCCTCCAAAAATGAAGGGGAAATCTGTGTGCGTCCTATGGGGCAAGTGCAGGCTATCGCTGAAGCTTGGAGAGTGAGAGGGGTCGGTGCGCACCAACCCCTCTCGCTCTCCAGGCTTCAGGAAGCTATCAGCAAGCCTGGGGAGCCCGCGGGAGTTCCCGCAGGGCTCCCTAGGCTGCTATCCGGGCAGGCGGATAGCAGCCTGCTGCCCAGAACGCGGGGCACGCTGAAGCAGAGCGCCCCGCGCTTCGGGCAGACACCTGCAGCCTAGGGAGCCCTGCGGGAGTTCCTGCAGCGTAGCCAACCCCTCCACACCCAGTTGAGCACACGGCTGATGTTGCGATCCTGGGCAGATGCGGAGGCCACAGTGGCAGCCGATACAGGCGCTGCCGGAAGATCCTCAATCAGGAGGAGCAATGAAGCAGGAGCCGGGTCTTCCACAAACGCTGGAAGAGGGCAACGGCTGAGGGCGTCGGCATGGCCCATCGATTTCCCCGGGTGATGGACGAGCCGGTAGTGGTAGGCAGCCAGGAAAACAGTCCATCACAGCATGCACGGCGAGAGGACCAGTGGAGTTGGTTGATCACCGGTGAGGAGGCCCAGGAGCGGCTTGTGGTCAGTGATGAGGTCAAAAGTCCTGCCGCGGAGGTATTCATGGAACCTCTTCACTCCAGCCACAAGTGCCAGTGCCTCCTTGTCGAGCTGGCTGTAATTCCGTTCAGTTGGAGATAGCGTCCTGGAAAAGTAGGCGAGCGGTGCTTCTCTTCCTTCTGGAACACGGTGACTAAGGACAGCGCCAATGCCAAAAGGTGAGGCGTTGCAGGCAAGGACCAGTGGCCTGGCTTCACTGTACTGTACCAGCACACTGTCTGATGAAAGGAGAGCCTTGACCGCGTTGAAGGCAGCCGTCTCCCGATGACCCCAGGACCAAGGGGTCCTTGTGCTGAGGAGTCAGTGAAGAGGCTCAGCCACCGTGGCTTTCTGGGGCAGGAACATGTTATGAAAGTTCAGCAGTCCCAGGAACGCCTGCAACTCCGTCTTGTTCTTTGGGATGGGGGCCTGCTGGATAGCGCAGATCTTGGATGTGGTCGGGTGAAGGCTGGAGGCGTCGATAAGATAGCCCAGGAACTCCACCTGTGGAATGGCAATCTGGCACTTCTCCCTCTTTAAGTTGAGGCCGGCCTCCTGGAAACTGGTCAGCACGGCGCGGAGGCGCTCGAACAGCTTCTGGTTTGAGTCTGCGGACACCAAGAGGTCATCAAAATACAGTACCATGCCCGGAAGTCCTTGCAGGAGACGCTCCATAAGGCTTTGGAAGATGCCAGGAGCCACACTCACCCCGAACTGCAAACGGCGGCAATGGAATGCCTCTCGGTGGGTGACGATCATCTGGGCTTCAGCAGTGGCATCATCAACGGGCAGTTGTTGATAGGCTTGGGCAAGGTCCAGCTTAGCAAAGACCTTACCCTCACCCAAGGAATGCAGCAGGTGTTGAACAACAGGAACCGGGTAAGTGTGCTGCTGAAGTGCCTTGTTGATTGTGCACTTGTAGTCAGCGCTGATTCTCACGACCCGTCTGGTTTGACAGGCGTGACGATGGGGGTTTCCCACTTGGCGTGGTCAACCGGCTCCAAAACTCCTTGGGCGATCATCTTGTCCAGTTGTTCGTCCACCTTAGCCCTGAGAGCAAAGGGAACCTGGAGTGGCTTTAGCTTGATGGGGGTGACTTGTGGATCAAGGCTAAAGGAGATGGGCGTAACTATATATTGCCCCAAAGTGCCGTCAAAAACCTCAGCAAAGTCTTTGACCAGACCCTCAGTCTCTGTGATAGAGATGCAGTTGACGCCGGTGACTTCCAGGCCGAGGGCATCAAACCAGTCTAGCCCTAGGAGGCTTGGCCGCTGACCTTCGACCACCACCAACTGGAGCAGGCCCGAAAAATCCCTGAAGGCGATCCGGAACCAGCCAACGCCTACCACGGGAATGTCGTTTCCCTGGTAGTCTCTCAGGTGTACGCGGTGAGAGTCAAGTTGCCTTTTGGACACTCTGGGTACCAGTCTTTTGATGGTGCTCCAAGAAACGATGGACACGGCAGACCCAGTGTCGATCTCCATGTCACATGGAGCTCCTTCAATGAGCACCGTGACGTTCAGCTTGCGTCATATAGGCGAGTCGGTTTGGCCAATCGTGGTTCCAGACGGGCAGCGACAGTTCATAGAATCATAGAATCATAGAGTTGGAAGAGACCACAAGGGCCATCGAGTCCAACCCCCTGCCAAGCAGGAAACACCATCAGAGCACTCCTGACATATGGTTGTCAAGCCTCTGCTTAAAGACCTCCAAAGTAGGAGACTCCACCACACTCCTGGGCAGCAAATTCCACTGTCAAACAGCTCTTACTGTCAGGAAGTTCTTCCTAATGTTTAGGTGGAATCTTCTTTCTTGTAGTTTGGATCCATTGCTCCGTGTCCGCTTCTCTGGAGCAGCAGAAAACAACCTTTCTCCCTCCTCTATGTGACATCCTTTTATTTATTTGAACATGGCTATCATATCACCCCTTAACCTCCTCTTCTCCAGGCTAAACATGCCCAGCTCCCTTAGCCGTTCCTCATAAGGCATCGTTTCCAGGCCTTTGACCATTTTGGTTGCCCTCCTCTGGACACGTTCCAGTTTGTCTGTGTCCTTCTTGAACTGTGGTGCTCAGAACTGGACACAGTACTCCAGGTGAGGTCTGACCAGAGCAGAATACAGTGGCACTATTACTTCCCTTGATCTAGATGCTATACTCCTATTGATGCAGCCCAGAATTGCATTGGCTTTTTTAGCTGCCGCGTCACACTGTTGGCTCATGTCAAGTTTGTGGTCAACCAAGACTCCTAGATCCTTTTCACATGTACTGCTCTCAAGCCAGGTGTCACCCATCTTGTATTTGTGCCTCTCATTTTTTTTGCCCAAGTGCAATACTTTACATTTCTCCCTGTTAAAATTCATCTTGTTTGTTTTGGCCCAGTTCTCTAATCTGTCAAGGTCGTTTTGAAGTGTGATCCTGTCCTCTGGGGTGTTAGCCACCCCTCCCAGTTTGGTGTCATCTGCAAATTTGATCAGGATGCCCTTGAGTCCATCATCCAAGTCGTTGATAAAGATGTTGAATAAGACCGGGCCCAAGACAGAACCCTGTGGCACCCCACTAGTCACTCTTCTCCAGAATGAAGAGGAACCATTGATGAGCACCCTTTGGGTTCGGTCAGTCAGCCAGTTACAAATGCACTAAGTGGTAGCATAGTCAATACCGCATTTTACCAGCTTCTTTACAAGAATATCATGGGGCACCTTGTCAAATGCCTTGCTGAAATCAAGGTAGGCTACATCCACTGCGTTCCCTTCATCTACCAGGCTTGTAATTCTGTCAAAAAACGAGATCAGGTTAGTCTGACATGACTTATTTTTCAGAAATCCATGCTGACTATTGGTGATCACAGCATTCCTTTCTAGGTGCGCACAGACTGTTTGCTTAATGATCTGATCCAGAATTTTCCCTGGTATTGATGTCAGACTGACTGGGCGGTAATTATTTGGGTCCTCTCTTTTCCCCTTTTTGAAAATAGGGACAACATTTGCCCTCCTCCAGTCTGCCGGGACTTCGCCTGTTCTCCAGGAATTCTCAAAGATGACTGCCAGTGGTTCTGAGATCACATCTGCCAGTTCTTTTAATACTCTTGGATGCAGTTCGTCTGGCCCTGGAGACTTGAATACATCTAAACTAGCCAAGTATTCTTGTACTATCTCCTTAGTTATTCTGGGCTGTGTTTCCTTTGCTGAATCATTTGCTCCAAATTCTTCAGGTCGGGCATTGTTTTCTTTAACGGAGAAGACTGAGGCAAAGAAGGCATTGAGGAGTTCAGCCCTTTCTGTGTCCCCTGTTTGCATTTCACCATCTTCTCCTCTGAGTGACCCCACTGTTTCTTTGTTCTTCCTTTTGCTACGAACATACCCATAAAAGCCTTTTTCGTTGCTTTTAACCTCTCTAGCAAGCCTGAGTTCATTCTGTGCTTTAGCTTTTCTGACTTTGTGTCTACACGTGCTGGCTATTTGTTTGAATTCCTCTTTGGTGGTTTCCCCCCTTTTCCATTTTTTGTACACATCCTTTTTTAATCTTAACTCAGTTAAAAGTTCTTTAGATAGCCACCCTGTCTTCTTTAATCACCTTCCATGTTTCCGTCTCACTGGTATTGCCTGACGTTGTGCTTTTACTATCTCCCTCTTAACAAACTCCCAGCCATCATGAACTCCCTTTCCTTTTAGTATTAGTGTCCATGGGATCTCACCCAGCACTTCCCTAAGTTTTATGAAGTCGGCTTTCTTAAAGTCAAGAAATTGAGTCCTAGTATGCTTGGCTGCTCCTTTCCGCTGTATAGTAAACTTCAGAAGAGTATGATCACTCACGCCTAATGATCCTTCCACTTCTACCCCACTAACCAGGTCATCAACATTGGTTAGGACCAGATCTAAAATGGCTGTTCCTCTTGTTGCTTCTCCCACTTTCTGGACAATGAAGTTGTCTGCAAGGCCAGTGAGGAATCTGTTTGACCTTAGGCTCTTGCCTGAGTTTGACATCCAACAAATATCCGGGTAATTGAAGTCCCCCATTACTACTATCTCCCTTCCTTTTGCATGCTTGGCCATCTGTTCCAGGAAGGCATCATCTATGTCCTCCGTTTGGCTTGGGGATCTATAGTAAACTCCCACAATGAGGTCACTGTTATTCTTCTCTCCCTTACTTTTGACCCAAATGCTCTCACTTTGGCTTTGAGGTTCTAAATCTTGGATCTCTTCATAGGTATACACATCCCTGACATATAACGCCACCCCTCCTCCTTTCTTGTCTGGTCTGTTTCTCTGAAATAGATTGTATCACCCCATTATTACATTCCAATCGTGGGACTTATCCCACCAGGTCTCAGTGATGCCTATTATGTCATATTTAGTTTGCTGTACCAAGAGCTCGAGCTCATTTTGTTTAATTCCCATGCTTTGCGCATTAGTGTACAGACATTGAAGTCCATTAATCATTCCCCCGGGTCTCTTATTTAAGGATTTTTTCCTCCCACCACTAGGTCTGCGTGCTGTTTGCTCCATTTGGTCTATGACATTTGGATGATCATCTTCATCAATTGATAGACTCCTACCTTCAGGAGCACTGTCTCCCTCCCCCACATTAGTCAGTTTAAAGCCCTCCTGATGAGGTTTCTGAGATTTTTGGCAAAAACATTTCTCCCAACCGTTGTGAGGTGCAGCCCATCGCTTGCCAGAAGTCCATCTTCAAGAAACTGCAGTCCGTGATCTAAGAATCCAAACCGTTCCTGTTGACACCATTTGCGAAGCCAGCTGTTCACTTCCACTATTTTTCCCTCTCTCCCTGGGCCACGTCGTTCAACTGGGAGGACAGATGAGATGACAATTTGTGCATTTAGTTGCTTCAATTTCCTGTTGGTGAGAGCGAAACATCTTTCCTTGGCAGACTGGAGTGAAGACTTGGACTTGCGAGTCGGTGAAGGGGGGGTGTCAGACAGAGCCGATCGGCAGACCTTAGTGATGTGGCCCCTTCTGGAACACGTCCGACAGTCTCTGAATCGACACTTGGCACGAGAATGGTTGCCTCCAGAGTCGGCACATTTCGGTTGGCCCTTGGACTTCCATTCCTGCACTCCCGCTTTGTCTGGTGCACGTCATCGTCTTCACTGGAGGATGCCTCATCACTGCTGGCCTCTTTGTGATGCACTGGAACTGGCTTCCTAGCAAGACGTGGGCTGCTGGCCTTGCGGATCTCCTGGGCCACAGCCTCCACAGCTTCCAAGGCCACAGCCTCCTCAATGGCTTTCTGCAGCGTGAGGTCTGGCTTAGCGAGGAGACGCCGTTGAAGATGGATGTCCCGGACCCCGCAGACGATTCGATCCATCAGGGCATCATCTAAGTCTCGGAACTCGCAGTGCATTGCAGCCTGTCGCAGGGCGGTGGTGTAGTTGTTGATTGACTCCCCCTCTGCCTGGTTCCGGTGGTAAAACGCATGGTAGGCAGCAATCTTGGACGGCTTTGGCGTGTAGTGGTTGCGGAGCTTCTCTTGGATCGTGTCCCATGGTGTTGCCTGGACTGCTTCAGGCGCAGCCAATGCTCAGGCTATCTCAAACACCTCAGGCCCACAGAGGCTGAGGAATAGGCCCAGCTTCCATTCCTTTGATACTGCTGTCAGCTCGTTGGCTTGGAGGTAGCAGTCGAACCGAGCGAGGTAGGAGTCCCATGATTCAGAGGCTGGCGCAAACGGCGGTAGAGGCACAAGTGAAGCCATGATTCCGATGCTGGCGTGAAGGGCAATGGATGGAACACAGTGCTCTAGCCAGAACAGTCAGCTCTGAATTGGTTCTGTCCGGTGATTTCGCTCAGTGATTTCGCTCAGTGATTCAGCTCAGTTCAGAGGATGGCCGCATCTGGCTGTGCTCTGATGTCCATCGATCCCACCTTCGTCGCCAGTGTTAAGTTGTGGGTTGACATAGCAGACGACACAGCGATTTCTCCAAAGCAGTTCTTTATTTGTAAGCTGGAACAGAACTGAACTGAGGAGCTCAGTCAGCCTGCTTATATAGAGCTCCAGAACAATTGTAACTGTTGCAACTTTCTAAAACTATCCAATCACTGAATGTCACTTTCGATCCTTCAGTTGCATACAAACTATCCGATCACTGAACATCACTTTCGATCCCTCATTTGCATAACTATCTACAGTATCCCCCTGCTGGCCCAGGGTGAGAACTTCAGTACGTAACAAAAACGTTGCAGTAATTTTGAGGATGAAATTTATCACCAACCTTCGCAGAAATTGCTCACGTGCTAGCCTCCATTCTCAGGATGGGGTTACCGTACTAAAATAATCTTATTCGTGTAACATAAAATGAATGTGCCTCATTTCCTCTGTCATGGGTCAGTGGGGCTTTAGCTTCACTTAACAGCATAACACTTAACAGCTCGATGACATAACATCAAGCCACACTTGGATTATTTACTTCTGTGTGCTTGTGTATCTGTGTCGCCCTTGTATCAATTAGGAACTATTCTCTCACCTTTCCTTTGATATGTATGCTACTGATTACTTCTGCCATTTTAATTTTAGAGAAAGTGTTTAATTTAAAAAGGATCAGTACTATAGAATGGTGGTAGCAATACATTGAAGACAAGTAAATATTTTGGGGAGGGTGGTCCCAGAGCTCTGGCTGCATCCCAGAGCCCTAGTGCCACCATCGCAAAGAGGAAAAAACGGACAGACTTTGGTACTCTTTTGTCCTCCCCCCCATGCCTTTCTCTCTATCTGAGCTGGCTCCCTGCCTGTTACGTTACATGCGGGTGGGGTTCCTCTCTGTGTAAAGTCTTCAAGCTGGCCCTGCATGCGCCTGACAAATCTGCCCCATTGTCAAAATTTATCTTTCCCCCCACCTCCAGTCTCTGTTGTTGTGTGTCCTGCCTGAGGGGGGAAAACAGGAGACGGGTGGCCATCGGTCAGGGATGGTCTAGTTGAGATTCCTGCATTGCCCCTCGATGACACTCAGGGATCCCTTCCAACCCTACAATTCTCTGGTGCAGGTTTGTGCAGAGTTTTAGGTACAAGTTGGACGCAAGGGGTGCAAAGGATAGCAGCCCATCTTATGCACCATTGGCTTGGGAATAAGTCCCACTGATCATGATGAGACTCAAAGGAGAGTAGATTGCTGCTGTGCAGTCCAGTTTTTTAAATAAATGTTTTCCTTTTAAGATAATACAGATAATGGTGAAATCACAATAAATAAAACCTCCTCTTCAGTTGTTTCAAGCACTACTACACGTTCCACATAATATCTGTACTGCATTGTTTAGCGTGGCAGCACCTGCACTTTGGAATTCCCCGCCTATTGCAATAAAGCACATGCCTTACTAGACTCTTTTCGGGCAACTGCTAAAAGCATTCTTCTTTAGGCAAGCATACCTAGATGCTTAGGAAGTTGAAGCAATTTTAATCTTAATGTTTTGTATGTTTTAAAGTAGGATTCTTAATTTTTCTTGATTTTACTGCTTTGGTGTTTTTTTGTTTTTTTGTTTTGGTAAACCACTTTGCAGGTTTTTTAAAAATAAGTAATTAAGTAATAAGTTGGATATCAAACATGTGGTTGAAGGAAGTCACACGGGCATTTGGGTATAAGGGGAGGTGGTTGCAGGGTTAGATGTGGGGAATTTGCAGAAATAATATATTCATGTTATGTACAGTGATGAAGGTGTATGGCAATTAACATGTAATGTGAATTAATTGAAAATAATAAAATTTAATAGTAATAATAATAATAATAATAATAGAAGCGAGTTTCCCAAATAACACGCACTGCAGTCTCATTAAATGCTAATTAGATTTCAAGTTGCTTATTGCTCTCTCTACTTCTTTCCTGGGCACATAGCTGATTTAGCTTTTCAAACTACAGTGGTACCTCGGGTTAAGTACAGTGGTGCCTCACAAGACGAAATTAATTCGTTCCGCAAGTTTTTTCTTCTTGCGAGTTTTTCGTCTTGCGATGCACGGTTTCCCATAGGAATGCATTGAAAATCAATTAATGCGTTCCTAGGGAAACCGACTTCAGACCAGGTCCAGGGACAGTCTGTCCCCCGACCTCTTCTGAAGGCTGGGGGGGGGGGACGACAAGGGCTTTTCTTCCCACCCACCCCAGCATTTTAAAAAACCCCGGGACAGCGGAGGGCTTCTCCGCTGTCCGGGGCGATCTTAAAATGCTGGCGGGCGGCATTTTAAAATCGCCCCGGGACAGCGGAGGACTTCTCCGCTGTCCGGGGCGATTTAAAAGCCCCTGGGAAGGCAGGCAGGGGGGACAAAGACTTTTGCCCCCCGCCAGCCTTCAGAAGAGGTCCTGGACCTCTTCTGAAGGCTGGCGGGGGGTGAAAGTCTTTGTCCCCCCCGCCTGCCTTCAAAAGCTGTCCGGCCAAGGCTTCGCGGACCTCTCCGCAAGCAGCGGCAGAGCTGCCGCTGCTTGCGGAGAGTTGCCGGCATGCCGAAGCCTGCGCGCGCTGAGATCAGCGCGCCCAGGCTTCACGGACCTGTCCGCGAGCAGCGGCAGCGCTGCCGCTGTTTGCGGAGAGTTGTCGGCATGCCGAAGCCTGCGCGCGCTGACATCAGCGCGCCCAGGCTTCGCGGACCTCTCCGCGAGCAGCGGCAGCGCTGCCACTGTTTGCGGAGAGTTGCCGGCATGCCGAAGCCTGCGCCCGCTGAGATCAGCGCGCCCAGGCTTCGCGGACCTCTCCGCGAGCAGCGGCAGCGCTGCCGCTGCTTGCGGAGAGTTGCCGGCATGCCGAAGCCTGCGCGCGCTGAGATCAGCACGCCCAGGCTTCGCGGACCTCTCCTGCCTTCAAAAGCCGTCTGGGATAGCGGGAAGCGCTTCCCTGCTATCCCGGACTGCTTTTAAAATGCTGGCGGTGGGGAGCAAAGCCTTTCGGCCCCCGCCAGCCTTCCTGGACCTCTTCTGAAGGCCGGAGGGGGGGGAAAGGCTTTGCTCCCCACCGCTAGCATTTAAAAGAGGTCCCCGGAGATTTCCCTATGGGCTTTCGTCTTGCGAAGCAAGCCCATAGGGAAATTCGTTTTGCGAAGCGCCTCCAAAACGGAAAACCCTTTCGTCTAGCGGGTTTTCCGTCTTGCGAGGCGTTCGTCTTGCGGGGTACCACTGTACTTAATTCGTTTTGGAGGTCTGTTCTTAACCTGAAACTGTTCTTAACCTGAAGCACCACTTTAGCTAATGGGGTCTCCTGCTGATGCCGTGCCGCCACCACGCAATTTCTGTTCTCATCCTGAAGCAAAGTTCTTAACCCGACGTAATATTTCTGGGTTAGCAGAGTCTGTAACCTGAAGCATATGTAACCCGAGGTACCACTGTATTTTCAGATTGCGACACATCAATGGGGGTGGACAGGGTGGGCTGCTAAAGCCCTCACAATCCCTCCCCTTCCCGATTCAATTTCCAAGGCTTCATCAGCTCCCAACACAGTTAATGTTTTCCATTCCACTTGGGAGTGCAGACTTCTGGGTGGACTCCATTGATTCCCATCACATGATGAGAGAAGGGGGAAGGAAATGTAGGTCTCCATTTGTGATACACACACCACACAACTTTGGGCACCTGTGCACTGATTAAGATCTTAGAAGAAAATGTGTTTCAAATCACTTTCTCAAATGGCTGTAGAAATAAATTGTAGCTGAGCCACATCCCAGAGACCCCCATGCAGAAAAGCCATATGCTTACCACATTGTTCTTCAGCTGGGCAGTGGGATGCTTGGGGGGACGACCAGGTTTCTTCCTTTCCTTCACTGCTCCTAACTGCTTCTTCTGTTAAAAAGAAACCCACGTGAGTTGGGGTGGTCAAGGAGACCCTTCTAGTCTCAGTTGTTCATAGAATCATAGAATCATAGAGTTGGAAGAGACCACAAGGGCCATCGAGTCCAACCCCCTGCCAAGCAGGAAACACCATCAGAGCACTCCTGACATATGGTTGTCAAGCCTCTGCTTAAAGACCTCCAAAGTAGGAGACTCCACCACACTCCTGGGCAGCAAATTCCACTGTCAAACAGCTCTTACTGTCAGGAAGTTCTTCCTAATGTTTAGGTGGAATCTTCTTTCTTGTAGTTTGGATCCATTGCTCCGTGTCCGCTTCTCTGGAGCAGCAGAAAACAATCTTTCTCCCTCCTCTATGTGACATCCTTTTATATATTTGAACATGGCTATCATATCACCCCTTAACCTCCTCTTCTCCAGGCTAAACATGCCCAGCTCCCTTAGACGTTCCTCATAAGGCATCGTTTCCAGGCCTTTGACCATTTTGGTTGCCCTCCTCTGGACACGTTCCAGTTTGTCAGTGTCCTTCTTGAACTGTGGTGCCCAGAACTGGACACAGTACTCCAGGTGAGGTCTGACCAGAGCAGAATACAGTGGCACTATTACTTCCCTTGATCTAGATGCTATACTCCTATTGATGCAGCCCAGAATTGCATTGGCTTTTTTAGCTGCCGCGTCACACTGTTGGCTCATGTCAAGTTTGTGGTCAACCAAGACTCCTAGATCCTTTTCACATGGATCCCACAAAGAAGTTTACATGTTGGGAAATGCTGCAGTATTCTTTTACCTATGCAAGACTTTCAGGCACCTCATGCCCTGCTGAGGTTCAGCCCCACGTGACATGTCAGAGCTTTCCCAAATGAGTCGGGTTGGTGCTTATCAGGGAGCAGGACCCCAGGTAGAAAAGACAGTGTGCAACACCATGATTTCAACTCACTTTAGTATTTGCACCGAGTCTGATACAGTGTGTATCCCTTGCAATACAGAAAGGAGTATTCTCCAGGAGTAAAAGCACACTATCTATAAACTTCGGACCAGGAGTCGGCAAGGTTTTTGTGGCTTGGGCCAGTTCACAGCCCCGCAAACGCCATGGTGGACCAGAGTGTGCGTGCGTGCGCAAACGTTATTTCAGGCGTGTGCAGCTTCGCTTCCCATTGGCTGCAGGAACTTCCAGCGTTGTGGAAGGTAGTCCCCGCTCTGCTCCACGCCCGTTTAGTGTGGCACACGGAAGCCGACCGAGTGGGCAGCGGGGGTCCGCGAGCTGGCGGCTGGGTCCATGGGCCAGTTAAATGACCCCCATGGGCTGCTTGTGGCCCGTGGGCCTTAGGTTGCCGAACCCTGCTTTGGACCAACTGAGTCTTGATACAGTTAACTTAATAACTCACACAGACTAAGCCTTATTTCCAGTTAAATCATCAAGTGCTGACTGATTTAGGGGAATACAGTGGTACCTTGGGTCCCAAAATTAATCCGTTTCGGAAGCCCATTCTAAAACCAAACCGTTCTAAAACCAAGGCGTGCTTTCCCGAAGAAAATAATGTAAAATGGATTAATCACAGGCTTTTAAAAACAACCCCTAAAACAGCAATTTAATATTAATTTTACTTTCTAGCAAGACCATTGATCCATAAAATGAAAGCAAATAAGACAGTATTGTAGATGATAAAAATTAAAATTAATTTTTTTCCCTAACCTGCACTGATGATAGTCATTGTTTGGAGGGGGCAGAGCTTTTATCCATTTCCACAGTCACACAATCAATCAGTAGCTGAACTGGGTTCCACAGAGTCACAAAAACAAAGTCATAAGCCATAGCCACGAAAAAGTCACACAAACAAAAATGGGGAAAAAGCTCCAAATATCAACTTTGTGTTGCGTGGGACACAGCAGCTGACAGACTCAGCAGGAAGCCTCCAATCAGCAGCAGGAGGACTCAATTTAGAAATGGAACAGACTCAACAGGAAGCGGAACATGTTTTAATTCCGAGGCAAAGTTCACAAACCGAAACACCTACTTCCTGGTTTGCAATTTACTATTTCCAAGTTGTTTATAAACTAAGCTGTTATAAAACCAAGGTACCACTGTGTGGGAAATTCCATGACATTTTGACATGAATTTCAAAAAGGGCAGATAAGACTGCTCAGAGGGGCCACCCAGCTTCGTGGACCAGGAGGCCAGTGACAGTTTCACCCAGGAAGGACCATGCTCAGCAGGGGCTGCTGGGCACCTTATTAGAGAATGAGTTATAGCTGTAGCCTTTATGAGCCAGCTACATATGCCTTTTCAAGAACGTGTCTTTGAAAAGAGAACCCAAGAAAATTGGGGCAATACAGCAAGTGGACCACAAATTAAAGGTCCACAGTGCAAACCAACCTACGATCCTTTCTTTCTCTGCCCTCTTAAGGAAGGCATTTTTCCATTCTTTTAAAATAAATGCTTCTATAACTCCACTCACAAAATATTGTTCTGAATCTGTGGCAGCCCTCTGCTTGCTTTCAGATGCAATGATCAAGAACTGGGACATTTCACTTCCACTGGCATTTTCTGCATTTTATCTCCTAAATCTCCTTAAGAGATTTTCTAGAATAAAACAAGCAGAAAACAAACAAAAGTCTTCAAGTGGGGTAGGGAGGATCCTAGCAAATCACTGGTGCTGCTTTACGCAGATGACGCAGCAATCCTCTCAAGAACACTGGTGAGGCCTTAAAAGAGCCATGAAAACACTGGCAACATATTGCAAGGAGAGCCAGTTGGAACTCAATTACCAGAAAACCAAAATTATGGTTTTTGCCAAGAGGCCCAAACCACATACATGGTACATCAATGGTCACAAGATTGAGAAGGTCACTTGCTTCAAAAGCCCATGGCGACTACTTTGCAGGGAATGCCCAGAGAAGCGCAAATGCTTTCCTCAAGTACCTCAGGACCAAAGGTGGACACTATATACCTGCAGCCCTCAGACTGTTTGAGGCTAAATCGATTGCACAGCTGTTATACAGTGCCTAATTAGGTCCCTCTGCCAACTACGCACCACTATAATTGATACAATCCAAATTCTGCTCTACAAGTGCCTAAACATGTCTCCAATGCTACCATATGTCTTGAAACTGGATCCATGAGAATCGAGGCCAGAGTGTGGCTTGCCACTTTTAATTACTGGTTGAGACTATCTTTCTTCCTGAGCGGCCTTGCTCCCCTGACTATTAAGGATGATTTCCTTTTTTTAAAAATGATATTTATTAGAGGTTTAATAGTTACAGAAAAAAGAAGAAGGAAACAATAAAAAATTAAACAAAACAAAACAATACCTTACAATACATCAGAAATAAAAACAAAAACAAAAAACAATAAAGCAAAACAACAAGAAAAACAAAAACATTTAAAAACACATCCAATATTTCCATATCTTTACCTTTCAATTACTTGTTTCATCGACCTCCTCACACCTCCCTTTTTTGTATTCTAGTTCAATTAGCTATTTCAGCAAATCCTTTCCATCTTTCTCAATTTTTGTTCTATAATTTATCTTAACACAATCTAACCTTAAATTTTCCACTTTGGCCCATTAACAATCTGTTTTTGCTTAATTCTTTATAACATTTCTGCTAAAGCCATATAACTTCATTCCAGCATCCTTCTAACATATTAAGGATGATTTCCAATCAACATGGAAACGAGCAGTGAAAAATATAACTACTCTAGGCTTCAACCCACAGATTTTACTTGACATAGGGCATGAACAAGCTAAAAAAATAAACAAACATTAAACAGCATGTGGAAGACACAGAATGTCAAGCAGACCTAGCCAGGTCCCCAAAATTTCTAATCAGTGAAACCAGTAGATACCTCACCTCCCAAATGCCATATATAACCAACCTTGAAACCCCAAACAGTGTAGGGCCTTCACTCTGGCCTGTTGTCAGGCCCTCCCCTCAGCCATTCAAGAAGGCCGTAATATGAAGCCACCATACGAGGAGAGGAAATGCCCCTGTGGCTCTGGGCAGCAGGAAACAACGGGAAATGCCTTTTCCCATTGCCAGTACTATATAGACATACGAGCCAGGTTTATCCTGCCTATCCTGCACAAATTCCCAGGACATACAGAACAACTCAACATCTCCCTACTACTCCAGGATGAAAACCCAGATGTTACATACTCAGTTGCTAGGTTTTGCACTGCCATGATGGATATTCGCTGAAGGATGGTTTGTGCTACAAACCAGTCTTAAACTGAAGGCCCATATTGCAAGACCGCTATTCCCCTAAGCTCCACCCCTTATAGTTGTTTTAACTGTATGTCTTTTAGTCCTTATCTGTTTTAATTATCAGTTCTTATTCCTCAATTATCTATCCTGTACTCTATTCACATGTTTTATCCTATGCTTGTTTCCTTGTTCTTATTTGATTTAACAATCACCTGTTTAAATCTGAACTGCTATTTTATTCATATTTCTCTTATTCTGGTCTGTGACTATAATAAAGTTTATTCATTCAACAAATCACTGTTAGTGATCTGTACCCCAACCAATCTGAATTTAAGATTATGGTCCCTTTGCCCTTGAGAAAGTTCCCCATCCATCTACTGTTTAGACAAGAATTTGGTATTGTAAAAACTTAGCAAACACCCTCAAAACAAAAACTTGTTTGTGAGAACTTATAAGCTCCCCAAGCTGTAAGCACCTCCCCTTAACTACATAGACCAACCTTCACCAAGCTGGTGCCCCCCAGATTTTGGACTACAACTCCTATCAGTCATGGCCTTGCTGGCTGAGACTGATGGGAGGGTACCAAACTGGTGTAGGATGACCTGTCCTAGACATATCCCTCTTGCCTCTGAATCAATGCCCCAAATGCACTTTTTCTTAAAAGGTTTTCACATAAAAATTACAACCCTCACCTATTCCAATTTTAATTGTTAAAGTCTCTCCCTCCTACCCTTCCTCCTCATTTATCAGACAGCAGAACCTACCTCTACCTGACTGTTGACCTCTGAGCAGTGACAGGTTGACTTGCGTCAATCCGTGGCTGGTTCAAAATCACCCCTGGATAATCACAGAGACTAAGAGTCTGTTTGAAGATGAACCTTCTGCATAGTGTTATCTTCATCTCACAAAGGAACAGGGTAAGCAACTGATATGAGTCGGCCAGAATCCTAACAAAGTAAAACCCGGACTACTACTTCAGAATAAATATTCACCAAAGAATCAAACAACAAAGAAGTGGCATGCACTCACTGACCCCAACCAGAGTGAGCAATGAACATGGAAAATAATAACTGAAATGGGAAGTCTACATTTAGGGTTTGTCTTTCTGTTGCTTCCCAGCCCTTTTAGAGACAAAAGCCTTCTGCTTCAAGAAAGTACAATCTTTAACAACAACAACAACTAATTTAGAGCATGTGTGTATGTCACAGTCACAGTTCTGTGACTGTAGAGTTGGAAGGGACCCCAAGCGTCATATAATTCAACCCCCTGTAATGCAGGAATCTCACGTAAAGCATCCATGACAGATGGCCACCCAACCTCTGCTTAAAAACCTCCCGAGGGAGACTCTTCCACTGTCAAACAACTCTTACCGTCAGAAAGTTCTTCTTGATATTTAGCCGGAATCTCCTTTCTTGTAACTTAAAGTCATTTGTTCAAGTCCTACCCTCCAGAACAACTTCTGAGATATTTGAATATGGTCATCGTATTTAAACACTGGTTTGGGTCCTAGCCTCTGGAGCAGGACAAAACAGGTTTGTTCCCTCTTCCATGACAGCCCTTCAGATATTTGAAGATGGCTGTCATATCTCCTCTCAGTCTCCTCTTTTCCAGGCTAAACAGACCTAGCTCCTTCAACCGCTCCTCATAAGGCTCGGTTTCCAGACCCTTGATCATCCTGGTTGCCCTCCTCTGCACACGTTCAAGCTTGCCAACATCCTTCTTAAATTGTGGTGCCCAGAACTGGACACAGTATTCAAACAGAATAATGTATGCAGGTTGCTCTAGACTTGTGTAAGATACTTTCCAAGGTGATATTGCTGACTGTTAATGCCGTTATACTGTGTAAGACATAGCTCCCCGTTGCCTACTTACCTTTTGTCTTACTGTAGGGATGCCTCCAGGATCCCGTTCCATAGTAGGTTTCCATTTCTAGAAAAAGGGAGACAAAGAGGTGGTGCGGTGAGTAAACAGAAATGTTCTGCATTTGGAAATTCCCATGAAATTAGCAGAGAAGAGCTGAGAGAAATACAGGAGAGGCATGATTGAACTGGCTTCCCTAACTTGGTCAAATTCATTTTTTTTTAATGATATTTATTACTTTTCGAACAGCTTCAACACAACACTGCAAACAAAAAAAGAAAAAAAGAACAATACAAATACAATACAAAAGCACTACATACAAAACAAAACAAAAACAAACAAAAACAATTTAAAAACACCTCAAACATTTTCAATATCTTATCTTTCATTCGCTTATTTCCAACGACCTCCTCACACCTCCCTTTTGTATTCCACTTCTATTAATTGTTTCAGCAATTCCTTTCCATCTTCCTCTTTTTTCTATCCTATAATTATCTTAACACATTCTTGCCTTATTTTTTCCTTTAATTTTCTATTAATCTATTTATACTTAATTCCTTATAGCATTTCTACTAAAGCCATATAACTTCATTCCAACATTCTTCTAACATTCATTAATTTTACAATATTTCTATAAATAGTCTTTAAACTTTTTCCAGTCTTCTTCCCCCGACTCTTCTCCCTGGTCTCGGATCTTGCCAGTCATTTCCGCCAATTCCATATAGTCCATCAACTTCATCTGCCATTATCCAACACTTCAGTGCTTTCAAGAAGCAGCCATTCTCTCAGCCAGCAAAAAGCAGATGGTTCACAACAAAGTTTAGGGGTCTGGCAGGGCAAGTCCACCTCCTTCTTTGGCATCCGTCAATATCTTAAATTTTACTCGAGGCTTCCTGCCCTGCCAAACAAATCTAGAGACGTCCCTCTGCCACCTCCTGAAACAATCCATCCCATCCAAAGCTTGCAATGTTTGAAACAAAAGCAACATCCCCGACAACACAGCAACCCTCTTTCCCACCATAGCAACTCGGCCCAACAATAACAACTTCAGATTTGTCCATATTTCCAAATCCCCCTTCTCTTCAATCCAACGTCCTTCACAGTTATCCTTGAATAAATTCACATTTCTGGCAGTCATACTAACCCCCAAATACCTCTCTTTCTCAACCGATGTTAGTCCTGTCTCCTCCTGAAACTCTCTCAAGCTTTCCTTTTCCTCAGGTAGGGCTCTGATCCTCAGATTCATCTGTTTCTCTTTAAGTTCAATCATAACAAATGTCAGCTTATGTTCATCAAGTTGTCCTTGTATGGATGGGACTCTCTCTCTCTCCAGTTGTATTGCTTTACATTCAGCAGCAAGGGTTTTCTCCTTGACTTCATCCGCAGTTTGCCGTATCAGAGTAGATTCCTGTATCAGTTTCTGGATGGTTTCTGTATTGGTATTCACCTTTTGTCCCAGATTATTTAAACTTTCTACAATTAAGTCTATTTTAATATTTGCAGCATCCACTTTCACATTTATCGCGTCTGTTTTCTTGTGAAGCTGTTCCAGCGAATCATTTATTTTCACTAATACGACCGCTAAGGCCTCTTCTGTTGACATTCTGTCTGTTTTTTCCTTTCCATTTGCCATAACACTTAAGAGATTCAAGGTCAATCCCAGAGTCTCACAATTTTTAACCTTGCAGCTGGAAATTCCCCTAGCCCAGCTCCTGTAGAGCAACCAATTTCAAAAGCTTCCACTAGGGGAAAACAGTTTCTATTTGTATTAGTCAGTACTGTCCTCTTTTAAACAATGTTCCAATAATCCAAAGTTAGTTTCAGTTTTCAGTTACTTTTGCTCCTTTTTTAAAAAAAACAACAACAGCCGGAGACAGTAGAAACAATGTATTCTCTTGTTTAGCTACCTGTCAATGAACGTTCTAAACGCTGTCAATGAACATTCCAAAAGACATCGATCCTGCTAGCAGCCCGTTTCCAGGGTTTGAGCGGCGGTATTTTAACTCTCTTGACTCTCTCCTACAGGCATATTCAGTCCACCACTTCACCCCCTCTTCTCCTGTCTCCAAAGGGGGGGGGTTAGTTCTTTGACAATGGAGATTTAGTCTTTTTACAAAAGGCTTTCCAAGACTTCGGCTTGCATGCTCATTGCTTTAGTTTATTTACAAAAGGGGAGGCGGACTTCCTGTATTGAACCTCCCCGTTTCGATGCCAAATTAAACATTTAAAAATCCAATTCCCCCACTTCAGCTCTACTCACGGGTAATTACTTTAGAGTCAAATTGTCCACAGGAAAAGGTCAGTGCTCTCCGGCAACAGCTATGCGGCTTCGCTCCGTGGAAGAAGCAGACGATTCGAAGCACCGCGCCGCTCACCCCACGTCGCTCCGGATCCCCGAAACCGGGTTTCCCTGCAAGTAGGGGAGGCGCAAAAGGTGCCCGCCGAATCCACGTTCACAGGCTTCTCCTTCGCCATGGCGGTACAGACCCAAATTCCCACGGGGCAAATTCCTCCCGATCAGAGGAATTCCGCCATTGCCAGAGGCACCAACCCAGAAGTCTCCTAACTTGGTCAGATTCAGATCATTTGCAAAGAGATTCAATCACAGTTGTGCCCATTCCCAAGAGGCAACCACATGAAATGTTTGTGGGACCAATATCAGAAGGATGCAGGATAAAAGCCATCCAAACCAAACAACTCAGTCTGCATGCTCTGCAAAACTTTAAGGTCAATCTGACACACAAACTCCCTAAATTTCTGCAACTGGAAGTCATTTGTAGTGGAATTCATCCCAAGCTCATTGGCAAAGAGCATTTCCCCACACTCTCAGCAGAAAGATCAGCCAAATAGCTAACAAGCTGGTCAAAGCCTGGATTCAAATACCCAAGTAAAGCTTAAAATTAGGACAGTAGGGATGGCATAAGTGTGAGGATTATCAGAATATGCCCATATGGGAAGTACCGTGTTTTTTGCACCATAACACTCACTTTTTTCCTCCTAGAAAGTAAGGGGAAATGTCTGTGCGTGTTATGGAGGGAATGCCTACGGGTGGCATGCCTACGGATTTTCCTCCTCTAAAAACTACGTGCGTGTTATGGTCGGGTGCGTGTTATAGAGCGAAAAATACGGTACTCAGCATGGGTATTGCTGTTAACACACATACATGTCTACAGCCAAAATCCAGTGTGCTCACGTCTATAAGACAATGCAGACACGTTATGCACCCCTTGGCAGAGACAGCATCTGAGAAGAAACACAATATGCCTATTAACTGCACCTCGACCCAAGTATTTTACTTTTATTGACATATGGTGGTGAAACATGTCTTATGGACTTAAGAGGAGCCTGCTGGATCAGACCCACAGCCCATTTAGTCCAGCATCCTATTCTCCCAGTGGCCAACCAGATGCCTGTGGAAAACCTGGAAGCAGGACGCAGTGACCTTCTCCCTTCCGAAGATTCCCAGCAACTGGTCTTCAGAGTGTTACTGCCTCTGACTGTGGAAGGAGACTACAGCCATCTTGGCCCTCTCCTCCTCCTCCCTGAACTTGTCTAATCCTCTTTCAAAGCCATCTACAGTGGTGCCCCGCAAGACGAATGCCTCGCAAGACGAAAAACTCGCTAGACGAAAGAGTTTTCCATTTTTTGAGTCGTTCCGCAAGACGAATTTCCCTATGGGCTTGCTTTGCAAGACGAAACGTCTTGCGAGTTCTTGCGAGTTTGTTTCCTTTTTCTTAAAGCCACTAAGCTGTTAAAAGCCACTAAGCCGTTAATAGCCGCTAAGCCGTTAATAGCCGCTAATAGCCGTGCTTCGCAAGACGAAAAAACCGCAAGACGAAGAGACTCGCGGAACGGATTAATTTCGTCTTGCAAGGCACCACTATACGTTGGTGGCCACCAGTGATTCCTGTGGAAGTGAATTCCAGTTTGACTATGTACTGTGTGCATAAGTACTTTCTTTTACTCTGTCCTGAATCTTCCAACATTCGGCTTCACTGGATGTCCCCGAGAGTGAGAAAAAGCTTTCTCTTGTGAAGGGTTTCAGAACTTACAGGGTTAACAGTTCTGAGTGACGTTCTGAATGACGTCTCACATCATGAGGTGTGGCTAAGTTCACATACGGGAATCTTACTGTGTGTTAGTTCTCTGTCTGTTCTGTTCGGAGAAGGAGGAGAGATGTGTGCGTTGTCGCCGGGTGTTTGAAGCTGTTTTTACGATGTTATGCTACACGATTAAAGACTGTTGGAGATAAGAGGACAGCCTGCGTGTGTTCTGATTTATTACCCACACACTGCAATTGCTTCTGACCTCTGTGTACACTCTGCTAAACCGGCCAAAGAGGCAGGAGGACGTTTTCGCTCGGCACAGACTGCTTGCAGGCGCAGTGAAAGTGTGCCGGGCTCCATTTTGGCCATTTTGGCTGCCATAGGTTATGGGCAGCTAGCCAAAGCTTTGAAGCTGTTGCAGAGACGTCCCTGTGGGGGGGGGAGCCAGCTGAGAAGACGCTGGAGCCAGCTGGAGCTTTGCCTTTCTTTTGAGGCTGGAAGGAGCTCGCTGGGAGGAGCGGTCTGCTAGAGCCGGGAGCCGGAAGGAGCTGCTGTTCCGTGAGTACGCTGAGCCCCGGGGGTGGAGATGGCAGTCAGCCATGAATCATATAGTGTCCCCTTCGAAAAGTTAAACGGACAAAACTGGCAAGAGTGGAGCAGGAAGCTGAAGGCCTGGCTGGTAGCCAAGGGGCTGTGGGAGGCGAACCAGGGGCCCCCGTTGCAGGCGGCAGCAGGCGCATCGGCGGCAGAAGTAGCAGCTGCTCACGCTTCGCAAAGGCGCAACCAGAAAGCCCTGGGAGCTATAGTGCTCAGTTTTGAGGGTTCACAGCTACCTTTGGTCGAAGGGCTTGAGACTGCTCAGGAAGCTTTTCAAGTGTTAGAGAGAGTGCACCACAGGACCACGGCTGGGGCAAAGATCCACACCACTAGACGCTTGTTTGAGATGAAGTTGCGTCCTGGTGGCAACATCAGACAGCATGTTACTGAGATGCTCTCTGTTTTCAACGAGTTGAGGCTGTTGCAAGTCAACTTTTCAGAGGAGCTGAAAGTTTATATTTTGCTCAGCTCTTTGGACAAAAGTTATGACAATTTGTGTCTAACTTTGGAGTCGATGAGTCCCGCAGAACTCACGCTGCAGTATGTGACAGGACGTTTGGCGGACGAACAGGAACGCCGTGTCAGAGAGGGCCGAGCTGGCACAGGGAGCCCATCCGGTTGCAGGGGGGCCAGGCCAGCTGAAAGCTCTGTTCAGGCTTTTTCCACTCGTCAATGTTATGTCTGTGGTTCCAACAGCCATCTAAAAAGATCCTGTCCGCAGAGAGGCAGAGAGGCCGGGCAGGATGTCTCCAAGGTCGTTTCCCATGGGAGCCAGTCCAGGAGAGGAGGCCAGCGCGGGAACGCGAAGGGAGGACGTGACTCAGAAAGTGGAGAAAGTCCTTATCACCTTACTGCTTCTATGGCAACGCTAAAGAACAACTCCAGTGAGGGCAGGGTGATGCAATGGGTGGTCAACTCAGGAGCGAGTCATCACCTGATATCAGCGCCACCTAGTGGCGAAATGCGGAACTGCAGGGCTGTTTCAGCTGGGACAATTGTTGAATTTGCTGATGGGTCACAAAGGCCATTATCTAACGTGACAAATGTTTATGTTCCCTTTTTACAGGCGGAGCTGGAAGTCTATGTTGTGTCAGAGATGCATTGTTGTCTTTTATCTGTACCTGCTCTTGTAAAGGAAGGGTACAAGGTTTGCTTTGAAAATGATGTCTGTTCCATTTCCAGGGGTGGGAGACAACTTGTCAACGTGGAATGCAAGAACAATCTCTTTGTTCTGGAGACACCTCTGAAGGGTGAGTGGGGCGCCGAAACAGCACAGGCGCAGTGTGCTAGTGTTCCCAGTCATGATTCTTGTGTTCACTTGTGGCACAAGAGAATGTCGCACAGCAGTTTGGAAGATGTTCAGAGGCTGCCCAGCTGCACTAAAGGTTGCAAACTTAAAGCATGTGGGAAATCCCTAGAGTGCAAGGCATGCAGAAGGGCAAAGGTAAAAGGGTGCAGTTATCCCAGGGTGGAAAGGGTAACCACAAAACCTTTTGAGCTTGTGCACACAGACCTGTTTGGGCCCATGGAGTGTCCGAGTCTGGGTGGGGCCAGGTTTGTGCTGACGCTGACAGATTTTAGTCAGAACGGCTGGTCTTTCTCGCTGAAGACGAAAAGCGAGGCAGCGCAACTGCTTAAAGATTGGGTTGCGGAGGTGGAACTGAGGTTCTCCACCAAGGTGCAAGGGTTCAAGAGCGACCGTGGGTCAAAGTTTACTGGGTCTGCTCTGAAGGAGTTTTTCAACCAGAAGGGAATATGTCACAAGGTGACGGGTGCTGAGTCTCCTCAGGAGAGAGGCGTGGCAGAGCACAGGAGTAAAACACTGGCTGAAGCTACCAGGGTTCTACTGTGTGACTCTGGGTTGCCTCAGAGCTTTTGGAGTGAGGCTTGGAAGGCTGCCAACTTTACGAAGAACAGGTCCTATAACCCAGTTATAGGTGACACACCGTTTTTCCTGTTGCACCGGAAAAAGCCGCAGGTGCATTTCTTCCGTGTGTTTGGTTCCCAAGCCTGGGTGCCTATACCAACGGCTCAACGGAGGGAAGGTGGTCCAAGGTACCAGAAAATGATCTTCTGTGGGTATGAACCTGCGACAAAGGGGTGGAAGTTTGCATATCCAGAGGGTGATCAGACCAAGCTTCTGATCAGTAAACATGCTGAGTTCTGTGAGCAGGATGGTTGGTCAAGACTCAATGAGGGTCCTGACGTTCTCTCAGTGTCTGTCTGATTCTGAGGAGGGAGAGCCAGAGGCTGAACCTGTTGCTGAGGACCAAGTCTCTGATGAGGGTCAAGAACAGGGTTGGGTTTCTCCACAGGTTGTTAAAAGAGAGCCCAAGAGTGAGCCTTCGTCTCCTGTTAGCAAAGTGCAGAAGGCCCGAAGACGCAGCAAGTCAGAGGGGGAGTCTTCTGATGTAGAGGACACGCTTGCTGACCCCAGTGGGTCAGGAGGAGCACCTGAGTTTGTGCTCAGACGGTCAACACGCGCCACAAAGGGGGTTCCACCTGAGAGGTTTCAGGTCACCAGTGTGTGGGTTGGTTTCGCACAGTGCAATTCTGGGAGTGTTGAAGGGGTTCAACAGTTGCCTGGGACAGATGCCAGAGGGGGGCAAAAGGCAATGGGAGGTGAGTTGAACTCAAAGAGGTCTGTAAATGGGTGTTCACAGGATGCGAGACGTGAGGGGGTGTGAAGGGTTTCAGAACTTACAGGGTTAACAGTTCTGAGTGACGTTCTGAATGACGTCTCACATCCTGAGGTGTGGCTAAGTTCACATACGGGAATCTTACTGTGTGTTAGTTCTCTGTTCTGTTCGGAGGAGGAGAGATGTGTGCGTTGTCGCCGGGTGTTTGAAGCTGTTTTTACGATGTTATGCTACACGATTAAAGACTGTTGGAGATAAGAGGACAGCCTGCGTGTGTTCTGATTTATTACCCACACACTGCACTTGCTTCTGACCACTGTGTACACTCTGCTAAACCGGCCAAAGAGGCAGGAGGACGTTTTCGCTCGGCACAGACAGCTTGCAGGCGCAGCGAAAGTGTGCCGGGCTCCATTTTGGCCGCCATATCTCTATCCACTTTTTCCATGCCACATTTAATTTTATAAACTTCTGTCACGTTACCCATTACTCACCTTTTCTCTAAACTAAAAAGGCCCAAACGCTGCAACCTTTCTTCACATGGGAGCTGCTCCATCTTTTGCTCCCACAGAATACCCACATGACCCACAAAAACTTGTGCTGCAACAAAAACATCTTTGTAGGATCCAGCATCAAGCCACTTACTGTGGTAGCAGAGCGCTTTCGACGATGGCAGCTTGCAGCAAGCTGGGCCTTGGGAAGGGGCCCATCCTGGCAGCCAAAGAAAGGAAGAAAGGAGAAAGAGTGAAGATATCCCCACATATTCAGAGTCATCAGAGGCAGACCCAGCCAAAAGCTCAGTCCAGGAGAAAGAAGAGACAACAGGACACCTCTTTCAAAGGAGGAAGATTGTGCTGCAGAAAGGGAAACTCAAGAGATGTATGTTGCATCTCATATCAGTCTTGGGGCACGAAAAACCAAGAGCCTCAAATGAAGGCCTAATGCAGGCAAGATACAAGGAATATCCAGGTGTTTCTGGACTGCGTCTTGAGCTTAAAATTGTGCCTATTTTCCCTCGGCTTTTTGACTCCATCTTCCTGCTTCTAGGACTATTCTAATCCATAAGTTCCTCAGTTCCTCCTATTCCCAGTTATAGCAACCAAGTATGCTAACAATGCACAGATTCTTAGTGTACTTGGTTGCTATAACTTGGAGATTCCGACTAAACATCAGGAAGAACTTTCCAACAGTCAGAGCTGAAGAATAGTGGAATAGACTCTCACGAGAAATGGGAGACGTTCCTTCTTCGAGGTTTTTAAAGCAGAGGCTGGATGGCCATCTGTCGGGTATGATCTACTTGAAATTCCTGCATTGCAGGGGAATGGACTAGATGGCTCTTAGGGTCCCTTCCAACAATTTTATGCTCACTCCTGCCTGCCCCTTCAGTGCTTGTGCCAGGGCCTAGTCTCCAGCTCAGCACTCTAGGAATATAACTAACCAGAATCAGAAGAGGCACATGTTTAATGCAGCAGGCACTAGCATATCACCATGATCTTTAGAGCTCAACCTGCAGCACACTCCGCCAAAAGATGATTGGCCACATTTGCTTTCATTCTTCCATGAAGATCCAGTTGGAGGAAGCCACAGCACACCACACTTGCAGATTATGGACAGCGTAGCCAAACCTGCTTTACTGTAAACTGCATTTCAGTCTCTCAATGAA
Organism: Podarcis liolepis; assembly: GCF_965112155.1. Classification (NCBI taxonomy): domain Eukaryota; kingdom Metazoa; phylum Chordata; class Lepidosauria; order Squamata; family Lacertidae; genus Podarcis; species Podarcis liolepis. The sequence continues at coordinate 539,158 of NC_139571.1, forward strand.
TAATGTGATGGCAGTGACCAGCTAGCAGTAGGTTTGACGATTCTCCCCCCTATTATTAATATCCCAAATGAGCAGGGAATGGGAGACCAGGCAAGCGCATGCCGACATTCTGCAGGCCTTCCAATCATATCAGCTCAGCCAGGACTGAAAAATTACACTCCATTATGTCTTGACCCCCACTCACTGCAGATGCTGGTGGTGCAGCTGGCAGCCTCTTGTGGTGTCCCCTTGGGGCCCGCTGGACCTTGGGAGCTGGCCCATCCTGGCAAGCAGAGGGGGAAAGAGGCAGGAAATACAGGAACAGATAAAGGCATACACAAAGCTAAGGGACTTCTGACACCAGGCATATAATCCTAAGAGATTATTGATGAAAAACACAGCATTGTGTTCCATCATCCAAGGAAATGAGAGGGCTATCCTAGGTTATCCTAACAACCCTCCAAGATGACAAAGAGAATGTGTCTGACCAAAAAAACCAACTTACTGGCCAAGCAGGCATTTAAATCCAGGTCTACCCAGTTCATAAATCAAACTCTCCATTATCTGTCTGATAAATTGGGCATTCTGACACCCACTACGACACACACCACTCCCAGGCTCATGATATGTGGATTTGAGGTGGGGGGAGAACTTGAGTCCAATATCAGATGGACTGTGTGCAGTCACACATTCTTGCCTCCTGCATGAGCTGCATGCAGATTCAGTACCACTCACTGTCACAGGTGCTGACTTCTTCTGCCGGCGCCGTGCTGGTGTAAAGGTCTCCTCCGTGGAGAGGACTTCCTGGTGTCAAGCAGGAAAGAGACAGAAGAGGCCATCAGGCACAGCACAGACTTGCCAAGGGATGAGGAGGAAACGAGACACCAAGACATCTCCCCAAGAACAAATACAGACCCAGAGAAAGTCATGCCCAAGGTCTCCATATCGCAACTGATGGCTACATATCGCAACACACCAGCTAGTACAGCCATCATCAAAAGAGGAATATGAGATCAGCATGCTGCTGCTCCCAACATTAGTCTGACAAGCTGCAGGCCCTCACCATGACTGATGACTGAACAAGAGGGGGAAACATACCAATGGCAAGAGAGGCGCTTTTCCAGAAACCAAGAGGCTACATGTAAATCTATGAAGCAATATAAATGGAATAAAGGAGCACAACATCCACAGGAATGGAATCAACTAAGAGATGTCAAACCCAGAGAAGGCAACACAGCAGGTACTTACTACTGTAAGCTTCTTCGTGCTGTAGCCATCTTTCTTGGGTGGAATTTTTTTCTGAAAGGATCAAGAGATGGTTAGTGCCAGAGCTACAGGTCACCACCTCATTCAGGATCAATACAAATCTCAAAACACACAACCCAAGAGTGTGTGTGACAGGAAGGGCAAGCAGAATATTCACAGAGCAAGCTAAAGCCTTTTCTAGAAGAAGGATAACCCAGAAGATGGGAGAGCAGTCTCCAGGTGTGGTTAATTCTGCACTGACCATGAAAAGTGACCATTCTCATCAAGGAAAGCAGAATCCAGCAACATGTATAAACAGTACACCTTATTCACATTTCCATCATCCCTTGTTTTATCTAATTTTAAGTATTTCGTAATCATGTTTGAGAGCAAAGAGCTATACAGGCCAATGACCCTCTACCCCTCCTCCTGAAAACCTCTCTGGCTTCTGAGATTTCAGCAAGCAGTACCTTTGCATTTTCAACTGCAAAAAGAAAGAAAGAAAGAAAGAAAGAAAGAAAGAAAGAAAGAAAGGAAGGAAGGAAGGAAGGAAGGAAGGAAGGAAGGAAGGAAGGAAGGGGAAGGATTGTCAAGGAACTGAATTCTGTGATAACCATGCCACTGGGCTGTAGCAGAACCACCTCAAGACGTTTTAGGTTCTGTGTTTGAGAGTCTAGGGCTTGCTGATTGGAAGATAGGCGGTTCAAATCCCCTCAATGGGGTGAACTCCCATTGCTTGGTCCCTGCTCCTGCCAACCTAGCAGTTCGAAAGCACGCAGTGCAAGTAGATAAATAGGTACCGCTCCGGCAGAAAGGTAAATGGCGTTTCCATGTGCTGCTCTGGTTTGCCAGAAGCGGCTTAGTCATGCTGGCCACATGACCCGGAAGCTGTACGCTGGCTCCCTCAGCCAGTAAAGCAAGATGAGCGCTGCAACCCCAGAGTCATCCGCGACTGGACCTAATGGTCAGGGGTCCCTTTACCTTTACGGTGAATAGAAACAAGCCTACTTCAAACTATAGATTATGTGATGGACTATATGGAACTGGCAGAAATGACTGGCAGAATCCGAGACCAGGGAGAAGAGTCGGTGGAAGAAGATTGGAAGAAATTTAAAGACTATCTACAGAAATATTGTAAAATTGATGAATGTTAGAATGATGTTGGATAGAAATTAAGCGGTTTTCAGCTGTAATATTATAAGGGAATATGAAAAATGGATTATTTAGGTAAAAATTTAATGTCATAATATTTTAAAATTAAAGACTAGGATAAACAAAGAGGGTAGGGATTTGCTGAACCAACAAACCGAATTGGAATACAAAAAAGGGAGGCGTGAGGAGGTCCGGGAAATAAGCTAATGAAAAATAAGTACCGTATTTTTCGCACCATAGGACACACTTTTTCCCTCCTAAAAAGCAAGGGGAAATGTGTGTGCGTCCTATGGAACGAATGCAGGGGGGAGGCAGGCGGGAAAAGCCCCCAAGCTCTGTGTGCTCCGTGTGCACACAAGCTCCGTGTGCTCTTGCGGGCTTTTCCACAGGAGGGAGAAGGGACCTCCCAGAAAAGCCAGGAGAAGCCGCGATCTCTTTAAAGGGACGGAAGAAATCCACAGTCTCATTTCTAATCTCAAAGTTGGAAAAGCCCCCGGTCCTGACCTAGTCCCGGCGGAAGCTATAAAACTTCACGCAGACTGGTGGGCGAAAATCCTGGCCGTTACTTTTGATGCCGTAAACATCAGTGGGAAGGTTCCAAGAATATGGAAGGATGCGATTATTATTCCAATTCATAAAAAGGGCTCGACAGATGATCCGGGAAATTACAGGAATATCAGCTTATTGTCAATAATTGGGAAAATATATGCACGGTTCTTGTTAACTAAGCTTACTAAGTGGGCCGAAGAGAACAACCTGATTGGGCCTGAACAGGCTGGTTTTAGATCGAATCAGTCAGCGGTCGATCATGGAGAAGAGTGACTAGTGGGGTGCCACAGGGTTCTGTCTTGGGCCCGGTCTTATTCAACATCTTTATCAACGACTTGGATGATGGACTCAAGGGCATCCTGATCAAATTTGCAGATGACACAAAACTGGGAGGGGTGGCTAACACCCCAGAGGACAGGATCACACTTCAAAACGACCTTGACAGATTAGAAAACTGGGCCAAAACAAACAAGATGAATTTTAACAGGGAGAAATGTAAAGTATTGCACTTGGGCAAAAAAAATGAGAGGCACAAATACAAGATGGGTGACACCTGGCTTGAGAGCAGTACATGTGAAAAGGATCTAGGAGTCTTGGTTGACCACAAACTTGACATGAGCCAACAGTGTGACGCGGCAGCTAAAAAAGCCAATGCAATTCTGGGCTGCATCAATAGGAGTATAGCATCTAGATCAAGGGAAGTAATAGTGCCACTGTATTCTGCTCTGGTCAGACCACACCTGGAGTACTGTGTCCAGTTCTGGGCACCACAATTCAAGAAGGACACTGACAAACTGGAACGTGTCCACAGGAGGGCAACCAAAATGGTCAAAGGCCTGGAAACGATGCCTTATGAGGACCGGCTAAGGGAGCTGGGCATGCTTAGCCTGGAGAAGAGGAGGTTAAGGGGTGATATGATAGCCATGTTCAAATATATAAAAGGATGTCACATAGAGGAGGGAGAAAGGTTGTTTTCTGCTGCTCCAGAGAAGCGGACACGGAGCAATGGATCCAAACTACAAGAAAGAAGATTCCACCTAAGCATTAGGAAGAACTTCCTGACAGTAAGAGCTGTTCGACAGTGGAATTTGCTGCCAAGGAGTGTGGTGGAGTCTCCTACTTTGGAGGTCTTTAAGCAGAGGCTTGACAACCATATGTCAGGAGTGCTCTGATGGTGTTTCCTGCTTGGCAGGGGGTTGGACTCGATGGCCCTTGTGGTCTCTTCCAACTCTATGATTCTATGATTCTATGATTCTATGTCTTAGTTTTATACCACCTTGCCCAGAAATATTCCGCCCCAAATAGAGGCCAACTTTGTGCGGCCTTTATTGATTTAAAGGCTGCTTTTGACAGCATCCCCAGAGGACTACTTTGGGGGAAATTAGCACGATGGGGAATAGACAAAAGACTTTTGTGGCTAATAACTAAACTGCATGACGGATCGGCCGCTAGGGTGAGAATCACTCCGGCAGGCGACCTCTCAAATCCAGTAACCATCAATAGAGGTGTTCGTCAAGGATGTATCCTTGCTCCGACCCTTTTTAATCTATTTATAAGCGATATGAGGGCGCCTCTGATAGATTCTCAAGAGACGATCCACGCCCCCTGTCTTGCCCAATATCGTTGCCCCCTTCTACTCTACACAGACGACGCAGTGATCCTATCTTTTTCAAGAGTTGGCCTTAGGAGGGCCTTAAAAAATTTTGATGCTTACTGCAAATCAAATTTTCTTACAATTAATCACGCAAAGTCCAAAGTCCTAATTTTCACCAAGAGTCGAAAAACCTATAATTGGAGAATAGACGGGAAAGCCATAGACCAAGTTTTTAAATTTCAATACTTGGGTGTCCTTCTCCAACACAACATGGGCTGGAAGGTCCATCTTGCATATGTATTAAATAGAGCTAAAGCCCTTTCCTTTGCGCTACTGTGTTTTTTCTTTTCAGATGGGGCTTTCCATATTCCATCAGTGTTAAAAGTTTTCAAGGCAAAGGTGATTGCAACAATAGCATATGCAATCCCAATATGGGGGTCCTTTGTTAATCTAACCCAGTTGGAGGTAATCCAAAACCAACTGCTAAGAAGGTTGCTAAAACTACCCAGGTGTGTAGGCAATACAGCTATACGACTTGAACTAAATGTGACATCTCTAGAAACCACACTATGGAAATGCATCCTCTGTTACTGGTTGGCATTATGGCATAAACTCCCATATCTCCACTTGATACAGTGTCTCTGGAGAGATGACTTTCCTAGCCCTTGGGCAAAAATAATACATGGGAAACTTGTGCCCTTAGGACTATCTCCATCTGAACTACTTAAATTGGACTTAATTTCTGCCAAGAGAATTATAACTCACAGATTAGAGGAGATCGATTTACAAGTTAATATTGCGACAGGTGGTGGCACCTGTTCGCCGATAAACCTTGGCTTAACACCACCAACGAAACTCCCAGCTTATTTAACTACCTTATCTGTGGTGATGCACAGGTATGCCTTTATAAAGGCTAGATTCAATGTTTTCCCATCAAATGTGTTGGGTAACAGACTCTCCAACGGACAGATCTCACTCCTCTGTGACTGTAAAAGTGGATCTATAGAATCGTTATACCATATAATCTTCTGTTGTCCATTACATTCGGCTCCACGGTCCAAGTTTCTGGCCCCATATTTATCGAGAATTGCTGACGGACCTCAGGAAGCCCAAATAATATACTTATTAAACGACGAAGACTCAAGTAGATCCCTTGCAGTCGCTAGATACCTGATTAATGTCTTATTTCATAAGAGGAGAAATGGATCACTGTATGACTCTGACAGCTTAGCCAAACTTAAGAACCATCAATAAGTGCCAGAACTAAGACGCATATCCCCGAGGGATTTGAATTACGGTTGACACAGAGGGAGCTTATTGTATATAGTGTTTACTTAATTGAAGTAAAATTGGTTTTATATGAGTGTTTTAACTTGGAATTGTTTAAATTGTTTGTTTATGGATAAATCTTGATATATTGTTTTAGATATGGGCCAATGGCCGTAATAAATCAAATCAATCAATCAATCTTTAAAGGGATTGCGCGGCTTCTGCGGGCTTTTGCGAGAGGTGAGGGAATCCCCCCACCTCCCAGGAAAGCCAGGAGAAGCCGTGCAGCCCTTTTAAAGTGCGCGCGGCTTCTGCTGGTTTTGCGGGAGGTGGGGGGAATCCCCCCACCTCCCAGGAAAGCCAGGAGAAGCCGTGCAGCCCTTTTAAAGTGCGCGCGGCTTCTGCCGGTTTTGCGGGAGGTGGGGGAATCCCCCCACCTCCCAGGAAAGCTAGGAGAAGCCGTGTAGCCCTTTTAAGGTGTGTACGGCTTCTGCCGGTTTTGCGGGAGGTGGGGGAATCCCCCCACCTCCCAGGAAAGCCAGGAAAGCCCTGCGCAACCCCTCCGCCAAGGAAAGGCTGCACGGGGCTAAAGGGGAAGCCAAAACAGCGAGCAGAATCCATCCCGCTCGCTGCCTTGGCTTGATCCATAGCTGCGCGCAACCCCTCCGCCAAGGAGAGGCTGCACGGGGCTAAAGGGGAAGCCAAAACAGTGAGTGGGATCCATCCTGCTCGCTGCCTTGGCTTGTTCCATAGCTGCACGCAGCCCGTCCGGCAGGGAGAGGTCGTGTGCAGCCTGCACGCTGCTCTCTGGGGCTGTGGGGGGGAGATTTTTTTTCTTGAATTCCCCCCCTAAAAACTGGGTGCGCCCTATGGTCCGGTGCGCCCTACGGTGCGAAAAATACGGTAATGGAAAGATGGAGTTGATTTTAACTATTTTTTATTTTTTATTTTGTTATTTTTTTATTTTTTATTTTGTAATACTTTGAAAATCTTAATAAATATATTATAAAAAAACAAACAAACTATAGTTTATGAAATTGGATTGTTTCCTCTATTCATAGTTAAGATTAAGGTATAATTAAAAGTTTGGACAACCTACTAATCTGTGATTAATAAATCTGAATGTTTTGGTCTCCTCATGGCCTTGCCAATGGAGGACAGTGGAGAACGTGTGAGTTTGGGATGGGGAGAGGAAGGAGGTTAGGCTCATTCCTGTAAGTATTAAGAGGTACTTCTACATGTGCTACATATTTAGGCTGCCCGCGGGAAGGTAAACGGCGTTTCTGTGCGCTGCTCTGGTTTCGCCAGAAGCGGCTTAGTCATGCTGGCCACATGACCCGGAAAAACTGTCTGCGGAAGCGGACAAATGCCGGCTCCCTCGGCCTTTAAAGCGAGATGAGCGCCGCAACCCCAGAGTTGTTCGCGACTGGACTTAATTGTCAGGGGTCCCTTTACGTTTTTAATGTTGCTCTTAGAGCAGAGAGACCAAGTACGGATCATGTCAGGGAACTGACATCGGAGCCAGAGGCGGAGGCAAGGCTCCCAAGTGATGCTGGAGAAGGGCCCAGCAGGGAGAGAGGCAGCTCATCAGCGAGGGAAGGAAATCAGCGTAACACCAGGGATAAAGGGGGGCAGATGGGGGAATCGGTGAGGGGGCTCCAGGACTCCTCGCCGGAGACCAGCGGGGAGAGCACGGGTCCTCCGCTACCCACACCCTCCCTGCGCAGAAGACTTCCACGCTTGGAGAGTAGGAGGAGACTTGGCGTCAAACAGCTGTTATGCTGGAAAAGGTTTAAGAAACGCCCACTGACGGATTCTGCTAGCGACTGAAACAGCCACGAAGTGAAGGGCTGTCCAGACAGAAAAGGTTTAATCAGGCAACCTAGCCAGGAGTGGCGGCAACTTACGCACGAGCAACCCCTATTATTATTACAGATCACATCAAATTGATGGTTATGTCAGGAATTTCAACATATGCAATAATATTTCAAGGGGAGATCCCAAATCATCCTAAATGATCCAGAAGTTGAGTATTCTTGGAAGTAAAGCGAAGCATGGAGTAAAAAAAGTTACTATACCATATGGGTTCCTTCATAGTCTATCAAGGATTCCTCAAGGGGGTGGGGAGTAGCAGTACCCAAGATTTCCCCAAAAGAAAGCTTGCCTGTGACTTTGATTTTTCCCAGCAATATGCAGCTGCAGGAAACTTTAAAATTTATTAGGCTACATTGTCAGTTTGCCCAGGGCAACAGAAAGTCTCAAAACGCAAGCCAGTATTTCTGAGGAACTCACTCCACAGACAAGCGGAAAAGAATATCAGAAGGTAGAAAGTGAAAGCAACCAATTTAAGTCTTTGATCCTTCCTTATCCAAGTAGCATACAGAATGCTGGCCACTTCATTTCAGCAGTACCCCAATACTCTGGCCACCTCATGAGAAGAGAAGACTCCCTGGAAAAGACCCTGATATTGGGAAAGATGGAGGGCACAAGGAGAAGGGGACGACAGAGGACATGAGTTTGACTAAACTGCGGGAGGCAGTGGAAAACAGGAGTGCCTGGCGTGTTCTGGTCCATGGGGTCACGAAGAGTCGGACATGACTAAACGATTAAACAACAACAACAAATAGTACTGGAGAAGATAAAAGCATCCGTAAATAAAAGAGGGAGATCAGTGAGCCAGCATTTCATAGTTGCTGTTGTTGTAAGTTATTTGAGGCAACATCTATGTAAGCTTCATACTGTAAACTCCCACAGAAGGGGATAAGGAGTGAATATTTATTCATTAAATGCCCCAACACCTCAAAGCCATCCAATGAATTCAAGAGGTCTCTTAGTATAACAAATATATATCCTTACCCTACCTGTAGAATTTGTCACCACTTTACTTTTAGATGCCTTTGTGAGCAGAATTTTAAAGTTGGACAGGTTATATCAGCAACTATTATTACTATTATTATTTTATTTGAATTTATATACCACCATATACCCGGAGGTCTCAGGGTGGTTCACAGAAGAAAATCAAAATATGAAACCACAAACTATATAATCAAAATAAAAACAACCCAATACCCCCCGTCCCCCTAAAAACCGCACATTTTAAAAGAGCATAGGATGTCAATTAAATCAACCAAAGGCCTGGTTAAAAAGGAACGTTTTTGCCTGGAGCCTAAAGGTGTATAACAAAAGTGCACGGCGAACTTCCCTGGGGAGAGCATTCCAGAGATGGGGGGCCACTGCAGAGAAGGCTCGTTCTCGTGCTGCCACCCTCCAGACCTCTCAAGGAGGAGGCACACGAAGGTGGCCCTCAGGAGATGATCTCAGGGTCCAGGTAGGTTCACATGGAAAGAGGTGGTCTTTGAGGTATTGCGGTCCTGAGCCATTTAAGGCTTTATGGGTAAAAACCTAGAATTGGGCCTGGAAACTAATTGGTACCCAGTAAAGTTGGACCAGGATCAGTATGAAATGCTCAAACCATCTTGCTCTGGTAAGCAACCTGGCCACTGAATTCTGCACTAGCTGAAGTTTCCGAACTGCCTTCAGAGGCTGCCCTACATATAACGCATTGCAGTAATCTAACCTTGAAGTTACCAGAGCATAGGCAACAGTAGTTAGGCTATCCCTGTCCAGATAGGGGCATAGCTGGGCCACCAGCTGAAGCTGATGGGAGGCACTCAGGGGCACGGAGGCCACCTGAGCCTTGAGCAACAGCAAAGGATCCAGGAATACCCCCAAGCTATGTACCCACTTCTTCAGAGGAAGTGTAACCCTATCAAGAGCAGCAGACTAACTTCACTGGATGGCTCAATGAAAAGCACTTTCCTTTTCCCAAAAATATAATTGTCATGAAGACAGAAGCTCTCAGGCAATGGTATTACTCCACAAAGAATATTCATCTACTTTAATTTCAAAGTTGGGAACCTGATAAATTCAATAAGCACCACACAACTGGAATGCAAGCTACATTGTGTGAAACATGACTGTTGCCTTTATGAATGTACAACTAAAAAGAAAGAGAATCCAAGAGAATTTAATTGGATTGACAAAATGCATGTTTTTAGGACTTGGCAAGCACTCTAAACAAAGCACAAAAGGCAATCCTATAAAACCAATGAAATGTTCTGAAAACAGTATAGAAGTCAACCCAACTTGCCGTGGTCCAGTGCAACAGCAGAAGCATGTTGCCTAAGATAAAACCACGTCATAACCACAGTTTTGTCCACCGCCCCAATGCCCCCATCTCCTTCCTTTTGTTAGAATTCCTGCTCCATGATTGCAGTCATAGGATTGTTGTCTTTCGCGTGACGGTATTTGTTTCGACTCCACAGAGTGGGAAGTGACAGAGACAGGATGTTTCTGTTACTGTGTTCCGTGAAGTGGGACTATTGTCCTTTGTTCTTTTTCTCTTTGCTGTCTGATGCAAAAGGGAGAGGGAGCCATGTTGCAGTGCTCCGTGTGTGTTTACAGTGGTGCCCCGCAAGACGAATGCCTCGCAAGACGAAAAACTTGCTAGACGAAAGGGTTTTGCGGTTTTTTAGCTGCTTCGCAAGACGAATTTCCCTATGTGCTTGCTTCGCAAGATGAAAACGTCTTGCAAGTTTGTTTCCTTTTTCTTAACACCATTAATACAGTTGCGACTTGACTTCGAGGAGCAACTCATAGAACGCAGTGTGGTAGCCTTTTTGAGGTTTTTGGTGATTTTTGAAGCTTTTCCAAAACTTTTCCGACACCGTGCTTCGCAAGACGAAAAATTCGCTAGAAGGAAAAACTCGCGGAACAAATTAATTTTGTATTGCGAGGCACCACTGTATATGTAAATAAAGTAGATTAGCCAAAATGCTGAGTTGCTGAGGTCTGTCACACTCAAGTTGCACAAACTCTGTGGATCCCTAAGTGTGCCAGTGTCGGTTGGCATCAGTCACTGTGATGTTCAGGCTGAAGAAAGCTTATGAAGCTCCAGAACGATCCAGCAGGAGGGAGAGAACATGCCAGTCGGGCATGTGTCTCTGCCAGGGTCCTACTCGAGTGTAGGATGAACTCCTGACACCTTTCACACCTATCCTGTTTTGCTCCCTTCTCCTTCCTTTCCCACCCATCCTGTTTTGCTCAGTGCCCTGATGGAAGTACAACAGACTCTCATGGGATGCAGAACCTAGTCAGGCCAAGCATACACACCTTGCGTTTAAGGCAGCGGCGCTTGAGACATTTCCATTGCCGCTTCATGCCTGGTTTCTGCCTCCGCAAGCAGATGTGGCAGCTCCCACAGTCTTCAGTTATCTTGCAAGCCTGACACATACCACATTCAAGGCCCTGCAATGGGAAAGGAGTGCGGGGAGAAAGGAAAGAGAGACAAAAGAACTGTTAAGGCTTGAAATGGCTGCCACGTTCATTTGGGGCAGGGAGGCCAAGAACAAGGAACAGCAGAATTTCTGGAAAGGGACACAAGGGAGGAATAAGCAAGGAGCAGCCAGTGGTACCTTTTTGACAATCTTCAAGCATCGGCGCAGCAGACATTTGATGCCAATGCGGAGCTCGGGGTTTTTGGCTCGCAGGACACACACACTGCAGATGCCGCAGTCCTGAGACATCTGGCAGGCTTGGCACACACCACAACCAATTTGCTGCAAGGGCAGAGGGTAGGGGGTGAGGAGGGATTCGGGGAAGGCAACACCATGAACCCAGAACCTCCAAGCTGCACCGTGAGCCTGTTGGCCATCTTGGCTGACTCAAAGGAGAGCACAAGAAAAGGACACTATTTCCAACCTCTAACACAAACTCACCAGGCCATAGATGAAATTACCTTATACTGTAGTAAGTCAAGGTTTGCATAGCCCAGTGCCATCTACTCAAGCAGCAGCTCTCAAAAGGTCTCAGACCATGGTTTTTTTCTGAGACCCTTTACGCAAAATCCTCTGACTCAAGATGCCAGGGATTGAACATGGGACCTTCTGCCATACAAAGCTTTGTCACTGAACTCTGCTTATCACACATCTATCCCAGTCATTTATGGGGCTCCCAGTGGCATATCATCCAAGAGAATACGCAGCTTCAAGTCCTCCACTGCTATCTGAGAACTGGAGACACGTCCCTTACCTCTGCTAACAACCCTAATGCTTTCATCCATCCCAGGGCATGGCCAAGTCTTGGTTGTTCTCTGAATGGGTGACTTGAGTTTTCAAGCCTTTTCCAAAATGAATATCCCATCAATCAACCGGCTGGGAGGGTGACATTTTAAAGCCACCTGTCCCTCTGTCAACTGAAGGCAGAATAAAACATAAATATACACTTATCTCTTAAATCGCTACTGCACAGGCACAGGAGGATTTTAAAGCACTAAAGGGTTAGGCATGTGCAAGTCACTGCAGGCCAGCTGCAGCCAGGGACACTTTTAAACACACACACACACACACACACACACACACACACAGGTTAGAAACGGAGATAGGAAAGCGAGGAGCCAAAGGGTACCTTAAACCGAGGTTATGGGTGCAACAATGGAATGTCTAGGCATGCTTTTTTATAACAATACAAAGCTGGAAATAAATGAACTGCAGCTAAAATATTATGTTCATTTTTTTCACATGGTCTAGTCCTTCCCCTGCCCACCCCCCTAATATTCTTAAGAGGGTGTCTTCTCCAGGGTCCTTAGAGAGTAGCTGGAAGTGGGGAGGCAGAAAAGGTCTTCCTTTCCTTCCACTCTGCAGTTTTAATCTGAAATCTTAGGCGCAGAACTGCACCCAGAGCTCAAAAACTGCTTGCGCTAATGAAATCCCCAGTCGCAAAATGCCCCCAGAACAATGGGAGTTTCACTCTGAGCCCGGCCTTGGCTGGGGAGGGCGGGGTATAAATAAAAAATTATTATTATTATTTATTATTATTATTATTATTATTATTATTACACACACAGATCCCATCGCCCCCTACTTCAACTCATATTTCTAAGTAAACAAAAAATGTTGGTACGCTCTAGATCTTACCTTGTAATATCTCTGCTCCCGATTGAAATCTCTTCTCTGAGCTGAAAAGAGGAACAGGAAGAAAAGATTAAAACCTGTGCAAGAAAGAGAAACATTGGCTCAAACACCCAGTGCTAAGGAAGTCAGTCACAAGGAAAATAATTCAACGTTAACCGATAAGCTACCAGGAGTGTGAAGTGAGCACCAACCCAATAGTCCCACACCTGGCATCTTACCATTCTTCTGAACGGTGATGGGGGGTGGGGAAGAGACTGAATCGCATTTACATGGCTAATCTGGATAAAATTTTCTGATGCCCTAGAGAAGATATTGAGCGCCTGTGGCCCTGCAGGTGCGGCTGAACTATAACTCCCATAACCCTGGAAAGCATGGACAATGGCCTGGGATAATGTGAAATGTAGTTCAGCAACACCGGGGTGGGGTGGGGTCAAAAGTTTCCTTCACCTGCCCTAGAGAGTTATCCAATTTAGCATGTCAATTTTGCTTGCATTTAGTAAATAAAATTTTGAAATAGCCAAGCCTGCTTAATATGGCATTTGGAATTTGCATCCATTAATTTTTATTAATGATCATATGAAATGGAAATTTTCCACAGGAAAACAGAAAAACATTCCACTCCACATCACTGCTTGTTAGATGAAGCAGCTGAGGAATGAAGTAAATGAAGGCAAGGAAAAGGTCTCCCAGCCATGTTTCTGAAGCATGAAACCGACCCTCCTCTATGAAAGGGAGCACAGGGAAGGGCTCACACAGGGAAGGCAAACCTGTGACCTCCCAGTTGTTGCTGGACTCCAAACCTCATCAGCCCCAGCCAGCAGGGTGAATGGTCAGGGATGATGGGAGTTAATGTCCAATATCTGGACAGCTTGCAGGTTCCGCATCCCTGGGATAGATGAGGAAGAGGAAGGTGTAGTTTGAAAGATACATAGAAAACAAGAAATAAACCTTTAGTATTAACAGGCATCTTCCGCTGTGCAGCTTTCCCAAGGATTTGTAATCCAGCAGATGGAGTGGGGTGAAAGTCTGCTCAGTGTACCTTCTTTAACTGAAGTGAGATCTGCATCAGTGCAGAGCAGGATCTTTTTGTTTACAGCACCTACCCTTTAAAAACTCCTATCCAGGGAAGTGCTCTACTACTTGGGGGTGGGGGATAACTTGCCCTGTCTACTGGTGTTCATGTAATTACTAGCAAAATACCAATTACTGTGGCACTTTGGGTACAGCAGAACAAGAGCTTACACTGCAAAGACCCTGGGTGGGGTGAATTCCCCAAAGGACCATCCCTGTGTCACAGGGTCAAAGGTGGAGTACGTGGTTTGACTCCAACAACGTCATCCTGTTAGCATAAGGACTTCCCATTGTGCAACAGCCTCCAGAGCAGATTTTGGGGCAGAGGGCACTGGACTCCCATCATTCCTGATCACTGGCCATGCTGACTAGGGATGATGGAAGATGGGGGGGGGGGGGCTAAGGCTCCCTACCCTGCCATAGAACCGAATGGCTGGCTACCAGTCATTAATTACTATGTGAGAAAGTAAATGGATTCTCTGCTAAAATACGACAGAACCTAAATGCAGCCCTTGCCTACCCCAGTCATTAAGAACCATCAGTGCACAGAGCAAAGCAGACTCAAAATTCATAAATGTACATTTTTTCCAATTCCCCAATATATTGTACTTAATGCAGATTGTTTTCCTGTGAGCCACACTGGGATCCAATCATGACTGAAAAGCAGGACATAATAAAATAAAAAAGCAAGAATTCTCTGCTTAGCTCTTAATTCATTCAAAGGCTTATCAAAGTCAGACTGCTTTCAGTATACTGCTCCAACCATGCTTTTGGAAAGCAGCAAAAAAGGGGTTGGGGACTTGCATCAATCGACATTTGCAACACTGCTTCACACAATGCAATGTCAAGAGAATCGACTTTCATTATTAAAGAAGTATGACATGAAAATGTTTGGGCAGTAGCTAATGATCAACTGTGCAAAACTCCAAGAAATCAGTGGCTTTGTTTAAACAAGCAGAGCAGAAGCCAAGTGGCAACAGAGCTTAGCTGAGGAAGTGGGAAAGCCCATGTATATGTTTACAGGGTCATGATTCAGCCATCCGGCATCCTTAGCTAGTAGAATTCAATTATTCTCAATTGTGGAGACAGAGCAGAGATCTCCTTGAGCACTTGTGTTTTACTTCTGTGGACTTGGGGTTTGTGTGTCCTGCTTTTCTTCAAGTACAAACCTCTGCAATCTGGGCAGAGCCACCGACAGCGTCTCTGGGAGGGGAGCATCACTCCTGGGAACTGTCCTTGACAGCTGGCACAGCATCTGGAAGAAGAAGAAACAGGAAAAGTTAGGAGCAACAGTCCCAACAAAGCATCTCCAGCCCTATATGTTTCTTATGTGTTTGCTTATATCCCACTCTAAAGGCCCAAGAGGCCCTCAAAATTATTCTTGCAACACAAATGTATATCATTAAATATAGCACTAAGGACTGAAACAACATGGTGTCCAAGATTGTTCCGATAGCTTTCTTGCCATCGTCCCTGGTCTTCCTTGCTAATGCCCTTCAGCCTTCAGACAGCAAAGCCTACCCTGGACCTCCAAAGCAAGGAGAACTCAGCCAAGTGACTGGAACATGATGGAGGCAAGTTTCTTTGCTTCTCAGGCATCTGTGGCTGACACAAACTGGGTAGGAAGTGATGCTACAATTGCCCCACATTTAGAAGGGATTCCATATGCGAGGCCTTGAGCAAGCACTTGGCACTTGGAATAAGAGGCATTCAGGCTCTGAACTGCTCTCACACAACCCTTACCAGGCAGGGTCACAGTGTGCTCCAGAGCATACCTATGGAAGTGCTATCATAGTTACAATCAGCTACCTGGTCAGGCAAGTGGAAGTGGGAGGCGTGTAGTAACTTGGCTTCTGATCCAAGCTTCTCCGTGCCTTTCTGCCTTCCGAGTCCTTGCCTAACCTAATTATTCCAAAAGGAGGAAAGGGCGGTAGTTTTTAGCAGTGTACAAGGAAGAAGACATCAAGTACAGGTAATTTTCATAGTGCTGTCAAGCAAAATTTCTGATACATGTCAAAAAAATGACAAGTGGGAAAATAAAAGTTTTAAGGCTAACTGTACACTATTCTAGGTTCTGAAGTAGGTCAAGCATGGAAGAACCCATGTCCACCCCAAACAAAAAAAATTATGCTCTTGTATTTAATGAACCAGGTCTCTAATGTAGAAAGGGTGTTGCAAATTCAGTGTTGTCCTATGTCAATTGTGCTTGCCAGACAGAATGATCAGTCTCCCCTCCCCCCCCCCCATTCTGGGGGTTCTCTCAACACACCAGGGCCAATTTCAGGGTGTGTGGAGGGTCACACAAGGGAAGAGCGGGGGGGGGGGGAGGTTCACTGTGCAAATGGAATTATTATTATTATTATTATTATTATTTATTTATTTATTTATTTATTTATACCCCGCCCATCTGGCTGGGTTTCCCCAGCCACTCTGGGTGGCTTCCAACAAAATATTAAAATACAGTAGCCCATCAAACATTAAAAGCTTCCCTATACAGGGCTGCCTTCAGATGTCTTCTAAAAGTCTGGTAGTTGTTCTCTTTGACATCTGGTGGGAGGGTGTTCCACAGGGCAGATGCCACTCCTGGGAAGGCCCTCTGCCTGGTTCCCTGTAACTTCACTTCTCGCAGTGAGGGAACCGCCAGAAGGCCCTTGGTGCTGGACCTCGGTGTCAGGGCAGAACGATAGGGGTGGAGATGCTCCTTCAGGTATACTGGTCCAAGGCCGTTTAGGGCTTTAAAGGTCAGCACCAACACTTTGAATTGTGCTCGGAAACATACTGGGAGCCAATGTAGGTCTTTCAGGACTGGTGTTACGTGGTCTCGGCGGCCGCTCCCAGTCACCATTCTAGCTGCCGCATTCTGGATTAGTTGTAGTTTCAAAGGTAGCCCCACATAGAGCACATTGCAGTAGTCCAAGCAAGAGATAACCATAGAATGTACCACTCCTGCAAGACTGTCCAAGGGCAGGTAGGGTCTCAGCCTGCATACCAGATAGAGCTGGTAAACAGCTGCCCTGGGCACAGAATTGACCTGTGCCTCCATGGACACCTGTGAGTCTAAAATGACTCCCAGGCTGCACACCCGGTCCTTCAGGGGCACAGTTACCCCATTCAGT
Organism: Podarcis liolepis; assembly: GCF_965112155.1. Classification (NCBI taxonomy): domain Eukaryota; kingdom Metazoa; phylum Chordata; class Lepidosauria; order Squamata; family Lacertidae; genus Podarcis; species Podarcis liolepis. Next base: position 556,104 of record NC_139571.1, read on the forward strand.
ACCAGGAAGTCCCCCACACCAGCCCACCCCCTGTCCCCCAAGAACAGTACTTCTGTCTTGCCAGGATTCAGTCTCAATCTGTTAACCGCCATCCATCCTCCAACTGCCTTCAGACACTCACACAGGACCTTCACTGCCTTCACTGGTTCTGATTTGAAAGAGAGGTAGAGCTGGGTATCATCCGCATACTGATGAACACCCAGCCCAAGCCCTCCTGATGATCTCTCCCAGCAGCTGCATGTAGATGTTGAAAAGCATGGGGGAGAGGACAGAACCCTGAGGCACCCCACAAGTGAGGGCCCAGGGGTCTGAACACTCACCCCCCACCACCACTTTCTGAACACAGCCCAGGAGTTAGGAGCAGAACCACTGTATAACAATGTCCCCAGCTCCCAGCCCCTCTAGACGGTCCAGAAGGATGTTATGATCAATGGTATCTAAAGCCGCTGAGAGATCCAGCAGAACTAGGAAACAGCTCTCACCTTTGTCCCTAGCCCGCCTCCGGAGATCATCGACCAGTGTGACCAAGGCAGTTTCAGTCCCATGGTGAGGCCTGAATCTTCACTGGAAGGGATCCAAATGGACCGCTTCTTCCAGGCGTGCCTGGAGTTGTTCAATGGTTATTCACTCAGTCGCCTTGCCCAAGAATGGAAGATTTGAGACTGGGTGATGGTTTTTTAAGAAGTTTGATAACCGCCTCTTTCAGCGGGTCTGGGAAGGCTCCCTCACAGAGAGAAGCAGTCACCACCCTGTGAAGCCCATCACCCAGCCCTTCTCGGCTAGTTTTTATAAGCCAGGATGGGCAAGGATCAAGGAGACAGGTGGTTGGTTTCACAAGTCCAAGAGGCCTGTCCATATCCTTGTAGCTTCCACTGACAGTACTCCTTTGGTGAATTCCACACATTATTTCCATATTTTAACTCATCATCCTCAAACACTGTCACATTCAAAACACTTCAGGAATTTTACTTGGCAATACAACATTCCCTGCACCTGTGGGGTTCTGTCTACATCTCTGAGTTTAGTTACTGGCAACCAGCACAATGAATGATGATGATCATTTTATTATTTATACCCTGCTCATCTGGCTGGGTTGCCCCAGCCACTCTGGGCAGCTTCCAATACGTATAAAAAACAAAATAGTTTTTATATTATTCTCAAAAAATGAGGGAACAGCTATAGTTTCATCCCAGCAGCCTTTGATTATCTTAAAATTACTGTAGTCGCTGCTAGGACCATAACATTATAATTAAGTCTGCTTAGCACTACCTGCCTGCTATCTTAAGATGCAAATAAAAATTCCAGACTTTGGGGCTTCAATATAACATCCAAGCTTTCTCTCTTCCTATAGGACACACACTCCATACCAGTTTTGCTGTATGGAGTTTAAGAAAAGTTCTGGAAACTGCAAGCACTTGCTCTCCATTTTGTGACATTTTATTGGTCCTAATAAAGCTTTACCCCTACTGTGATTTTGGCACACCCACAATGCTTGCCGTTATTTGTATGTGTTTTATTCAATGGTGTATCTTGTTTTATCTTATTGAACATCACCCTGGGCTCCTTCTGGAGGAAGAGCAATTCATAAATGCAATGAATAAATAGCAGCTCCTTCAACTCAAGTGTTGCTGAACACTCCTGATGAGAGAGAATGGGGAGCAAATGGACTTCCGGGTTAGCGCCTCCGGCAATGGCGGATTTCCTCTGATCGGGAGGAATCCGCTCCGTGGAAATCAGGGTCTGGACAGCCACAGCGAGGCGGAGACCCACTAAAAACCACAGGCAGGAGAAGCCTGTGGACGTGGGATTCGGCTGGCACCTTTTGCGCCTCCCCTACTCGCGGGGAAACCCGGTTTCGGGGTTCCAGAGCGACGTGGGGTGAGTGGCGCAGTGCTTCGAATTGACTGCTTCTTTCACAGAGTGAAGCCGCATTGCTGTTGCCGGAGAGCGCTGACTTTTTCCTGTGGACAATTGGATTTTAAACAACTACCCGTGAGTAGAACGGAAAACTGGATCTATAAACACTATAATTTGGCATCGAAACGGGAAGGTTTCAAACAGGAAGTCCGCCTTCCCCTTTTGTAAATAGATTGAAGCAAAGACGTTGCAAACTAAAGTCTGGAAAGCCTTTTGTAAAGGATTAAATCTCCATCGGTTAAAACTACTAAACCCCCCTTGGAAGCAGGAGAAGAGGGGGGAAATTTTAGACTGCTTAAGCCTGAAGGAGAGAGAGTGAAGGAAGATAAATTACCACCGTTTTGAACCTGGGAACGGGCTGCCAGTAAGATCGACTTTTTGGGAAAGTTCATTGACTGTGAATAACGTATGTTGACAGACAACTAAATAAGAGAAATATATTGTTTCCATTGTTTCCTTTTGCACTTGAAAAGGAGCAAATGTAACTGAAAACCGAACTAACTTTGCTGCTGGATCTGTGTTTAAAAGGACGGATACAAATAGAAATTGTTTCCCCTAGAGGGAGCTTTTGAAACTGTTGCAGGAGTGGAGCTGGGGAATTTTCCAGCTGTAGAGATTAAAGACCGTGAGAAACAGAGATTGACCTTGGACAAGAATGTTGACAGAAGAAGCCTTAGTGATTGCATTTTGCAAGACAAGTGCTTTATTGGAACAGCTTCATAAGAAGACGGATGTGAGGATTATTAAAATTGATAATATGGGACAAAAAATGACTGATTTGGGACAAAAAGTGAATACCTATACAGAAACAACTCAGGATTTGATTCAGGAATCTGTTTTGACATGGCAAGCTGTGGAGAAGACGAAGGAGAAAGTTGTTGTTGAACCTCAAGTAATTCAAGTGGAGAGAGCCCCGGCCTTTCAGAGGCAATTTGATGAACATAAGCTGTTGTCCTTTACAATTGAATCCAGAGAAAGCCAGATTTGGAGGGATGGAGTCCTGCTTGGATTGGAGAAGGAAAGTTGGATAGATCCCCTTATGCAGGTTTGGGACCTGGATTTGGGTCAGGGGGGAGATTGGAGCTGTGGGGGTCTTTAGCTTTGGAGGGACTTTGAAACACGCTCTGAAATATCTTTTGGACTTTAGTTCTGACTATGGAGAATCGGCTGACCTGTCGAGAAGGAATAAAGACATTGTTAGGTTGGAGTTTCCCCGAGATCTACTCCTCAGTGCCAAAGGAAGGAAATTAAGAACAAGATCAGCAGAAGACAAAGTAAAGCACATGTATAAATATGAAGATCTGCAGAAGGGACATGGAAAAGAGTTAAGAGCCTTGGATAGAAGATCACCAGGTTGATGGACCATATGGAATTGATAGAAAGGACTGACAGAATCCGAGACCAGGGAGAAGAGACAGTGGAAGAAGATTGGGAAAAAGTTTTTAAAAATTTATTTAGAGAAATATTGTAAAATTAATGAGTTTTAGAAAAATTGTTGGAATGAAATTATACGGCTTTAGTAGAAAAGTTATAAGGAGTTAAGTATAAATAGGTTTTAGGGTTTTAATGGTAAGATAAGGTTAAAATAAACTAAGACAATTAAATGACAGAAAACAGTGAAAGATGGAAAGGATTTGCTGAAATAATTAATAACTAGAACACAAAAATGGGAGGTGTGAGGAGGTCGATGAAACAAGTTGATGAAAGAAAAAGATATGGAAATATTGGATGTGTTTTTAATGTTTTTGCTTTTGTTTTTGTTCTTATGTATTGTGTCTTTTGTTTTTTTTCTTTGTTTTTTTATACGTGCTGTAATGTATTGATTTGTATTGTTTCCCTTTCCTTTTTCTTTTCTACTTCGTTTTGTAATTCGTAAACTTTCAATAAATATTATTTTTTTAAAAAAGAGAGAATGGGGAGCAAATGTTCAAAATCTGAAGCCTCAGAGGAGTGGGAATGGAACAGAGATGTCAACCCCTCACAAAACCTCTAAGGTAGAGCAGAAGATTTGCGTGTTTTAAAAAGAAGCATGAGAATACACCGATCAGATTTTTGAGAGCCTCCTACCGTTTATAATCATTTGTTTTCTTTAGTCTCTGTGAGTCCTGTCTTGACATTTAAGGTTTCTGAAAGAGCCTGGCCTCTCCACTGCAACAAGAGGAAAGCAAAAGAGGGAGATGCTCACACTACAGGTTCCTCTGGGTTGGCCTCTTCCACTGTCACATTGCCCATTTTTCCCGGAGGAAGGAGGGCTGGAAGCTGCTTCCGACATCGGCGCTTGTGGGGCTTCGTGGCTGGCTGGTCTGCAGCAACAAGAAGTTCTTGCTGCTCAGCCAGAATAGCGGCAGGTGCTTCTACTGGCAACTCCAGTTCCATTTGGGGGGGTTTCTGGTCTGGAACCTCCTTGTCTGGAGGCTCTTCAAACACTTGCAAATCAGGAGGCTTCTTGAGTGGAGGGGTGACTGCTGCCAGAGGTGGAAGATGCCTTTTACTACCCTTTTTGACCTATAGAAGAAGAAACAGGCAGTGTAGTCTAAAGCAATGGTTTACAAAGCATGAGCCATACCCTAAGGAAGGACAGCTGTTAAGGGGATTCATCCTTCTCCTCCACCTCAATGCCATGGTTTGGCCTATAAACAGGAGTCCTATCTTTCCCAATACAGAAGGCTCCATCAATTTCCCTATGGGCTAATTAGCAGAAGAGAAGGATGGGGAGCAGCAGAGAGCAACCCCCTTTTCTAAACACTTCCTGCTTCCCTAGAGTTTCAAACCCAGGGAACCTAATCCACTCACCAGATCCATTTGGCATTCCTCTTTGCTAAATGCAGGCTAAGTGAACAAGCCAGCATCATCATCACGCAGGCCACTGCCTTTTACTCTTCATGTCAGAGATCAAGGCTATAATCTTGTAGCACGTAATTGGGAAAGACTACTAAAGCTGTGGACTCACAATCATAGCTTAGAAACCCTACTTTGCTAATAATTATGCATGAAAAGCAAGGGAGACAACCATCCTTATGGAACACAACAGGAGGCAACTAATCCGTGTTAAGCGGTCCTAGGAACATGCCTCACTTACCATCTGGGCAAGTTTTGGCTTTGCCATCAGGTGGTTCCACCATTGTGAAGCTTGCCAAAACTCTGCTTGGAAGTTTAAAAACACAATCACACCACAATAATTCCCCTTCCAAAGATACCCATCTGGGAAGCTTCTGCCCAGCTATGCAAAAGCAATCCCCATAGCAAAAAAGGAAAGCGGTTGTGCTGATAGCTTCCTTCTTTCTTCATCCTCCCCCATATAGTTCTTCCAGATGACATTCAACAGCCAGTCTAGATCTGGCCTCAGCAGACAGCACACTCACCCGCTGGTGGCCTCCTCCAGTGGGTGGGAGGGGTTGTAGGAGCTGGGGCTGCAGCAGGAGAAAGCAGTGAAAAAGGAGAAGACCATTAGAAGAAGAAGGGTTTGGATTTGATATCCCGCTTTATCACTACCCGAAGGAGTCTCAAAGCGGCTAACATTCTCCTTTCCCTTCCTCCCCCACAACAAACACTCTGTGAGGTGAGTGGGGCTGAGAGACTTCAGAGAAGTGTGACTGGCCCAAGGTCACCCAGCAGCTGCATGTGGAGGAGCAGAGACGCAAACCCGGTTCCCCAGATTACGAATCTACCGCTCTTAACCACTACACCACACTGGCTCTCAGTTCCAAGTGCTACTGGGTTTATGAACTAGCAATTTATAAGCTTAGGGTATCAATGCAGTCCAACAGACAAAGAAGACTGAGGTAGAAGACTTGAACTTTCATGCACATCTAACCCAAGGAACCATCTGTAACCCTAGAGGCCTCCTAACAAAACTGACCAAGAGCAGGTTGCACTACACCAAGGATGGGGAACCTAAGGTCCCCTAGGCAGGAGTTGGAATCCCAGCTCCCATCAGCCTTAGCCGGCACAACTCATGCTTGGAATCATGGGGAGAAGAGTGTGATTGCATTCATGACATGCTAGATGGCTTCCCATGGGCTGGCCAATGTGAGAAAAGAATCCTGAACTGGATTGGACTTTGTTCCCACAGAGTTCAGCTATGTATTGAGGACTACAGGCTCCCCATTCCTGGACTACACAATCAGTGCATCAGGGCTATTGGTACCTATAGGAACAGGGGAGCACCTTGTCCAGGCATGGAAGGCTTACTGGGTGACCTTGAGCCAGTCGCCATTTCTCAGTCTACCCGCCTTCACAGAGCTGTCGTGGGGATAAAATTGGATGGGATGACCACATATGCCACCTCAAGCTCCTTGAAGAAAAGATGGGACATAAAATGTTGTTGTTTTTTTAAAAAAGGAAGGGTCTCTCCCTCCAAAAACGCACTTAAACATGCATAAAATATGGGAGCATATGCAGGTCACTGCAATCAGTTCACTTCTAAAATGCTACCTCTGCTACCAGAACCAAAACTATTTGGATCAGTACCTCAGCACTTGGGTCTACATAAATCCCTTTCTTGAAATCAAAGTCGGTCAAATCCCGTGATCCTCCCAGTAACCTCAGGAGCTCCACTCTACTGCGGATTTTCTCTCCTCTGGGGCTATGAGGGGGGAAAGAGAGAAGCAGCTGTTAGATGTGTAAAAAAGCAGCACAGTGAAAGTAGGAGCTGGGATGTTTGCATAACACAGTGAACAAAGGACTCTCTGATCTCAACAAAGGGATGTGGATCAGGTAAGATATCAAGTGTTGCCCAATACAAGGGAGATTTCTCACTTTATTTGAAACTTTTTGGATGTGCACACCACTGACACGGAAGCTAAGAATCCTATTGTTTTGTTATGTACTGCGGTTGTGCTCTACTTGGATGCAGAGGTGGACTGGGGGTCAAGAAACATAGCTTAAATCCTAAAACAATGGAGGCCTTGTGGATGGGTGGTTCCTGTGTCCAGGAAATAGACCCTGCACATGTTCCAGATGGGGTTGCACTCTCTCTGAAGGAGCAACTCAATAGTCGGGGTATCCTCTTTGATCCAGCCCTGTCACTAGAGTCCCCAGTGACCTTTGAGTAGCAGTGCTTTCTATCAGCTCCAGCTGGTCCACAAGCTGCAACCATTCCTGGATCCTGGCAGCTTGATCACGGTGGCCTATGCAATGGTAACCTCAAGGCTTGGTAACTGCAACACACTTTATGGGAAGCTACCTTTGCAGCTGACCCAGAAGTAGCAGAATGCAGCAGCCAGTCTGCCCACAGGAGCAGATTAGTTGCAACACGTCAACTCCTCTGATGAGCTGAACTGGTTGCCCAGTTGCTACTGGGCCAGGTTAACTCACAAAGTCCAAAACAACTTGTGCCCAAAAGACCTTAAGGACTGCCTGACCCCTTAGGTTCCACCTCCATTACCAAGATCCTCTGATGGAGCTACTACCCAATGCAATTCTGGGCTGCATCAATAGGAGTATAGCATCTAGATCAAGGGAAGTAATAGTGCCACTGTATTCTGCTCTGGTCAGACCTCACCTAGAGTACTGTGTCCAGTTCTGGGCACCACAATTCAAGAAGGACACTGACAAACTGGAACGTGTCCAGAGGAGGGCAACCAAAATGGTCAAAGGCCTGGAAACGATGCCTTATGAGGAACGGCTAAGGGAGCTGGGCATGTTTAGCCTGGAGAAGAGGAGGTTAAGGGGTGATATGATAGCCATGTTCAAATATATAAAAGGATGTCACATAGAGGAGGGAGAAAGGTTGTTTTCTGCTGCTCCAGAGAAGCGGACACGGAGCAATGGATCCAAACTACAAGAAAGAAGATTCCACCTAAACATTAGGAAGAACTTCCTGACAGTAAGAGCTGTTTGACAGTGGAATTTGCTGCCAAGGAGTGTGGTGGAGTCTCCTTCTTTGGAGGTCTTTAAGCAGAGGCTTGACAACCATATGTCAGGAGTGCTCTGATGGTGTTTCCTGCTTGGCAGGGGGTTGGACTCGATGGCCCTTGTGGTCTATTCCAACTCTATGATTCTATGATTCTATGAGACCTGAGGTTGAGTCAGCCTTTCCTGGGTCCTGAGTTTTCAGTGCAGCAGGTCCTGCACTGTAGGATTCCCTGCCAGCAGAGCTTCTGGCAAGAACTGCCAACCTTGTGATTGGCAAGCCCAAGAGGCTCAGTGGTTTAGACTACAACAACACTTGTGTCCCTCCAGTTCAAATCCACACGCCAGGGTGAGCTCCCGTTGCTGTCCCAGCTCCTGCCAACCTAGCAGTTTGAAAACATGCCAGTGCAAGTAGATAAATAGGTGCCAATGCAGCAGGAAGGTAAACGGCGTTTCCGTACGTTCCGGCACTCATCATGGTGCCCTACTGCGCCAGAAGCGGTCTAGTCATTTTGGCCACTTGGCCCGGAAAGCTGTCTGTGAACAAATGCCAGCTCCCTCGGCCCCAAAAGCAAGATGAGCGCTGCACCCCATCATTGCCTTTGACTGGACTTAACTGTCCAGGGGTCGTTTACCTTTATTTGACAAGAATCATTATTGCATTCATTTAGACATATCCTTAAAATAGTGTTGTTCAGACAGGTCTTTGCCATGTGAATTTCTTACCAAGCAGCCTTTGCCGATGCCTTTATTGCTCTTATTGGAATTGTGTCCACTGCCTTGTAAGTAAAAAGTCAAGAGAAAGAAGTGCATCTTTTGAGAACGAGCAGAAGCAAGACTGACTGAAGAGAGATTTAAGAATATTTCTCAAGCCTTTGAACTGTCATGAAACCCAAGGTGCTTCTTTCCTTCAGTGGTTGTAAGAGAGGCATTAACAGCTGGCTGCCTAGGGAATAGGACCTGAAGGGAGGGATAGGCAACATGTGCCCTCCAGGTGGTCATGGACTCCAACTCCCATCAGCCCCTGGCAGCATGTACAATGGTCAGGAATGATGAGAGTTGTAATCAAGCAACATCTGGAGGGCACCTCTTCCTACAACCCTTACACTCTTTTCCAGATGTGACCCCCAAATGGCATTACCTTGTGTAATAGGTATCTGACTGTCCAGGTCTTGTTCCATTTTTGCGCAAGACTTCACGGCGCTGCCAGCCGGGCCCTAGTGCGGGGCAATCCACCCAGCCCTCTGTCATGTTGTTGTTGGATATACCGCAGGGCAAGAACTGAAACAGCAAGAGAGTAATGGAAGGGTCATAGCTATGGGGCCAAAGGGGTTGTTCTTAAAATAACAAAAAACATACACACAGTCGTGCAAGGAAGCACACAAGAAAGAGCAGCAAACTTGAAAGAGATGCTTCCATATATGGTTCCCTCCTCATTTGCAGCCACTATAAGTAAGGTATAATTTGACATCCTAAGAACCCCAACTGGTATTCCTTTAAGGTAGTAATGGTTCTAGGCTTAGGAGCAGCTCCAGGGGACAGAGAGAAGCAACCCTGTGTCTCTCCCATCATGGCTGCTACACTTGCCCAAACAGTCCATACCAGGGGCTGAAGGAAACCCTCCAGTCTCTCTATCGGGCTTTTTGAACTATCTGAAGCAGGCCAGGCCACACCTCTCACTGGCCCTTGCTGAGAGATGCCCTTGGACGTTAACAATATCTCTTTGCTCGTCTGCATGGAGGATAGAGAGGGATGGGAGAGTGCATGTAGAAACTAGCTTCCTGTACAAAGGTAAATTGTACATCCATTGCTCTTCCCATGTTTGCTTCTCCCCCCCCCCCCCCGCTATGTGGCCTGCAGGAGGAAATGCAGCCCTTCGACTGAAAAGGTCCCCCACCCCTGAAGGAGCTCTTTCCTTCCATCTATTCCAAGACCTTTTAAAAACTGAAACTTACCAGAAGTTGTGACCATGAAAGCAGAGTGTTTACAACAGCTCAATTCCGCATACTACAGCTTCTTTGGGACAGAACACATGCCCCACAAAAGATAGATAGCAGAGAAACAGCTTTAAATCTGTGTTCTCTTTACTTACGTAAACCTTAGGTTCTATTTCTGATGTTGCAAGTTTCGCCCAAGATTTCTACATTTGAAATCTATTACTTAGATTTACAAGTTTTAAAGAGGGGAGGGAAACAGAAGAAGCTGAATTCTGGACAAATAGCAGAGCTGAATAGGACTGACTAGACAATACAAATTTAAAAATAGTTTAAAAAATAACAAAACAATACAACAAACAGATAATGTGGAGTGTTGTTCACGTAACCAAGGACAAACCACAACAGATGAGCAAATGCTGTAATATAGGTGACACTGGAATGAGAACTGAGAAGCAGGAGGGCGCCCATAGTCTTTACCCACAGTATTAGATGTAACGAGCTGATATCAAAATTCCACAAATTTATCTGAGTCAATTTCCCATCTTGTCAAGTTAGTTTTTTGACTAGCTCATCTTAATACACTGCTTATTCTGAAGTGGAGACAGCTGTGAAACAATCACAGAGAGGCAGAGAGCAAAGGAGGCACACACCTTTGCACGGGGCTTGAGGAGGTCAGACCACCATCCAGGGCTGAATTCAGGTGCTATGCAAAGGCTTTATCCCTTTCTCTGTACAATTCAGAGACAGGCTGAAATACGCAGTCTCTCGCTGGTCACTGCAACCATGCGGCTGATTCCAGATGCTCTTGACAGGCAAAACACTGCAACAGACCCAAAGCTGCACCATTCTAGCTAGCTGGGATAGATGCAAAGGCAGGCAGAATATTCTCCAACAGCAAGCCCCACGTACAGACAGGGCTGTGTTGACTCTACCACCCGGGTGACAGGGTGTGGGAAGATCTATAGTCTGTGTATTATTCCTAACTACCGTATTTTTTGCACCATAACACTCACTTTTTTCCTCCTAAAAAGTAAGGGGAAATGTCTGTGCATGTTATGGAGGGAATGCCTACGGGTGGCATGCCTATGGATTTTCCTCCTCTAAAAACTACGTGCGTGTTATGGTCGGGTGCGTGTTATAGAGCGAAAAATACGGTACACAGAGAAGATCACGCACTGAGAACAGAACTAGCTTGCCCAAGGACAGGCAAGCCTTGTGGTGGAAGGAAACTCTCTTGCTAAAATGACAATTTCTATAAGAATGCAAGGAGATAAGCACAATTACATCACATTTCAACACAGCAAGGTCAACCATAATTGGGGTTATTTTGTTAATCTTGGCCCTTTCCTCCTTCCCACTGATACAGACTGAGACGAACTCATATGCATACTTGTGAGTATGGCCTCCCAGAGAGATCTTAACTTTTAAAATTTAATTAATACCCCAGTTGTTATAATAAGGGGCAGCCCTAAGTCTGTTCCAGCTGGCATTCATCTGCACCCTATTTGGCAGTTATAGGTGAGGGGATCAGGGCCAAATCTTCCCCCAAGAATGCTTAGTGACGGATCAAGATGCTGTTTGGAGCTTTTTAGTTTGGGAGGTGGACTGGTCAATATGAATGCCATCGCCCCACTCCTGGTAAGACAAACAAAGTCGGGGGGGGGGGGTTATCCATGTATCTTTACCAAGCTTCTTTCACACTTTGTAGAGATGTTCAGACTAACTACAGTGGTATCTCGGGTTACAAACACCTCATGTTACAAACACTTCGGGTTACAGACTCCGCTAACCCAGAAGTAGTACCTCGGGTTAAGAACTTTGCTTCAGGATGAGAACAGAAATCACACAATGGTGGCGCGGCGGCAGCGGGAGGCCCCATTAGCTAAAGTGGTACCTCAGGTTAAGAACAGTTTCAGGTTAAGAACGGACCTCCAAAACAAATTAAGTTCGTAACCAGAGGTACCATTGTACTGTACTGCATAGCACTCTGAGGGGAGCTGTCCTTGAAGACAGCCCAAAAAGTATCGCTCATGCAAATACTGTTGCTGTTCACCTCCTGACAAGACAGGAAGGAGGGGGCAAGTTTTATGGACTGTACACAAGCAACCAGCGTAGCCAAGTAAAATCCAATGTGCTGCTTCTGAGCCATATAAAGAGCGACGAAGCCTAGGTTTGGTATATACCAAAGAGCATTTCTCCTCAATGCAAAGCCTTCATCAGTTGACATCTGCAGCAGCAGCACAATTATTTTAACCATTTATTTATTTATTTATTTATTTATTTATTTGTTTGTTTGTTTGTTTTTGCATCAACTTTTGCCTATAAGGATGCAATCCTATGGTTCTTGGAAGAGTGCCCCATGAGCAAATGGACAGAGCCGCTTCTCCTAAATCAGGCTTCCTCAATCTCGGCCCTCCAGATGTTTTGAGACTACAATTCCCATCATCCCTGACCACTGGTCCTGCTAGCTAGGGATCATGGGAGTTGTAAGCCAAAAACATATGGAGGGCTGAGGTTGAGGAAGCCTGCCCACAATGATAGAGCTGGTCTACTTACTTTTGAGACCAATGGGAGGCAAGATCTGGAAGGAAAAAACCAACAGTCAATGGAAGGAGACAAGAAAAGCTGGGGGGGAAACAGCTGTCCCCACCTTCTACCTTGTCAGCATAAGACTGCCAGGACTTTGGATTTGATGGTTCCTCCACTTTGGATTCTTCCTCCCCTGCCCTCTTTGAATTACTCTGCCCATTTGGTTGGTGAAAAGGGCACTCAAAAAGTTAATACAATAATGTCCCTCTGTTGCACAACACAAGAATGGCAGGAATTCAGGGAAGCTCTCTGAGCTACAGCCTTAGTACATGAAGTTCATCACCTGAAGATATATGCCTCAGCCCTTCCTTGCAGCTTTTTAGAAAGAAAGATATAAAAGCTTTTTCTTTATTCCAGCATTTGCTTGGACCCTGAATACACCTCTCTAACTATGAGAGTCCAAGCCTTATTTTAAGCACGTGTCTCAGTTGAGGAAAAAACAGCCTTGCACCATGGTACATTTTAATTAAAGGCTTCCACATTTAAGGAATCTGTTTAATTAAAGCAGAGTTGAGCAGCTCGGCAGCTGTATCCATGACTGAGTAGTCCGATTTAGGATCCACTCTGCTCACCCCGAAGCCCTAAACATAGTCTGCCTCCCTTTTACCCTGACTGGAATACCACGCCCAGGGGGGTCACCACCCAGTGGTCGTAAAAGACAATTGAACTTTGGAGCATGGAATATACAGACTTTGTTGGATAACACAGATAATGAGCGTCCAAAACGCAGAACTGCCATCATTGCAAGAGAGCTGTGGTGTTTTAAGATCGATATTGCAGCATTTCAAAAAACTCAAAGAGCAGGAGAGAGACAATTGAAGGAAGAAAAAGGAGGTTACTCTTTCTTCTGGAAAGGTCTACCTGAACAAGAACGTTGAATACATGGAGTAGGCTTTGCTATCAAAAACAATCTTGAGAAGCTCTTGTAAGAAGTCCCTACCGGCATTAATGAGCGGCTTTCAACCCTTTGAATAAAACTTCCCCAAACCCAACAGGCTACTATTCTAAGTGCTTATGCACCAACACTGGATGTCGATGAAGACATTAAAGAAAATTTCTACTCTCAGCTGAAGGCAAATCTAAAAAAATGTAGTATAAACACCGACAACTGGGAAACACTAGCCTACGAGCACTCCAATTGGAGAACAGCCTTTACCAAAGGTGTCATGAGTTTTGAAGACCCTTGAACTCAGGACGAAAGGGAGAAATTGCAAGTATAATCAAACTACTATATATTTTTCAATTGGGCCCCAGTTTAAGTATTGTAGCATTTTTTGTTAAATTGCACCTTGCAATTTAAACATTGTATTTTGTCTCAGGTTCCTGGGCAGTTGTCATGTTTATTGGTAAAACATGTTTTTGCCATGGCCTTGCTTTGAAGAAACTGGGGGGGGGGGGGACCAGGACCTCGTAAACAGATGCCTGCTGTGTAGTCAGCCATTGCCTGCTTTGCCGAAACAATCACGGGCATAGGCAGCTGCAGAACTAGCAGTACCTTGGCTCAAGGACAAAACGCTCACGTGGACCTTGTTCTGGAGGGAAGGCAATGACTGTATCCAAAATTACAATTAAGGTGTACACACTAGTGTACACACTAGTCTGGAAACATCTACTTTTCTCAAACAAAACTAGGCAGCTAGCACACACTGGCATGTATCTGCTTACCATTTAGCCTGCTTCCATCATCCAAAAATGTCAAAGGATGAGGAATTTTTGGAAAAAGCTGGCTAAAGTGGGAGACAAGACATGGGAGGGGAAGAAATAAAGTGAGCTGCGGTCAGTCCACATCTATGACCCTGCTCTCTTGGAAGGTGAAGTTATGTTTAAAGACCTGTGATATTAGCAATAGAATAGACATGTGCCTATCTCCAAGAAAAGACACGGAGGGCAAAATTGTTCTGGAATTCATATCTAGTCTGCCATATGAGCCATGCTATTTACATAGACTGTTAACATACAGCTCCACCATGCAAAAATTGTGTCCACACCTTTCCCTGTAAGGCAGCAATGGTCTTTTTATGCTGGGGAGCAGGCATCATGACTACACCTCAAGCTTCCCACTCTCTATGCCAAGTAGAAGGAGCCCCCCAGATGTTTCTGGTCAACACCTTCCATCACTTCTGAATATTGGCAAGGCTGGTTCAGGTTGAGGAGGAAGTTGGGAGTCCAATGACACCTGGTGGGCCACAGGTTCCATCATCCCAGCTCTACTTCCCAGGGAGCCCTTCCACATAATCCATCCTTTTGGGAGACCTGTTATAATTAGTTAAAGGGCAGCATAACCACCTCCTAAATAAAACCAAAGCCCAACAAGACCGCTGGGAAGCTGGTATTTCCCAAAGTGTAACAAGCTCTCTTCAAGGGCTCACCAGTGTCATGGCTCAAGAAATGTTTTTCTCCTTGAAATACTGGAGGTTTTCATCTGTTTTAATCCCAATTCCATTTTCCGGCCCTCTCAATTGGTGAAAATATTTTTATACTATCTGATTTCAGTACTGAGGGCAGTTAGTAAGAACTTCACTACCACCAGCCCAAGCAGCTCCAAACAATTCAGAAGGATCATATCCTGGTTACTTTCAAAGATACTGGAGATGCAAACACTGAACCTTACCTGTCTGCCCTCGGTAGGAATTTGCTAGTCCCTTCAAAGTGGCATACTTTGGGAGGAAAAGTTGCCCGTTTCCAGCACAGTGCAAAGGTCATGCTTTGACTTGCAATCCCTATATTCACAGGACTATAAAAATCAGTTTGCCTTATTTGCAGGTGTTCAAAAGTGGTCATTTTCACTCTAGACTACACACTTCTCAGCTGTGGCAAGGAAGGATGGGCAAAAGGGCAAGAAAGTGTCAGGGGACAATTTGTTAAACAATTTCCTGGACAATTTTAAAGCTACAACCTGACAGTACTCAAAAGTCATCTGCAAATTTTCAAGATGAAAATCCATTCCTCATTTTCTGTTAGCTTTCGTAGTCTCTACTATTTTATTTTTAATTTTATTTTTTCATTTTACAATTTTACATCAAAGAAAACAAATATTTTTACATCAAATTCCATTATCCAATTTTGACACACACCCCTTCCTCCCCTTTCTGCAGTTGCTTATGTTTTAGTATTTTCACTGAATATCTGAGTTAAACCTAATTTTTATTTATCCAATATAATAAAAATTAATTTTATATCACTGCACATCTTTATATTAATCCTGCTAATGATTTAATCTCTTTACAATAACCTTTAAAGTAATCAGTAAATGATTTCCACTCAAAATTGAAAATGCTATTTTCTTGCTTTCTTATTCTTCCAGTAAGTTTTGCCATTTCTGCATATTCCAACAATTTTTGCTGCCATTCTTCTTTGGATGGGACGCTGTCTTCGTTCCTTGCTGGGCATAAATCATTTGGGCCACTGTGGTTGTGTACATAAATAATTTTTATATTGTTTGGGTATCTCTACCCCTATTATTCCCAAAAGAAAAGCCTCTGGTTTCTTCATAAAAGTTACCTTAGACATTTTTTTCAACTCATTATATATCATTTCCCAGTAGGTTTTAGCCTTCTTACAGGTCTACCACATATGGAAGACGGTACCTTCTTTTCCCTTAACCCATAACACACTGTAAATTTCAAATCTACCTTCCAGTGTCATTCCCATGCTGTCATTTCAATATTATGCCCTATATCCATTGCCTAGTGTATCATTGATGATTTCACTTGTTCATCTTTTGCCTGCCATTCTAATAGCATCTGAAACACTTTTTTTAATTTACCTGCATGAAAAGAGGGAGTAAAGATATATCTGCCGCCTTGGAAATCTGGGAACGGACTGCTTTGACAGAGAAAGTCAGTCAGTGGGAAGAGCTGCTTGTATGTCAAGGGTAATGAACATTGTTACTTTGAGAAAGATATACTGAGTATAGACTTGCCTTTGATTACAAAGTAACTCTTTAAAGACATTGGAATTGTGCTTCTGAGGGATATTGGAACTTTTAAGAACTTTATTTGTTTCCAACTGTTGCATAGAGAAGCTGGAAGAGTGTCCCCCTAGAGGAGACTATGTTATAACAACTATTTTGCTACTAAATTACCAAGCTCTGGAAAAGTACTGGGCAAAACAATCTTGCTGACTGTGTGACTGACCTTGGACTTGTTATGGCAGATGGGAAAGGAAGGATAGAACTGGCGAGTGGCGTACAGGAAAAAACTACTACCAGGTCTGGTAGACCATACAAAACTGATACTGCATCTCAGAGAAGGGCTTCAACGTCTGGTACAGCTGGCATAGCAGGAGCTGCTGCCTTGCAAGTAAAACCAAAAGCTATGTCATCTGAAGAGCTATTGGCTCAGGCACTTAGCAAGACTGATGCATCTTTGGAAAAACTTGCCAAACAGGTTGCAGAGACAAATAAGCAAGTAGCTGAGGCCTCAGCAAAAATTGATCTGAACACGACAAGTATTAATGAACTGGGGAACAAGGTGAACTCTAATACACAGTCCATTGAAAAATTACTAGAGGAATCGGCCTCGACTCGACAGATTGCTGAGGAAGCTAAGGAAATTGCGACCGCGGTTCAAGAAAAGATACCACCAGTATACAAGAAATTAGAGGACCACGATTTGACACTGTCTATGATTGAACTACAAAGAAAGGAGAGAAATTTAAGGATCAGAGCAGTACCTGAAAGTGAGAAAGACAACCTGATAGACTTTCTTACAAAGGAATTTACAGACTTTTGGCAACAGGACCTGGGGAAAGATGAATTTAAGATAGTGAGTGCATTCAGACTCGGCAGAAGACAAGGAAGGAACAGAGCAAGAGACTGTTTGATTACTTTAAGAACAAAAGAAGAAAGAGATAAAATCTTGAATCTGCACTACCAAAGAACCTTGGAAATTGAAGACTCATTTGTTGAGTTCTTCAAGGACATACCTAAATACATTTTTGATATTAGGGCTTACTATAAAGACCTTGTTGACCTACTTAGAAGAAATAAAATACTTTTCAGGTGGGAATTTCCCCAAGGTCTATCATTTAAATACAAAGGAAGGAAAATAAGAATAAGGTCAATGAAGGATAAAGACAAGTTTTTGAACGACCACGAGGAGGACTTACAGAAGGAAGTGGAAACAGGAGAGGAGCTGGCAGCGTCAGGAAAAGGAATTCTAGACATAGCAAATCTATCATTTGGACTCCCTGGCCCAGGGAAAGACACACTACCGACAGAAGAAGAACAACAACTTGGTGCAGTTGGAGGGAAAGCTAAGTAACCCATCATGGCTCTGCAACTTTTAAGTTGGAATTGTAATGGACTGAATTCCCCTTGGAGGAGAAAATCTGTTTTTCATGTATTAAGGAAAGAACAATTGGACTTGATTTGTTTACAAGAAACACATATAATGAGGTCACACAGGAAAATGCTTATTAATAAGAGATTGGGACAAGAATTTATTTCGTCGGACAAAGTCAAAAAGACAGGCGTGGTGATATATGCAAATGAGAAATTGCTACCGAAATTTATCTTTAAAGATGAACAAGGAAGATATTTGGCAATTGAAATTCAACTGCAAGGAGAGAAATTTCTGATTGTAGGAGTATATGCACCGAACGAAGGGAAATCTGAATTTTTTAAGAAGTTGCATGAGATCTTGTTGGACTATATGGATTATAATGTTATTTTGATGGGCGACATGAACGGAGTAGTATCTACAAATATGGACAAGGCACAAAAACAGGTAGTTACCAAAGATGGTAGACTACCTAAAACTTTCTTTGAACTAACTGACAATATGGACTTGAGTGATATTTGGGGGACCAAGAACCCTTTGGGGAGAGAGGGAACTTTTTTCTCTGAAGCTAAGATGACTTGGACTAGAATTGACCAAATTTGGATTACTAGAGGAATGGCACCTAAAATAAAGAAAGTGGAAATCTGCCCCAAAACTTACTCGGACCACAATGCTGTAAAGATGGAGATGAACCAGATAACAACCGGCTCTTTTAGATGGAGGATGAATGACACCCTTTTTAGAGATGAAGAAATATATAAGAAGGCCCAAAAAACTTTGAAAGATTATTTTGAAATAAATATGGCTACCAACGTTGAAAAAAGAGTAATCTGGGATGCAAGTAAAGCTGTGATGAGAGGGTTCTTGATACAACAGAATGCATTAAAGAAGAGAAGTCGAAGTGAGAAAAAAGATAAAATTTTGGAGAAAATAAAAGAAGGGGAGAAAAAACTGAGAGCAAAGCCAAAGTCACAGGAGATCTTGAGAGAAATAAAATTATACCAAGTACAGTATATGGAATTAATGAATCAAGAAATAGAATGGAAAAATAAACAAATGAGACAGAAGACTTTTGAATCTGCGAATAAATGTGGGAAATTACTGGCTTGGCAATTAAAAAAGAGACAAAAATTAAATACCATCACAAATCTGGACGTAGACGGGAAAGAGGTACATAACCCAAATGAAATTAGAAATTGTTTCCAGAAGTACTTTAAGCAATTGTATGCACAAGGGCCACAGAATGAAATGGACATTGACCGTTTTTTGGAAACAAATGGATTACAAAAAATTTCACAAGAAAGTAAGCTAATGCTGAACTGTAAAATATCTGATCAGGAGATAGAAGGGGCCATTCAAAACATGCAATTGGGCAAATCTCCAGGGCCGGATGGTTTGACTTCCAGATACTATAGATCTTTGAAGGATTGGTTAATACAACCTTTGAAGGAAGTCTGCAACGAAATTTTGGAGGGGAAAAGGGCACCAGAAACGCGGAAAGAGGCTTATATTACACTCATACCGAAAATAGAGACTGAAAAGACTCAAGAACTACCGTCCCATATCCTTATTAAATGTGGATCACAAAATTTTTGCTGATATTTTGGCTAAGAGGCTGAAAAAAGTATTGATTGAAGAGATTCATAAGGACCAAGTGGGCTTTCTCCCGGGAAGACATTTATCTGATAATCTAAGGAATGTAATTGACATTTTGGAAAAGCTAGAAGTGAATATAAACACTAAAGCAGTTTTGATATTTGTGGATGCGGAGAAAGCCTTTGATAATATATCTTGGAGCTTTATGAAAAAGAATCTATAGGGTATGGGGATAGGCCAAGGTTTTGAAAATGGTATAGGTGCAATATATTCTGAACAAAAGGCTAAACTAATTGTAAATAATGTGGTTACGGAACAATTTAAGATAGAAAAAGGGACACGACAGGGGTGCCCAATTTCCCCATTACTTTTTATTTCGGTCCTGGAGGTTTTGCTGAATATGATTAGAAGAGTTGGTTAAAGGTATAGAGGTTGGAGCTAAGCAGTATAAATTGAGAGCATTTGCAGATGATTTGGTTTTGACGTTACAGGAGCCAGAATCTAGTACTAAAAGAGTATTAGAATTAATTCAAGAGTTTGGTCAGGTGGCAGGATTCAAATTGAACAAACTAAAAACTAAGGTTTTGGAGAAAAATTTAACATCGATAGAAAGAGAGAAGTTTCAGGATGAAACAGGTTTGACTGTGGTTAAGAAAGTGAAATACTTGGGGATTAACATGACAGCTAAAAATGGAAATTTGTTTAAGGATAACTATGAAAAATGTTGGACGGAAGTTAAAAAAGATCTAGAAATTTGGTCAAATTTGAAGCTTTCCTTGTTAGGCCGAATTGCTGTTATAAAGATGAATGTATTGCCAAGAATGTTGTTTTTGTTTCAATCATTGCAAATTTTGGACAAAATAGATTGTTTCAAGAAGTGGCAGAGAGACATTTCTAGATTTGTCTGGCAGGGCAAGAAGCCCAGAATAAAATTTAAAATATTAACTGATGCAAAGACAGAGGTGGATTTGCCCTGCCAGACCTTAAACTTTATTATGAATCAGCGGCATTTTGCTTGTTGAAAGAATGGCTGCTTCTTGAGAACACAGATATTTTGGATTTAGAAGGCTTTAATAACGTTTTTGGGTGGCATGCATATTTGTGGTATGACAAGGTTAAAGCTCATAAAGCATTTAAAAATCATATTGTTAGAAGAGCATTGTTTAATGTCTGGATAAGATATAAGGATTTATTGGAAAATAAAACCCCAATGTGGTTGTCACCGATGGAAGCAAAAGCCCAGAAAAAGCTCAATATGGAGGTCAAATGGCCAAAATATTGGGAAATCTTGGAACAAGAAGGAGATAAATTGAAACTGCAGAGTTTTGAGAAACTAAAAAACAAAGTGAGAGATTGGCTCCATTATTACCAGATAATGGAGGCCTACAACCAGGATAAAAGAATTGGCTTCCAGGTGGAAAAATCTAAATTGGAAACAGAACTGCTAGAACCCAAAGCTAAGATTTTGTCAAAAATGTATAACTTGCTGTTGAAATGGAACACTCAGGATGAAACGGTTAAATCGGTCATGATTAAATGGGCACAAGATGTTGGTCATAACATTATGTTTGCTGACTGGGAACAGTTGTGGACCACCGGAATGAAATTTACGACATGTAATGCCTTGAGAGAAAATATTATGAAAATGATATATAGGTGGTACATGACTCCAGTCAAGCTTGCAAAAATTTATCAATAATAAATGTTGGAAATGTAAAGAAACTGAAGGTACATTCTTTCACCTTTGGTGGACGTGCCCAAGGATTAAGGCTTTCTGGGAGATGATATATAATGAACTGAAAAAGGTATTTAAATATACCTTCCTCAAGAAACCAGAGGCCTTTCTCCTGGGCATAGTCGGCCAATTGGTGTCAAAGAAGGATAGAACATTTTTCATGTACGCTACAACAGCAGCAAGAATACTCATCGCAAAGTATTGGAAGACACAAGACCTACCCACTTTGGAAGAATGGCAGATGAAGCTGATTGACTGTATGGGACTTGCAGAAATGACTGGCAGAATCCGGGACCAGGGAGAAGAGTCGGCAGAAGAAGATTGGAGAAAATTTAAGGATTATTTACAAAAATATTGTAAAATTAAGGAATGTTGAATGATGCTGGATTGAAATTAAGTGGTTTCAAGCTGTAACTTTGATAAAACGACTTTCTTTTTGTAAGCAAGAATTTAAAGTTATAATAATTTAAGAGGTTGAGATAAGGATTTGCTGCACAAACAACTTAAACTGGGTATACAAGAAGGGGAGGTATGAGGAGGTCGGGGAAATAAGTTACAAGAAAATAAGTTGTGAAATTTAAGTGTTTTTAATATTTTTATGTTTGTTTTTTCTTTTGTTTGTAAAAAATTGGAAACTCTAATAAATATCTTTTTTTTAAAAAAAAAGCACCCGAAACACTTTTTACATTATCGTAGATTCTGGCGTATTAGGCGACTGGGTTTATTAGACGACCCCCCCAAATTAGCAGCTGCAATTTAGGGATTTGTTTTATAAGCCTAGTCGACTACTATGCTAGGCAGCTCTGCACCGGGAGAAAGCTGCCCGGCATGGAGCTGAGCTTGCTGCTCGCTGCTTCGGAAGAAGCAACGGCAGCGGGGGGGGGGGGGGGGCTCCGCTCCACATCACCCATACCCAGCCTATAAGGTGACCCCTGACTTTTTAACCTCTTTTCCGGGGTTAAAAAGTCACCTTATACGCCAGAATCTACGGTACTTTAACGACTAATGTTACTATTGAGCAGATCTCTTTCTAGTTGAGAAGTTTGATTCACAAACCCGACCTTTTTATCTATTTTATATAATTCATTAAGTTAATAATATTATAACTCACTCACTAACATTCCTGACATTTCTTCTAACTTATTTAACTGAGTCTCACCACTTACATCACTTAATAAGTTTCTGTAGTCTCTTTTTTTAAAAAAAATGCTTTTTATTGACATTTTCCAAAAAACAAAATAAAACAATCTTTACAACCATTCTTGGTGTTATCTTATTTACATTGCGTAAAACAAGCCTCAACTTCCTACCTTCCCAGTTGCAGTTTTCTTAATATACATCTTCTCTTACAGTTTCTTCTACATTTCTATACGCGTCACAAGAATTATATTAACCCTGCTGTAGATCTTAAACTTCTACAGTTAATTCCCATATATGTTACAAATTTACCCCATTCTTCTACAAACTTTGCCCCTTTTTGGTGTCAGATTTTATATGTCATTTTCGCTAATTCCGTATATTTGAAAAATTTAGCCTGCCATTCGATTACTGTTGGGATCTCCGATGACTTCCATTTTTGGGCTACAAGAATCCTAGCTGCTACCATGGCATATTGGAATAATTTATGATCCTCCTTTTTTATTTCGTCCCCTATTATCCCTAATAAGAATGCTTCCGGGTTTTTTTGGAAATGTGTACCTAAGGAGTTTCTTAAGTTCATTATATATTAAATCCAAAAAAAATTTCATTTCATCACATACCCACCACATATGATAGAGATCCTTACGTTTACATTTCCAACATGCTTTGTTACCCATTTTGTACATTTTCGCCAATTTGACCAGGGTTATATACCACCGGTACATCATTTTTTCCAGGTTTTCCCTTAAAGTGGAACACACTGTCAATTTCATCCCTTTGTTCCATAAATTTACCCATTTATCATACTCTATGTTATAACCAAAATCGATTGCCCACTTTACCATCACTTCTTTTATTAACTCAAGGATGTGTTTCTGTAGTCTCTTAACTACTTCAGAACAATTAACCCAACATTCTAGTTCTACTAGCTTAAAGTTATAGCTCTGCTTAACATTTCATGATTAGACCACAAGCAGCTATCACAGGAAGTCACTTGGTTCAATGCAGAGGAGGGCAGTTCTTTTATTTGTGAACCAGATTTCCAATTTAGTTCTGAAGCTTTGGCTCTCCAAACATTGGCTCTCCCCGTAGTTTCATAAGTGGGAGAGGGAACAAGAGTTCCATTCCTTTTCCCCAAACTCACGGATCACCCACTAACCTGCCCCTTGCTTCTTCTGTGGCAAAAGCTTTTTAGACAAGATTGGTTTCCAGAATGACACAAATAAATAAATAATAATAAATTTTTATTTGTACCTCCTCCCTCCCCGGCCAGAGCTGGGCTCAGGGTGGCTAACATCATAAAACTAACAAAGTATCCAAAGAACATAAAAACAGGCGATCAATTAATTAAAATACATCTTAAAATTAGTTTGGAGTAAATTAAGATCTGGACAAGTGGCAGTCCACACGTAAAATTGAGAGTGGTTAATATTCTCCAGGGCCAACTGTTATCACTGGTCTTGTAAAGGACCTGTGAGCAGGCTAGGAGGCCTCTTTAATGCTTGTTCTTATACAGAAAGAAAAGACTCAGACTGAACCCCGACCAAAGGCCTGGTGGAATTTATTATCATGATTGTGCAAGTTAATTATGCTTCATACTTAATGAAATCAACTCACATTTGAACAACATTATATACCTGTTGTTAGGTATCACGATGCATACTAACTGAGTTATCTTAAAACATTAACACTGAAACAAAGTTAGGAGCATAGTAACTAACTTCACTTGCCCAAATATCATTCAAGTAAACCACTCATAAACAGAGTGGGCAGATCACCGGGTTGTGAAGTTTGCATTCCTGTGTCCAAGAGGAAATGCTACCTTTTCCCAATGACAATTTTACATACTTCCAGCTGTTAGGCAGCTCCAAAGCACTCTCATTCAAATAAGCTCAGCAGACACATCAACTTTCTATAAAATGAGACTTCTGAAATCCCATGCAAGCCTGATTTTTCTGACACTACCGCTATGTTAACCATTTTACCCTAACCCTAAACCCTATACCTAACCCTAACCATTTTACTCTGCTTCCAAGCACACAGTCCTAATCCCCCCTTCAGGCACAAAGCCAGGGGACCTCCTATCTCAACAGCTTGCAATCATAACAGAAAGTGCTAGGCAGTAACTGCCATGTTCCAGAGGTTAAGGAACACAGGACTAGCCAAGATCTTTGGCTAGACCAGCCTTCTCTGACCTGGTGCTCACCAGGTATTTTCGACTGTAACTCCAATTAGCCCTAGCCGCCGGCCATGATGGCAGGGGTTGATGAGAACTGGAGCCCAGCAACATCTAGAGGGCATCACATGTGGGATGAGAGAGTTCTGCCAAATCTTCTTTTCTTTTTTAACTGCAGAAGTATGCTCTTCGACAGAGGGCTCTGGACAAAGCAAAACCAGTTTTGGAAATGAGCTGATGATCATACAAGCAGCCAAAAAACCCTTTGAGGTAAGGAGGATGACATCAATGATACTTTCAACAATGGCACATTGCTTGTCACCTTTCACTGCTTATGTCTCCCACTTGCTAGAATTCAAGCAGCAATACAAGGCACTATTTGCTTGCTGCAGCTTTCACTATGCTGAGCAGATGTTGTCATGTGACTCACACTCTACTGAAACATTAGGAACAAAGATGAAGAAAGCCATGTCTGGAAACATTAAAAACCAACACCGCTGAGAAGCACCAAACTATGGCCAAATAGTAGAGGCAGAATTTGCTTTCCTTGCAGATGACCTTTTATTTAAACCAACAAAGGAATTCCTACTTCCCGTCAAACAAATTGGCAAACAAGATGCTTCAATTGTCATTAACATTTCTGGTGGTCACTCATTATCTGTTTGTTTAGCCATAGGTTTTTTTACATCAAGGAATACATAAACAATTTAATTGACATGGCTTCCTCCAAAATATCTGGATATGAACTCTATAGGAAGGACAGGGAGACACATACTGGAGGTGGATTTGCTCTTTACATCAAAGAGGGCAATGTGACCCAGCAAGCCAAAATTCCCCAAAGGGAATTCTCCTCCACAGAAACACTGTGGATGATGATACTGGGCCCTAAGAGTAACTTGGTGATAGGAAAATGCTACCATCCCCCTGTTCAAGGAGTTCTTGAGATGATGAAGGAAATGAAGGAAACAACCTGGAGAAGAGGAGGTTAAGGGGTGATATGATAGCCATGTTCAAATATATAAAAGGATGTCGCATAGAGGAGGGAGAAAGGTTGTTTTCTGCTGCTCCAGAGAAGCGGACACGGAGCAATGGATCCAAACTACAAGAAAGAAGATTCCACCTAAACATTAGGAAGAACTTCCTGACAGTAAGAGCTGTTTGACAGTGGAATTTGCTGCCAAGGAGTGTGGTGGAGTCTCCTTCTTTGGAGGTCTTTAAGCAGAGGCTTGACAACCATATGTCAGGAGTGCTCTGATGGTGTTTCCTGCTTGGCAGGGGGTTGGACTCGATGGCCCTTGTGGTCTCTTCCAACTCTATGATTCTATTATTCTATGAACCAAAAGAGGGAATGGTGAAACAATGGGTAACTTCAACTACCATCATATAGACTGGTAACATATGCGTTTCAGTCATGACAAAGCGGAAAAAATTCTGATTACAGTGGTACCTCGGGTTAAGTACTTAATTCGTTCCGGAGGTCCGTTCTTAACCTGAAACTGTTAACCTGAAGCACCACTTTAGTTAATGGGGCCTCCCCCTGCTGCCGCACGCCCGAAGCACAATTTCTGTTCTCACCCTGAAGCAAAGTTCTTAACCCGAGGTACTATTTCTGGGTTAGCGGAGGCTGTAACCTGAAGCGTATGTAGCCCAAGGTACCACAGTACTCCAAATGAATATGCCCTAGAACACAGCTGGTCATGGATTTACCCTGGATTTATCTTAAGTGGTGCCAAGGTGCCCAAGATGAAAGTGTTGCTAAAACAGTTGGAAGCAGTGGTCATAGTGCTATTAAATTGAATATACTATGTAAATGACCAATTGCCAAGAAAATAAACCTGATAACATGTGACTTCAGAAAGGAAACTAAAAAAATAAAAATGAGGGGCCTGGTAAAAAGTAAGTTGAAAGGCAATGTCAAGGGCATCAAATCACACCAAAACACTTGGACATTATTTAAAAACACAGCTGAAGGTTATACCTCAGATCAGGAAATGTACCATCAGAGCAAAGTCAAAAAAGCTATTAGAGGCAGGAAGGATTCCTTCAAAAAATGGAATGCTTGTCTAAATGAGATCTTTGTGGGCTTCCAAAGGTATCTGGCTGGGAAAGCAGGATGCTGGATCATTAGCCTGAGCCAGTAAGCTGTTCTTATGGATCTTAATGTTATTTTAACTGGAGATGCCATGAACTGAACTTGGTACTCCAGGCACGCACAACACGTCGATTGTGATCGACCAGTGAATCGTGGGATTGTTTCTTGTCAATTGCAGGGCCTTTCTCTGCAGCCTCGGATGCAGTGGCAGTAGCTGCCGCCGCTGCCAGTCTCCATGGCGATGCAAGCCTGAGCAGCACCGCAAGCCTGAGCGGTGCCAAGCCGGCTTGCCTTCCTGCCCCTGTGCTGCACTCTTGGGGGTTAGAGCGCTGGGGTGAGGGGGACGCGGCGCCCTGAGGGCTGGGGGGTGTATGTGTGTGCCGACTTGCTATCCTTCCCGCTGCCCTTTGAGCGCTGGTGGTGGGGGGGGGGGTTGCTACCAGCCCTGAGGGTCTGGGTGTGTGCAGGGGTGTGTGTGTTCCTGCCAGGTACTAACTTAGGGGCAAGGGGCATAACATGATTGGACTCCTACTGTTCGAGGCTCTGACTTCCCCCTGGCTGGGGATCTGGGGAGTGCCTCTCCTTCCCTGCTAGAGAGAGGAAGGCAGTCTTGATTTCTGCCGCTCACGTTGATGTGTTTAGGGAGGGAGAGAACTGGCTCCTCAAAGAGAGAACTTTTGCCTCCCTTTTGTCCCCCTCCCTTAAACTCCCCCTCCCATGTCCAGTTAGCCACCTCCTTCCGCACATGCACCCCCACGTGCATATGACACACAAGACAGACCAGTTTGGCCCTGAGGGGGTCTAAAATAAACACACCAAGTACACACATGTTAAGGGGCAGGCGGGGAGAGTTATGTTTAAGTTGAAGGATGACAACGGGAGCGTGTGGTAGATCACTGCCAGTTTTTTATACTGGTTAGTGGATCAGAGCCTACTAGTGGATCAGCATGCTCCAACACAAAGCAGGACAACAGCCAGCAAGTTCCTCCAGCCTTCCATTCCAATTTCTATTACCATATTGTTTGTTATGCCAGAATCCAAAACTTAAGGACCCAGAAAATGCCAAACAACTCCTTTTGCTTAAATAAGCCTTCACTCTTGAGCTAGGAGCAGGAAACTGCTTTATACCCAGACAGTCCGTTGGACCATCTAGCTCAGTGCTGTCAACACTGACTGGCAGCAGCTCTCTGGGGTATCTCCTACCTGGAGAGAACAGAGGAGTTTACCAGGAACTTTTTGCAGACAGAGCCTGGGTTCTATTGCGGAGCTGCAGCCCTTCAATATGAAGATTCAGCCCACCCGAAACTTTATCGTACACCCGCTCTCTCACTACCAAGAGGCCGGCCATGATGGAGCTCTTCACCCAGCAGATCAGGCTCTTCGGGGCCACCACCATGGCAGAGAAGGCGCTGTGTCCAGAGGGGAGGCCTCGCAGAGACCAAGAAGGAGACCCCGCCCCCCCCCGCCGTGGGAACACCCCAGCTCCGCACAGGAGAGCCGCCCCGGCAGGCCTGGCCTCTCCAGCCCCCGAAGCACACAGAGGAAGCACCGCGGCCTCTCCCCTCAGGAGCCTCGACTCGCCTGGGCGGCGGACGCGGTCCTCGGGGCTTCCTCCGGGAACGGGCGCAGAGGCGGCGGCGCCGGGCCGCCGGGTTTCGCCTCGACCGCGTGGCCCGCCTCCAGCCCCGCTCACTCACCAGCGGCGAAGGGAACCGGGCCCGCCGGGCCTCGAAGGGGCTCTGCCGCCGCCGCCTCCTCACCGGCAGCCGAGAGCAGGAGGCGCACGCGCGGACCCGCCCCCGCGACGTCAGCGACGCCTCAAAGATGACCTGGAAGAGGAAGGCGCTTCCAGGGCGCTGGGCGCACGCGCGATATCCGGGTGCGCGCAACCCCCACGTGATAGACTCTTGGCAGGGACTTCAAGGGTCATGTCGTCCAACGTCCTGTAATGCACAAATCTCAGCTAGAGCATCTATGACACATGGCCATCCAATCTCTGTTTAAAGCCCTCCAAGGACGCAGAGTCCCCCACCTCTCTTGGGAGTCTGTTCCACTGACAAACAGCTCTTACTGTCAGAAAGTTTCCCCAAATGTTTAGTCAGAATCTGCTTTCTTGTAACTTGAAGCCATTGCCTCAAGTCCTACCCACAAAAGCAGGAGACAACAAGCACGCTCCCTCTTCCATGTGATAGCCCTTACAATATTTGAAGATGGCTATCATATCTCCTCTCAGTCTCCTTTTCCAGGCAAAAGACACCCAGCTCCTTCAACCGTTGCTCATCAGTTTTAGTCTACAGCAGTGTTTCCCAAACGTTTTTGGGCAACGGCACACCTGTTTACTGAAAAAAAATCTCGCGGCACACCACCATTAAAGCCCCGCCCCATGACGTCAGCGCGCAGCGTCACGCCGGGAGGGACGCACAAAAGTGAAAGTGTTTTCCCTCGGCAGCTCCTCTCAGCTTCGCTCAATCCGCCTCGGAGCGCAGGAGCGATGCCTCTCTCTGGCTCTCCCTCCGCGCAGGCTGAGGGAGGGAGGGAGGGGCGCGTGTGACCCGTCTCTGCTGGGAGACCAAACCCAGCGAGGCAGAGTCGCGCGGAGGCGCCCAGGCAGCGCTGCCGGCTGCGAGGAGGAGCGCCAGGCAGCAGCAGGAGGCGCGGCCTCTCCTCGCCGCCGCCGCCCCGCCTCTCGCCGCCCGACTCGCCCGCCTCCCTCCAGGCATCTCGCGGCACACCAGCCGATGTCTCACGGCACACTCGTGTGCCGCGGAACACCGGTTGGGAAACACTGGTCTACAGACCCTGGATCATCTTGGTTGCCCTCCTCTGCATACGTTCCAGCTTGTCAACATTCTTCTTAAATTATGGTGCCCAGAACTGGACACAGTATTCCAGGTGTTTGTCTGACCAAGGCAGAATAGAGGGGGACTATTACTTCCCTTGATCTGGACACTATACTTTTATTGATGCAACTTAGAACAGCGTTAGTTTTTTTTTGTTTTTTGCTGCTGTATCATGATAAGCTAGTGGCCCACAAAGACCCCTAGATCCTTTTCACATGTACTGCTAGTAAGTCAGGTGAACCCCCCCCCCATCCTATTATTTGTGCAGCTGGTTCTTCCTGCCTAGGTGCAGAACCTAACATTTGTCCCTATTGCCATTCATTTTGTTAGCTTGCGCCCAATTCTCCAATCTGTTAAGGTTATTTTGAATTCTGATTCTGTTTTCTGCGGCATTAGCTACCCCTCCCTGTTTGGCGTCATCTGCGAATTTGATGAGCATCCCCCCAATTCCATCATCCAAGTCATTAATAGAGATGTTGAACAACAACGGGCCCAGGACAGAAGCCTGCAGCACCCCACTGGTCACTTTTTCCAGGATAAGGAACCGTTAATGAGTACTCTTTGGGTTCGGTCAATCAAGCAACTACAAATTGGTAATAAACAGCAGGGGGTGGATTTCTTCCAGGAAAAAAGACAGATAGAAAGTGTAGAGTGATGCAGAGCCAAAACACGTCTGCTTGGGAGCAAGTCTCTGAGTCCCATAGCCCCCTCCTGTGAACAAGGATTGTAGTACAGTGGAACCTCTGGATGCGAACGGGATCCATTCTGGAGCCCCATTCGCATCCAGAGCAGAACGCAACCCGTGTCTGCACGTGTCGTGATTCGCTGCTTCCGTGCATGCGCATGACGTCATTTTGAGCGTCTGGGCATGGGCGAGCGGTGAAACCCAGATGTAACTCATTCCGTTACTTCCGGGTTGCCGTGGAGCGCAACCCAAAAATGCTCAACCCGAAGCTATTTCAACCCGAGGTATGACTGTATAGTTTCAGCTTTGTAGGGAAGACAGGAGCACAGCCACCAGGAAATGAGACTCCAGAGTTTCTGCATGCAAGTTTTTAGTTCTGGGGTTTGGGCTGAGCCTCCTTGAAGTGGAAAAGGCCTGAGATCTGTTGCACAGCTGAGCACCTTGACTCACTAGCAGCGAGTTCTCCAACAAGCAACATTTTTTGCTTACTGAAACAGAAAAGGTAACAGCAAGCAATTGGGGAAACCAAACAGAGGCTGGAACCTCTTCTGTTGTTTATATACAGCTGATGTAGTAATGGGGTGTTAGGGGAGGGGTAGTACCTCTAGGGGGACACATTGTGCTCGTTCAGAGGTAGTTTGCCCCTTTTTGGTCCCCCTATCTTGCACTCAGCTCTCACTTGCAGCTCAAGAAGCTGTCAGTATGCAACAGCAGCCACACCCCTAGAATGGCTAACTGCCAGCTAAACCAGGGGAGGGTAGCCGATGGGTCTCAAACCCTCAGTGATTTAGGGACTTTCCTTGCATGTGAAGAGAGACTCTGGCAGATTGAGCAGACAAGACCAAGAGTGGGTCCAATGGCCAAGAAAGTGGTTTCTGGGTGTGCTGTAAAGGGAAGTGGGGCAGGTGAGGTTCCTCCACCTGGAAAAGTAGCCCATCTAGGAGAAGGATAACTCTGATCCTAAAACTCCACTGCCTTACAGGATATCTTCAGGAGAAGAAAAGGCTAAGAAGTAAACTCTACAAAAATCTGGAGTAGAGTCCCTAAAATGGTTGGATGGCACCTTGAACACTTCTTTCCAGCAACTCCTGCAGCCAAGTTGGTGCCAAACATTTTGCTCTGCTTTCCTTTGGACATCAGTAAGGCCGAGAAGGCTGATCGCTGAAGAATTGATGCTTTTGAATTATGGTGCTGGAGGAGACTCTTGAGAGTCCCATGGACTGCAAGAAGATCAAACCTCTCCATTCTGAAGGAAATCAGCCCTGAGCACTCACTGGAAGGACAGATCGTGAAGCTGAGGCTCCAATACTTTGGCCACCTCATGAGAAGAGAAGACTCCCTGGAAAAGACCCTGATGTTGGGAAAGATGGAGGGCACAAGGAGAAGGGGACAACAGAGAATGAGATGGTTGGATGGTGTTCTTGAAGCTACTAGCATGAGTTTGATCAAACTGCGGGAGGCAGTGAAGGACAGAAGTGCCTGGCGTGCTCTGGTCCATGGGGTCACGAAGAGTCGGACACGACTAAACGACTAAACAACAACAACAAAGGCCGAGAGGGCAGTTGTATCATCTGGGCAGCTCAGGACCTCCACACACACACTGCCCAGACTTGCAACCTCAGGAATGCTGCTAATGCAGTGGTTTGACTTCATCCCCGGAGGCATATCTCTTGAGACAGACAGAGGCCAACAATTCCATGAACAATTCCATTCTTTTTACCAAAATAAAAAAATTCCTTCCAGTAGCACCTTAAAGACCAACTAAGTTAGTTCTTGGTATGAGCTTTCGTGTGCATGCACACTTCTTCACTTCTTTTTACCAATTAGGTACAACATTTTAAGCTATTTTCCCAAGTAGTAAGATACGCTGTGGTCTAAACCTAGGGCTTGCCGATCAGAAGGTTGGTGGTTTGAATCCCTGCTATGGGGTGAGCTCCTGTTGCTCGGTCCCTGCTCCTGCCAACCTAGCAGTTCGAAAGCATGTTAAGTGCAAGTAGATAAAAGGTACCGCTCCAGCGGGAAGGTAAATGACGTTTCCGTGCACTGCTCTGGTTCACCAGAAGTGGCTTTGTCATGCTGGCCACATGACCCGGAAGCTGTCTGCGGACAAACGCCAGCTCCCTCGGTCAGTAAAGCAAGATGAGTGCTACAACCCTAGAGTCATCCGCGACTGGACCTAATGGTCAGGGGTCCCTTTACCTTTACAGTTTTGTTACATCACTTATTAAAGAGACATTTAGATGCATATTGCTTCCATTCCTGCCTCTCCTCCTAAAGCTCTGGTGTCCGGGCAGCCCAGGAGCTCCGTAATAAACATTGATTGATTGATGCAAGCCCAGGACCTCCATACACACTGCCCAGGCTTGCGCCCCAGGGAGGTCACTTCAGTGCTGTTAATGCAGCAGTTTGACTTCACCACTGAAGGCATACTCCATTGTCTCTCAACAGACGGATGCCAGCAGTATACATAAACGTATGCTATCTACAGGTTTTATCATCAAAAGCTGGTAGGAGAATGACCTGTCATTTTATTTCTAAGAAGAAATAGGGAACAGTTAGCAAAAGCTAGCAAAAGCCTTTGAATGTCATCAGGCATGGAGAGTTGTGGAAAACAACAAAAAGGTATCACCATCACATGGCTGTGGCATCTAAACACAAAGTGAAGGTACCTCCTACCACAGATAGCAAAGGTAACCAGTGTGATGCCCTTTTTACGTTGTTGGACTACAACTCCATCATCCTTGACCATGCTGGCTGGCTTTTCTCTACTTTCAGGTTAATACAAGTTAAGTTTGTGCCTTTGTGCTTTTTAGGGCTCTCTTTCACCTTCTTGTGGTTGGATGGGAAGACAGCAAAAGCAGGGAAGTGAAGACATGGACAGGCTTCACAAAATGAGAACTATAGGTGGATTTATCTGGCACTCTGGCAGTGATGAGGTAAACGAGGCTGGTAGACAACTTGTTCCTGTCACCTCTTGCACAGATAACAAAATAAGTGGAGGTTGCAGAACTAGAAGAGATCTGGGTTACCAGGAAGGACAGAGGAAGACAGGGAAGCAGCAGCAGCAAATAAAACAGTAATTCACACTTTCAAGACATCCTGCCTAATTAACACACACTCACAGAACATTTGAATGTACCTTTTATTAGACTCTCTTATGCCTCCAAGCAGCAGCACAATAAAACAGTTTGTTTGTGCATGGCTGCCTTCCTTGCCCTGATTCAATAGCCAGTCACCCTCCTTTCAATGTCTGTTAGCCAACAGCAACTACATGGAAAGGGGGTGGCCACTTAATGCCTAGAAAAGTCTGTGCTGCAATACAGCATCACATCTAATCAAAATCCTGCTTAGAGAAGTTGGGGCTAGCTTAAGCCGGTAGTAGCAAAAACACTTTCCCTTTTCTTTTCCATTTTTTGGGTGGGGGCGGGTTCCCACTTAAAACCGTATGAATATTTATTTAAAAAGACTATATACAGGCAAGGCTAAAGGCCACTGGCACAGGGGCAAGGTCAAAGGCTGCTAGATTCTACAAGATAAAGAAGAAGGGGCTCAGAGCCAAAACACCAGACCATTTTAATTAATTTTTAAAAAATGAGAGCTTATGAAAATAAAAAAAAAAGGTTCTGGTTCAGTTGGCACTTAATCATGAAGGTCTGGTCATGAAGGAAAACACCTGCAGAGGAAAAAGACAGGCAGACTTTAGGGAAGGAAAGACACAGCACAGGACCCTACCATCTTCCCCTTAACCGAGCCAGAGATTCCAGCTGCTGCCCTTTTGCAGGAAAGTGCAGGCAGGCCAATTCGCATGCAAGCAATTCAAGTTGTTGATCAGACCCAAGGAGAAAAAGCCTCCCTGATCATTCCTGTGGTCACAGTAGCCAAGAAAAGCTTTTAATCCTGGGCTCATGGCCAATGCCAAAGGTTGACAGGGGTTAGTCAGCCCATGTAATTGAGTCCTCCTCAGCCAAATTACCTCCAGTCCCTGCCCCGCATGAGCACTCAGCATCCTGGACTGACACTGAGGCCACTAACTCACCAGCTCAGCGGTTGGTGGCTGTGCGCAGATCTGTGGTCAGGGGGTCGTGCTGAATCGTCTGGTGCAGCATGAGAGCGAGTAGCCCAGCGCGGTTGGTCATAGCCATGCGGACGTTCCGCTCCTGCTCAAACAGCTCGTCCAGCTTGTACCACTGACGCAAAGGAACAAGAGGAAAGCAATCAGACCAAACCCATTGTCCAAAGGATTCCCATTAGCTGCAACCCTCCCTGAAATTGGCACGCCTATTTCACAGGCAGCATGACAAGGCCATTGTCCTTTTGTGCTGTCCACCCGCCCAAGGTCTAACACGAGTTCCCAATCCGTACCACGCGCACTCGCTCCAGGTCCACCTCCGCCCGTCGCAGTTTCTCCCAGCAGTAGTGGCGGTTGCATTTGCGCTTGGGCACGCGGCAGAATTCCCCCGTGAGCTCAAACACATCTTTTACCATGGGACACCCACACACCTCATCTGCTGACACCTAGGGAAAAGTTGCAGTCGAGATTGAGCAGGATGAAGCCACAGCTGTGGTGTGTGTCTCACTGAAAAATATTCTGTACAAAGATAATCCAAATGGAACACAAGAGAAGTGCAGTTCTACAACCTGAAAAAATTGCATAATTTTCTCATTTTGCATAACTTATTCGGGCTTTACTTGTCATAGGATCAAAGAATCACAAAACTTTAGCATTAGAAGGGATCCTGAGGGTCATCTAGTCCAACCCCCTGCAATGCAGTAATCATAACTACCATATTTTTCGTCCCATAGGACGCACCTAGTTTTTTGGGGGGGAAATAAAGGAAAAAATTTTTTCCTTTATTTCCCCCCCAAAAGCAGGTCGGGGAAACCGAACCAGGTCGAGGAACAGCGGGATGGCGGCGCTGCGCCTCCCTGCTGTCCACCGAGCTTGTGGGGCTGGCCAATGTCTGCCCAGCGCGAGGGGCGCTCTGCTTCAGGGCACCCCTCGCGCTGGGAAGCAGGCTGCTATCCGCAGCGTGGGGAGCCTTGCGGGGAACTTCTGCAAGGCTCCCCACGCTGCGGATGTCTGCCGGGCGCGAGGGGCGCTCTGTTTCAGGGCGCCCCTCGCGCTGGGCAGCAGGCTGCTATCCGCAGCCTAGACATCCCTGCGGGACCTCCCGCAGGGCTGCCTAGGCTGCGGATGTGTTCCCGAAGCACCGGGCACTCTGCTTTTAGGGCGCCCGACGCTCCAGGAAGAAGGCTGCTATCCGCAGCCTAGACAGCCCTGCGGGACCTCCCACAGGGCTGTCTAGGCTGCAGATGTCTTCCTGAAGCCTGGAGAGCGAGAGGGGTCGGTGCACACCGACCCCTCTCGCGCTCCAAGCTTCAGCAAAAGCCTGCATTCGCCCCATAGGATGCACCCAGATTTCCCCTTCATTTTTGGAGGCGAAAAAGTGTGTCCTATAGGGCGAAAAATACGGTAAATTGTACATGACAGATGACCATCCAGCCTTCTGAGGGAGTCGGTTCTGCTGTCATGCAGGACACTGAAGTCCTTTGCTCTCTGAGAACATTGTTCAGTTATGCCTCTGGCTTGCCATACTTCTGCAGGCATCACCCATTAGCTTGCAAGTGTATCCGTGCTAGAAACTAAGGGCTAGAAACTTGCTTTCCTTGCAATGATAGCCAATTCCATGTTCAGTGCTGCATACTATGCTTTCTCTGCACTCTTACTGAATCACCACAGCACAAAGCCCTGGGTAAAGCTCACAACACTGTATTTCACCTAATAGTCCTTCCCCTCCTAAATCTGAATGATGGCCTATCCTAGCCTGTTCCTAAACTACAGTGGACTAGGACCTCACCGGAAGAGCACTCTGTTCCTACCTTGGGGTCACGGGAATGCTCTGGGCACAAGACCTGCAAGCGTTTGCAGTAGGTCTTGCTTTGTGGGTTGTAGACATCACAGAAAAGGCGAGTTGCCCTGGAGAAAAGAATACACACAGGTAAGATTACAAAGTCATGGCCTTATCCTCAGCGAACTTGATCAGAAATGGGTTATTTTTAAAAATGTAAATGAAACTTTAAAAATAATAACGGAGTGTCAATTCAGGTTAAATGCTAGGAAAGCAAGGTTGCACATCAACACTGTGGAACACACCTTGCTGCCTCACCTGGAGTCAGGCCTGTCCACTCTAATGGGCAGAAGCACTTAAGGGTTCCAGACAGGGGTCTGGAGTTGCCAGAGATTTAAACAGAGATATTCTACATGCATAGCATGTGTGTCCCAAATTTAGAAGCAAAATTAATTCTGCCTTATCTGAGATCAGAGTTTCTTGATCAGAAAGAGCAGCAGTTGGGGGAAGAGAGAAACCTGACGAATGGGGTTCCTGATTTCCCACAAATACATTTTGAGGTGAGAGAATAACCCTCTCCACAGATTTCACTCCCATTCTGTTTCCCAGATGTTTCCACCCAGTGCTCCACAAAGTAGCCCAAAACCAATATGTGGGAATGCACACAGCAACCCCTTCATAACTCGTAAAAGTCAGCAGTGGACCAAGCTATAATAATAATAATAATAATAATAATAATAATAATAATAATAATAATAATTTATTATTTATACCCCGCCCATCTGGCTGGGCCTCCCCAGCCACTCTGGGCGGCTTCCATAAAAACCAAAAATACAATAAAATATCACACGTTAAAAACTTCCCTGAACAGGGCTGCCTTAAGATGTCTCCTGAATGTCAGGTAGTTGTTTATTGCTTTGACATCTGCTGGAAGGGCGTTCCACAGGGTGGGCGCCACTACCGAGAAGGCCCTCTGCCTGGTTCCCTGTAGCTTTGCTTCTCGCAATGAGGGAACCGCCAGAAGGCCCTCGGCGCTGGACCTCAGCGTCCGGGCAGAATGATGGGGGTGGAGACGCTCCTTCAGGTATACTGGTCCAAGGCCGTTTAGGGCTTTAAAGGTCAGTACCAACACTTTGAATTGTGCTCGGAAACGTACTGGGAGCCAATGCAGGTCTTTCAAGACCGGTGTTATATGGTCTCGGCGGCCGCTCCCAGTCACCAGTCTAGCTGCCGCATTCTGGATTAGTTGTAGTTTCCGAGTCACCTTCAGAGGTAGCCCCACGTAGAGTGCATTGCAGTAATCCAAGCGGGAGATAACCAGAGCATGCACCACTCTGGCGAGACAGTCCGCAGGCAGATAGGGTCTCAGCCTACGTACCAGATGGAGCTGGTAAACAGCTGCCCTGGACACAGATTTGACCTGTGCCTCCATGGACAGCTCTGAGTCCAAAATGACTCCCAGGCTGCGCACCTGGTCCTTCAGGGGCACAGTTACCCCATTCAGGACCAGGGAATCTTCCACACCTGCCCGCCTCCTGTCCCCCAAAAACAGTACTTCTGTCTTGTCAGGATTCAACCTCAATCTGTTAGCCGCCATCCATCCTCCAACCGCCTCCAGACACTCACACAGGACCTTCACCGCCTTCACTGGTTCTGATTTAAAAGAGAGGTAGAGCTGGGTATCATCCGCATACTGATGAACACCCAGCCCAAACCTCCTGATGATCTCTCCCAGCGGCTGCATGTAAATGTTGAAAAGAATGGGGTAGAGGACAGAACCCTGAGGCACCCCACAAGTGAGAGCCCAGGGGTCTGAACACTCATCCCCCACTACCACTTTCTGAACACGGCCCAGGAGGAAGGAGCGGAACCACTGTATGACAGTGCCCCCAGCCCCCAGCCCCTCTAGACGGTCCAGAAGGATGCTATGGTCGATGGTATCAAACGCCGCTGAGAGATCCAGCAGAACTAGGAAACAGCTCTCACCTTTGTCCCTAGTCCGCCGGAGATCATCAACCAATTTAGGAAGACCATTAAAATGAGGATGTTGCTGAGTTTTAAGACAGTATTAGGACCCAATTTATAAGAACCCAAGAAGCGCTGTGCTGAATCAGGTCACTGGCCCATCTAGTCCAGGATCCTGTTCTCACAGTGGCCAATCGGATTCCTATGGGAAACCAAGGTGGCCTGAACGACACAATTTCAGTCTACAGTTAGAGATTCACATGCCCACTAAAGGGGGTCAATTCCCCAAACAAAAAAACTAGATGTCAGTAAAAGGACACATTCCTTCTTGACATTTAGTTTTCTACATGAAGGGGTTTTATTTCCCCCGCCCCCTAAGCCCCACCTAACATCTATTGGTAGATCCCACACCCCTTTAATACCTCAGTGAGAACTGGGCCTCCTAGCCTGCTACCTGTTTAGGCTGAAGCATGGTGTCTATCTTGACAAGCCAATCCTTTTAATCCACTCTCTCCCATGTACCTGCTCATGTAGGAGTAAAGTGAGGGCTGTCAGTTTCTTTCCAAGTTACCGAGCAGACAAAAGCCACCATTCATTCATTCATAAGCAGCTCAGACAGACATCAAATTCAAGATTACATAATCCAAGCACCCTTTTCATTGCACTAATACCAACTAGCAACATGGGGTACACTTTTAAAAACCATTTATGCCCATCCACCTTTCATAAAAAGAAAGTGAGCATGGAGGTGGGCACCCAGTACTGTTGACATAAGGCACTAGGATTCCCTTGTTCCGTAAGTGAGATGCAAAAGTCTCACATTGTTCTGGGAGTGGAAAGGAAGCTATGGATTCCGACTCTTGCAATGGCCAACAGCTACAAACATTAAATATGTATTGGCAAAAACTAGATTTCCACCCAGTGGACAGTACTGGGTTTGGAAAGGGCCACTGCATTTCTTCACAGCTTCTTGTTCCCATCAGGGTAACTGTGTAACAAAGAAGCAGAACTGCAAGACAGATGGCACCAGTGGCATGCAACCTGGTGAGGAGGGTTTGGTGAACAGCCCATAGCGAAAAGGAACTTGAGAGTTGGGCAGGTAGCTTACCCTTCAATACGTGTTGGATACATAGACCCAAAGGATGTCTGGCTCTCGTACTGCGGGGGATGGGGGGAGACAGACAGAAGAGAAAAACACAGCCATGAAGTCACAGCAGAACAAACATTAAAAGCACCATCAAGTGAAGAAAAGATCCTCCACCTAAGTTCAACTAGCTCTTAACCTACTGGCCAGTGAGCTAGAAATCCAGTGGACTTCCAAGCCGCACTATGACAGGTGGGCAGGGCTGCTGCAGAAATGATAGGTAGCCCCCGAGTTCCAGGCTCTGACTATAGAAGCCGAGCTCGTTTCCATGGCATCTAGCCATCAACAGACCTATCCCAACATATTTATGCAACACATTGGCTAAAACTATTTATGGTAGCCAAAATATCATGTGGCCAGCAGTTCCCAAAACATCAGCTATGCAGATAATAGGTTAAATATGGGAGAGGTCAAGCTACAGTGAAGAGCGTATTGCATTTCAATACCACCCTTTATTCAGAAATATTTTCATATACATTTGGGGGGGGGGTGTAGAAGTTAGTTCTTGAAAATGTAAGTTATTTATTCAGCTTCCTGAACTCAATTGTTCTTTGTACAGAATTTGCATTGGTTTTTTCCATGCAGCTCTGTCTATAGCTGCTTGACAAATGTTAAAGGACAGTAATCTCCCTTGACCCACTGATGGAGCAAATTAGAAGGCTGCTCCACAATCCAGCAGAGGAGGCTCTTTGGCTAAGACTTTTCCACATCCTGGGGTTACCTACCACATCTACCAAACCTTTTTTTAAACCCAGTTTCAGGTATGCCACAAAGATCCCTGTTTCAGAGGCTGGATAGCAGCGTCTCAATTCAAACACAGGCCCCTGAAGCCCAACACCAAGGTTACCCAGCGCAGAGAAGACAGGCAGCTAACCTTGGCATAGCACCGCTCCATGTGCCGCAGCGCCACCTTGGGGTTGATGGGGTGGCCGCAGGAGACACAGAATATCTGCAAGTCTGTGTCATCACTGTCTCCTTCACTGGTCTGTGGCAGAGGAAAGAGGCAAGCAGGTGTCAGGATTTAGTGGTCAGATATTTAAAGCAAACAGCATCCCACCCTACAACTCCATGAGGAAGTTCTGAGCAAGCCTGCAGAACTTATAACCCACCAAGGCAAACCCCCCTCAGACAGACACCTGAAAATCCCACCCCCAGTTTCTGCAGTTCCAGGCAAGCTACAGTACTAAAACATTTAGGAAGCACTTAATAAATAAAGGGATGGGTGCCCTGCTGTGTGCTCAAGAACATTTCAACACCTTACATCACTGCTCCTAGCAAAGAACAATACTGGAGGAAACCCAGCCAGATAGGCGGGGTAGAAATATAATTTTTTTATTATTACTACTACTGCTGCTGCTTTGTTTTCACCCGAATGTGTTGTAACGCCTAATGCAGATCCTAACGCTTGGTCACACCAGGGATTAAACAAGTAAGCTTTGGCATCAATTGAAATCAGCAGATGCTGCCAACCAGAGAATCATAAGGCAAAAGCAAGCTGAACTATAGCTTATTTTATCATAAGAATTTATATCCTGCCCCTCGCAATAAAATTCCCAGGGAAGTCTGAGTTGTTGTCATTTTCTTTATCCCTTCAGAACATCAGAAATAAATTGCTCTGGATTGGAGCATCAAGCTCACATGCAACCATTCCAGCACTGAATAAGTCACAGGTAGGGCATACCTATAATAAGGGTATGTTCTCTGTTTAATCTGGGAACAGACCCATGCTGTCAGTGTTCACAACTATCTGTGAAATTTACACCCAAATGTACGAAATAAAACACACGTATACAGTTAGGTTGCAAAAGGGCTCTAGTCTAATGCACCCAAGTCCTCCCTGGAAGGTTAAGGAGGTGCTGTTTGCAACCCCCCAAGAGAGGAGGCCTGGCTGCCTGCTCCTTTCTCCTGCACTTCTTCCAGGTACCTCTTCGTCTTCTTTGATGGCTTGCTGCTTGGCCCGGACAATGACAGCCTCCAATTCATGGAATTTGCGCTCCATCTCCTGTAACTTGAGCCGGGCCTGCTGCTGCTCCCGCCGTATCCGCTCTAGTAGCTTCTTGCCATGCTCTTCCGCCACGCATGGACTTTGCTGCCACTGCTGGATGCGCTGCGGCAGGATCTCATATATGCGGCTGGGAAAGGACAGAGACAAGAGGGTGCATGCAACTGAAAACTGGCCAATATGATGGTAACAGGGTGCGCCACACAGCATCACACTGCACAACACAAACCTACAGGATGGGAACATTTTCAGCTCATAAGAAAACCACCCAGAACTCCCACAACTCAAACTGATGCACTTGCTCCCAGGCTTAGGCTGTTACGGGATTCACTTTGCCCATTACTGCATTATGGCATTCCTCCTCCGAATCGCCCTTTCAGTTATGTCATAATTACTTCTTTGGGACAGCTGAAGAGCGGAGGCTAAGGTTAAGCATCCAAAGGGCCCAAGTGAGTCCACATTTTAAAAGCCCAAAGTCTCTTTCCTGCACACAAACCCCTGCATTACCCAACTCATGCTGGAAAACCAATGAATGGGCAAAGCTGCTAAGAAAGGAAATAAAGCTGCCCCCCAAGGAAGGCTCCCCCACTTACTTTGCTGCCAGCTTCATGCCACATTCATCCGAGCAGTACTTGGAGTTAGTCCGAGCAGCCTGGATGCAGCCAGGGCCAAGGCACTGATGGAGTGATGATGGGTCTTTGGTGTCCACCCGCTCAGCATGCTTTGACCGGTCGCGATGCTTTTGCTTCTGCTTGTGACGTTTGTATTTCTCCTCCTTCTGCAGGGCAAGAACCAGAGATGACATGGCTAGAATTCGCCCACCCTTGCAAGAGCAAAAGGGACACCGGTGTTTACTCATGACCTTCAAATACAGGCAATCCCATTTACTGCCGCCTATTTCCTACTTCTGTGATTAGGATAGTTTGGCCATAAAGCCAATAGTACATTCATCTAACACTGACACTTCAGGCAGCAATGACCTGCCAGCTGCCTGCACTCCTTTCGCTAACCCTAACACCCCCCCCCCACTGGTAATTATAGCAGCAGAGGTGGAAGGCAGATACGTTTATTCCTTTTGCTATTATTTTGCAAGGTATCTCCAGCCTGCAGGCTTAATAAGGCCTACCAGGCCCTTTTGGCCAAACCAAACCAACCAGGGCCAAAACGGGGTTGCAGACAATGCTAATCAGCTAATCAGCTTATCAGCAATGCCTGCAAAGTCCTTTGAAGTCCTGATTATTAGCTAATTGCTGAGGCTTTAATGTGCAGCATACGGCTCTCTGCCAGCAGCAGCAATCAATTAATGGTCAGCGCTTGAAGAGAGCTCTACACAGTGGAAGCCCCACAGGTGGCAGGGATTGGCTGCACCATTGAGGAAGCAGGCTTAGATTAGAAGGGCTTCCTCCAGAGGGTTTGAATCTGTGTCTCTCTGCTCACAGTCCAGAACACTGAGCAACTACACCACAGTGGTTTTATCATCATCTAACAGAAGCCACTGAAGTCTAAAGCAATCACCAAAATGGGTTGTCAGACTAGTTATTTATTGTATTAAAACAACATCTTGTAAATACATTCATATGCTTGGTCTTCTGTCACAAGTCACAATGCAACAACTCTCCTCTTTCATATGTATTTTTGTGTCGCCATGCAATGACTGGATACTTTTCACATTAAAAAATGCATAAGCCAGGACCACAGCTTCACGTGTACAAGGTCCCAGGTTTAATCTGTGATATATTCAATTAAAAGGAGCAAGGGATAGGGAGAAACACTTCTTGCCAGAGACTCTGGAGGGCAGGGGTGCCATCTCCTAGGAGCTGAGCCCTTTGGGGCCCCCTGATATTTTTGGGAGGGGGCAACCCCACCCCACCCCAAAGACCAAAGGTGGCAGGAAACAGCCCCAGGCCAATGGCAGCAGGAGGAGCCAAAGCCACAACTATGGAAGCCTGTGCTGCTACTTGTGCTGCTGCGGGGTTCAGCTCTGCCCCAGCTCCTCCAAAGTAGGACAAGCCTGGAGCCACGTGCAGTGCAGCTTCAATGGCCGCGGCTCCTTCTCCTCTTGCCACGGAGGGGAAGAAGGTGGGAAGCAGCGCCAGACCAGTGGCAATGGCAGCAGCAGAAGGCGTTGCAGCCACTGAAGCCATGCCACTGCTGCAATGCTGCGCCCAGCTTCTCCAACATCACACATTGCCACACACACACACCCCAATTCTTCGGAAAGTGGCACCTATGCTGGAGGGCCACTGCCAGTCAGAGTAGAACACCCTTTCTCCAACTGTACAAAGAACAATTGAGTTCAGGAAGCTGAATAAATAACTTACATTTTCAAGAACTAACTTCTACACCCCCCCCCCAAATGTATATGAAAATATTTCTGAATAAAGGGTGGTATTGAAATGCAATACGCTCTTCACTGTAGCTTGACCTCTCCCATATTTAACCTATTATCTGCATAGCTGATGTTTTGGGAACTGCTGGCCACATGATATTTTGGCTACCATAAATAGTTTTAGCCAATGTGTTGCATAAATATTCTGATTTTACAAGTGTGATTTTGTCCTGTTACATACCCAAAAAGAATTGCAGCTCTGGGAAAAGGCCTGGTCGCTAAAAACAAGTCTGGCACTCTTACAGTTGTGACATTTCCCACCCACCATCTAGGATCATACCTTCTTCTCAGACTTCTTCTCCCTCCGCTTGACATGCTTCACTTTCACAGCGCGTTTCCGCAACACAGGATCAAGGAAGGGCGCATCGTCAGTGTCGCTGAGCCATGGCTAAGAGAGGAAAAGAGAGAAAAGTAAAAGGAGTCCTCCAAGAAATCTAGATGTGCAAAAGTAGAGGGCCTTTTCTGTGGCCGTGCCCGCCCTGTGGAACACTTTCTGGTCAGATGTGAAGGAAATAAAAACTATGTGACTTTTAGAAAACATCTGAAGGCAGTCCTGTTTGATGTCGTATTGTGTTTTAATTTGTTGGAAGTTGTCCAGAGTGACTGGGGGAACCCAGTCAGATGGGCAGCATATAAACAACAAATTTTATTATCATTATCATTATTACTACTTACTACTACTACTACTACTACTACTACAACCTGCGGACTGCAACTCCCACCAGCCCTAGTCAACATGGCCAATGGTCAGGGATGATGGGAGTTGTAGTTCAGCAACACCCAGAGGCCCACAGGTTCCCCATTCTCGTGCTAAAAGGATCTGGAGGTTGTCTGGCAGGGTAGTTTGGCTTAAGGAGGGCAGGAAAGCATTTGGTCCCTGCCCCCAAGAAAGAACTGTGTGCAGTC
This sequence comes from Podarcis liolepis, assembly GCF_965112155.1. Classification (NCBI taxonomy): domain Eukaryota; kingdom Metazoa; phylum Chordata; class Lepidosauria; order Squamata; family Lacertidae; genus Podarcis; species Podarcis liolepis. The sequence goes on from NC_139571.1 coordinate 600,201, forward strand.
TGAACTTCACATCCTGGTTAACAGCTAGCTTTGTGGAAGAACCCCTTCACTGAGGGAATTAGGAGGTTCCAAGCCAAACCCATATATGCCAGTGCTTGCAATGGTGGCTGCAGCCCTTTCACACCCTTATTTTCTTCATGGCAGCTGCTATCTATGCTACAACTTCATCATGCAAACTCAAATCTGGTTTCCCCCCTTTGTAGGACAGTTAATGGCTTTGCATGCTTCACAAAGCAAGAGGGTCACCTTTGTACTGGGCTTTTTAAGTTGGATCAAATAGACAGTTATACTGCCACCTATGGATATCTGCCACGAAGAAGTGTTTCTTTACCAACCTCTACAACCAGGTATCAGAATGGCTGGGATCCAGTCCCAAGTAAACAGAAGAAATAGTAGCCATCTTCAAGTATCTAAATAACTTTCACAGGGAAGATGGAGCAAGTTTGCACTGGAGGAGGGGACCTGAATCAATGGATTCAAGTTACGATGCAGGAGATTCTGACTCAACACCAGGTAGAACTTTCTGATGGTAAGATCTGTTAAGATAGTGGAGCAGACTCCCTCAGAAAGTGGTGGGCTCTCCTTCATTGGAGGTTTGTAAGCAGAGGTTGGAGAGCCATTCATCATGGATGTTTTAGCTGAGATTTTTGCATTGCACAGGGTTGGACTAGATCAGGCATAGGTAAACTCAGCCCTCCAGATGTATTGGGACTACAATTCCCATCATCCCTGACCACTGGTCCTGTTAGCTAGGGATCATGGGAGTTGCAGTCCCAAAACATCTGGAGGGCCGAGTTTGCCCATGCCTGGACTAGATGACTCTCAGGGACCCTTCTATGATTCTATGGCAGATCTTCTGGTCAGCAAGAATTGGGTCTTCAATGCCCTATAATACCACAGGTGTCTATCCCATGGTGAATGTACTTTCCACCTTAATTGCCATTTAGTTCCACCATCCTAATCTTTGCTTCATTTTTTTAAAAGATCTTGGAATTATTTAAGGTAAAGGTAAAGGTAAAGGTAAAGGTAAAGGTAAAGGTAAAGGTACCCCTGCCCGTACGGGCCAGTCTTGACAGACTCTAGGGTTGTGCGCTCATCTCACTCTAGAGGCCAGGAGCCAGCGCTGTCCGCAGACACTTCTGGGTCACGTGGCCAGCGTGACAAGCTGCATCTGGTGAGTCAGCGCAGCACACGGAACGCCGTTTACCTTCCCGCTGGTAAGCGATCCCTATTTATCTACTTGCACCCGGGGGTGCTTTCGAACTGCTAGGTTGGGAGGCGCTGGGACCGAACGGCGGGAGCGCACCCCGCCGTGGGGATTCGAACCGCCGACTATGCGATCGGCAAGTCCTAGGCGCTGAGGTTTAACCCACAGCGCCACCCGCGTCCCTTAAGGTAAGTTATAGCAATTAAATGCAGGCTAAAAAGCAACTGCTGCCTGCCTAGAAAGCAGCTAAACAGCAGCAACAGCTTTGAATGTTCACAAAGGGCTACCGTATTTTTCACCCCATAGGACGCACCGGCCCATAGGACGCACCTAGTTTTTTGGGGGGGAAATAAAGAAAAAAAATTATTCCCCCCCCCCAGCCGCGGCTTCAGCGCGCCCCGCGCTCCGGGCAGCAGGCTGCTATCCGCAGCCTAGGGAGCCCTGCAGGAACTCCCGCGGGCTTCCCAGGCTTGCTGATAGCTTCCTGAAGCCTGGAGAGCGAGAGGGGTCATAGAATCATAGAGTTGGAATAGACCACAAGGGCCATCGAGTCCAACCCCCTGCTAAGCAGGAAACACGACCCCTCTCGCTCTCCAAGCTTCAGCGAAAGCCTGCATTCGCCCCATAGGACGCACAGAGATTTCCCTTCATTTTTGGAGGGGAAAAAGTGTGTCCCATAGGGCAAAAAATATGGTATATTCAGTGACAAGCACACAGAGTTCTGCTTGTGTAACAGATTTCCCCTTCCCTCCTCTCCCCACGCATTCCCAAAATCTACTTGCAAAGGTCTCCCAGCCTCCTGGAGAAGATTTCCGGGGGGGGGGGGGGCAGCAAGGAAAATTCCATACCACATGTGGAAGTTTGTTGCACAAACAGAGCTACCATGGTGGATACAACCCAAACATCCCAATTGCTGGGGGCGGGGGTTGTCAGCAGTAGAACATTAATCAACAGTACAGCTTCTGTGAGAGAAATTGTTGGGAGACTTAGAAGCTGTCAGCTCCTGGAAACACAGGCGGGGCTGAATGACTTAGAGCGAAGGAATCAGCATCTTGCCCAAAAGCCATGTAAGAGGGCTCAGGGCATTGGGTCTGCAAAGCCTTCCTTTAAGACTAAAAGGGGTTTCTCCATTTGCTGGTTGAAATTTACATCTGATGTGTGAGCTAATTTCTGGCTTTAAGAAGAGTTGATCGTTTGAGGGCTGAAGATAAAACAAGTATGCTCTAATTGTTGGAACCAATAGTTTTAAAAAATCAAGGGAGTTCTGAGTGCTAGGATCCCTATTTTCTTTATGTTTAGTTCTCTGTTATCCTTACGAAAGTATTGCTTTGAAATGGAATTTTGCTACTTCATATTTCATCTATAGGAAAGGATTGTGTTTTGATAAGAAATAACGCTGTGAAGATCTTAAGTTGGATAAGGAAGATTGAAGATCTTAAGGTGGAGACTGAATTGTTACTAGGATCAAGAACATTCAGTATGACAAATACATCACTGGACGTTCCATTGACTGTTGACAAACTTCAGCAAATGTTTGAAGAGCAAATAAAAATGATTAGAGCTAAGACTGATGAAATAGTGAATGAAAGTGGTCCATAGAAGGATGAAATGGAAAGTGGAATCCAAGAGGATACAGAGACTTCAGAATAGAATATGGATAAAGGATTGCCAGAACAGGAGGGTGAAATGGTAGAGTTGGAGGCAACAGACGGTGAAATGGAAGTCTTACACACAGGTGCTTGGAGGAATGAAATAGCCAAATGGGAGAGTTGCAATGTTGGAGGAATGGAATGAAGCCATGGGTGGAGAGATGAAGTGACACCCTGAGCTGACAGAAGTAAGAGTTGAGAGAGAAAATACTCTGTGTACAACTTGATGTGAATTCAGAGGAAAAAGCTATCAGGCCTCCAGTGCTTTTCCTAGAAAAAGAATGGAAGAAACATAGCTGGAAGAGATCGTTTTTGAAAAAAATCAAGATGGAAAACCACAGCAAATTGATGACATTCATTAATAATAATTAGTGATCCCCTTTTGGACTTTTTGTGTAAAAATGAAAATGAATTAATCTATTTGGGTCAAAAGACTGGAAAATATTGCCTAACAGAATGCAGATCAGTTGGGTGTCATTTTAGAGTGAATATTTTGAATAATTTCTTTTATTCAAAAGGTGGGAAATCAGAAAGTTTTTTTCCTTCTTGTTGTTTTTCTTCTTTTTCTTTGCTTTTCCTTTGGTGTTTTCTGTTCTCTTTCTCTCAGTTTTTTAATTTTTTTTTAATCTAAAAATATTTCTTTATGAAAAAAATTAATTAAAATTTGGCTTTTTAAAAAAGGAATGGAAGTTCCACAGGCAGACCTATATGCTGTTAAGTAAGAGGTTCTGGGAAGCAAAGAAGCAAAGGGGCTGGGAATCAAGAACAAGAAGAGGGCCTGGGTAAGCAGTCAGCTAAATAGTAAACACTCAAGAGGAAAAGGGCTAGAGATGGCTTAAAATGAGGAAACAAGGTGAGCCACAGAAGCAGCAACAAAAAGCAGACCTGAGGATAGATTTCATATACTGTGCTCTAGGAATAGTTGAAAGTGGATAAGCAGGGAACCATTTAGCCATGTTTTTTGGCTATATTTCTCCAGCGTACTTGATTTGAGTAATTTCAGAACACAGAATAAGAGATGATGCGGGGCAAGAAAGAGGCAACCCAGAACACATCCTGTCCTAGGACACAGCTTTTTGACATCCGTATGCATGAGCCCTGCCAACTCGACCAAGGAATCCCAAGGGAACAGGTCCAGCACAGGTCTCACCAGGTTCTGGTCATCGAAGGCCCCTGAACAAAGCTCCTGATACAAATCGGGATCTATGTGCAGATCGTCATCCGACAGGGGTTCAGGTGTGGCAGCCGATTCTAGCTGTTCCTTTAGCATCTGCAGATCATCCTCCCGCCCCCGTAACATCTATTGAGCATTAGGGTAAGTGGGGGTGGGAGAGGGAGGGGAAAGCAGTGAGAGAAAAAGGAGAAAAGAAGAAAGAGAGGAAAGCATTAAAGAAGCCATCTATCTGGCTTCAAAAGCATAATGCATTGAAACAGCACAGACGTGAGCACACCCCTCCCTTCCTGAGCACAGCTTTGGTGAACAGAAAACAGAACTCACTGAAGATCAAAGCAGCAAAGCGTGAGAAGCAGAAATATAGAGAAAAAGAGAGAGAGAGAGAGAATCCCAACACCCGCTTATTTCCCAAAATCAGTAAGAGAGGAGAAGAAGCTCAGTCATTTCAAAAAAAGCAGGGCTGAAGTGTCCAACAAAAAAACCTGCAATTGAGAATGCATCCAAACTGGACTCTGAGATTGCAATCCTACATTCACTTACCTTGGAGTTAAGCCCAACTGAACTCAGCAGGACCTTACTTCCAAGTAAACATGTACAGGAATGCACTGCCAACTACACCCCACTAACTATTAGGCTGCATCCGAACACAGAGCAGAACAAGGTGGAAATGATGTGGCATAATGGACCATCTCACTTCAAGACAGGTGAGGGTTATCTTTTAATATATATTTATGGCTATCCTTTTTGAATACACCCTGCAAGGGGGATAAAATCAACATGGAGTAAGCCAGATCATACATTTTCTCCCTGCTATGCTCATTCCTTCCAGAAGGGAGATTTTTTTGTTCTACATGTACTCCATCTGCGATCTGAAGCAGCACAGTCCACTCAACCACTCCCAGATTTTTTTCCACCTTATTTTGCTGTGTGCATAGACCAGGTCTCATTCTGCTTCCCCTATCTAGGGGGGGGGGAAACCAGGAGTCCCAACTGAACACTCAACTATTTTAGGTCCCATTTTTAATGAAAAAGAAAAAAAAGAAAGAAAAAAAACTGGAGGGAAAAAGGAAACTTACCGAAGCTGGAAAATATTTATAGGACTCCTAGGAAGAAAAGAACGGGAAACAAAAATCACGTGTGAGCTACACACAAATCAACAGCTTGAATTTGAGGTGGCTGCTCCTCTGGGGTGGAGCAGCCAAGAAAGTGACCCACAGAGAAAAACATGCAATGATCTCTGGGCAGAAAGCGCCCACCGGAACACTCACCCGAGCCCGAACCTGGCACTGCCTCAGCCGGCACTTCTGGCGGATTTTGTTGGGGCCCCCAAATTTCTTCATGTCACGGCAGAAATCACACTGTCCACAGTCCTCTGTGCGCCTGCAGGCCTCACATTCACCGCACATGCGCGCTGAGCGCTTGATCTGCTGCTGATTTTAAAAAATGAAAGGAAGTGGGGAGAGATGAGTATGTAGAGGCTATCTAGAGGGATCGCTGGAGTTATTTGTTAAAATTTTGTAACCTGATCTTCCTCCAAAGTGTTTGATATGGCATACATATTATCAGAGAGCAAGACAAGAGAGCAAGACCCATATGGAGCATGTTAAAATATTCCAGCACAGCTGACACAGCCCAAATTGTCACAAAGATCAAATGGTGAATCTGAGGGTTCCCCTTTTCTCAACAAGAGGAAAAGCACTCCTGGCCACAGGAACCTGAGGGATCCACAGCAATGTCCTTAACTTGGGCACGAGGTGGTAGTTAGTACTTACTTACTCAGATCTATCAAACATGCCTCAGATTTATAGAGCCAGATACTGCCAGCCATGAAACCTGCAAATGAGCTTAAGTACTCCCTTTCCTTCCTCACATCATCCAGAAACCTCAATTATCACCACCATTATAAGAAAGCATCAAAGAATATAAGAAGATCCCTGCTAGGATCCCTGCTATTCTAGTGCAGCATTTCTATCTCCAGCAGCTAGCCAGATGCCACAGGAAGTTCACAAGCAGAGTAGGAGTGGAATGGCCTTCCACTATTGTTTATTCACAGCATGCATTCATCAGGAAGTATATTGCCTTCTGTCCATGGAGATTCCATTCAGCTATTGTGGCTGATAGACACGTATACACAACAGATCGTATACTGATAAACATATATTATACTACAGCACAATCCCATACTCAGAAGAAAACCCCACTTAGTACAAAGGGACCTATTTCCAGGTGAGTACAGGATTGCAACCTTAACCTGCCTGCTTTTAAAACGAGTGGCTCTCATCAATATGCGTATTTAACCTTCAGGGTTCATCACATAAGAGTCCAAACAAGCTAACCCTATACATTATTATCTAGGCAGGAGGGGAAATAGGTTGAGGCAACAACTATACGTGACTTAAATCCTTGCTGGGGAACCTGTTGCTGGACTCCCATTCCCCCCGCCCCCCCAGTCAGCATGGCCAATGGTCAGCTATGATAGGAGTCAGAATTCAACATCTGGAGGGTCACAGGCTCCCCACCCCTGACCTAAACAGGATATCAGATGTGAAAATGTTTATGCAGAGCCAAATGATCATTTTAACTGCACCATATTTGTAGGCTTTCCAAGTGAACATCCAGGGCCTGTTACTAGAGAGCTGCAATGCCTACTTGCAACCGGGCTCTCTCGCTTGCTTGCTTGCTCGCTTGCCCATAACACTGCTACCTGGCACCCCAGTCCTGTACAAAACATTTCAAGGTCCAAAGAAATACTGACAGGAGAGCAGCAGGATGGAAGGGGGGGGCATACATTTCCCCAGCATTTAATATGTGCTGTCTTAAAACGCTATTATAGTCCCATCCCACTGTTCACTAAATTTTTAGATTCTTGTGTTATAGTTTTATGGATTGATTGTATTAATGCTTTGAATTTTGTACACCACTCTGTAATATTTTCTCTCAGAAAAGCAGTATATAAATAATAATTATAATGAACAAAGAAACTCCAGACTGCCTTCTCCAAGCAGGTGAACTGCAGCAATCAGAGGAAATTCTAAAATTATATATGTAATTGTATATGTAAATGTTTTATGTATGTTTTTAAAATAATGCAAATTGCTTTGTGATGCCTCATGGGAAGCAGTTCATAAATGGACTATATAAATGAGTAATAAAATTATCCGTTACTGCTGGTCAAGACCCCACAAATCCTGGGTTCTAGCCTCTATTGGAAGCAAGTCCTTTAGCTTGATAACCAGCTCTGAATAAAAGGATTCAGCCAGAGGAAAGCAGATTGGGGGGGGGAGATGTGTTGGAGATTAGGCATAAAGAGATGGTAACCAATCTCTTGGAATATTTACCGCAAAATGAATGCTGCTTAGTTATTACAGCAAGTGTTCCACTTGGGCAGAGGTGAGTGAACGTCCCAAAGAAGTCTGAAGCAGCTATTACAGCAAATTCACCAAAAATCTCTAAGGAATGGCTTGAAGTCCACACACCGTTTGCTACAGCCCCATGGTCTTCTATAATGATTTCACCTTCATGCTGTCCAATCAAGAACAGGCAAAGGAGGCAAAAAGCTGGACAGGAGCATTTACCTGTACTACATGAAACAGTCAAACAATGACTGTTGGGAGTAGGCAGTTGCCCCACAGTTCTGAACCCAAACACTCAACATTCTGGAGTTGGAATGCCAGGCCCTGCACAGGTGTGACTGAACTCTGCTCCCTTTCACTGCTAAAACACTTACTTTTGAGCTGCGACTCTGCTCTAATGCCAGTTCTTGGGCCTTCGCACGCAGCTCGTCCTTCTCGGCACGTTCCCGTTCACCCTCACGATCCTTCTCCTTGGACTTTTTGTGCCTGTACCGGATCTCAAGGGTTGGGTCTCTCTCTGTAGAGCAGAAAGGAAAATTAGCTAAGAGAACCCACATGGTTCAACTCTTGGACCAGAGAGTAGTGGGCAAATACAGGCAGATGTAGTCCTTTCTCTGAATCTAAGTTGGCCTGGACCAGCAAGTAGTTTGAAAAAAGTCTTCTGTATGATATACTGAACTACACAGAGGGAGATCAGGGTATAAAACTTAACAAATTAACTCCAGTGGTTACTTCAGTTTCTGGCTACATCACGAGTCACTGGCAGTAGCTGCTTGCTGCCCTCCACACGCAGCGAAGAGATTCAGGCAGGGGACAACCAGGATTTATGAGGCAAAAATTCTTGCAATGTTCCCCAGTTGGGTCTGGGGAGCTCACTGCATCCCACTGTGCCGCCAAGCCCGTGTCTGCCAACTTGAAAGGCAGAGCGGCATGGACGAGCCTCCATCCCCAGCATGATTTGTGGCTGGTTCCTCCATAATTTGGACAATTGGCATTAATTGAGAGGCACTCCTGAACCGACATATGCTAATGGCCAGCAATCAGTCAGATGCCGAAAGGTCTGGACTTTTGCTCTTTGAAGGTATCTGAATGTTTTCTTTGAAGCTTGAGAACCCTTAACAGCCAGGAAAAGAAGGGGAGGACAAGGTGCTTTGTGCTTTCTTGTGGTCTTCAAATTGTCTCCTTTTTTCCTATCCTCCCCTGCATAATGAAAAGGACGTGTGTAGCCGCAGCTGTTATTTTGTTTGTTACTTCGGAAAAGAGGGGGGAGGCTTTTGATTTATGCTCAACAAAAAAATTTAACAAAGTTTTATAATGCCCTCCTCCCCAACCAAGGATGAATGGACTTTATTTAAAATTATTCCTGAACTGCTGTTGGAGGAATGAAGTGGGTGGGGGGAGAATGAACTGCTGCCAAACAGTGTGGTAAAGAGACTGAATTTGAGAAAAGATCTTACTTTTAACTGTGTGCCGAGGAAGAACTCCAGAGCGGAATTTTAATGCCGGAGTCTGGATATTCATTTTATGAGTTTTTTATGTTTGCAGCTCGTACGCTAGTCCGTAAACAGTGGAAGGAATATAATGTGACCTACTGGGAAGAGAGGGAACCTTCTTCTCTGAGGCTAAAATGACATGGACAAGAATTGACCAAATTTGGGTAACCAGAGGACTGGCTCCGAAAACTAGTAAAGTGGAAATCTGCCCCAAAACCTGCTCCGACCATAATGCCGTGAAGATGGAAATGAAATTGACGCTAATTGGTTCCTTTAGATGGAGGATGAATGATACTTTGTTTAGGAATGAAGAATTCACTAAGAAGGCCCAAAAAACTTTGAGAGACTATTTTGAGATAAATATGAACACTACTGTGGAAAAAAGAGTAATTTGGGATGCAAGCAAAGCGGTCATGAGAGGATTTTTGATACAACAGAATGCAATTAAGAAGAGAATTCAAAATGAGAAAAAAAGACAAAATCCTGGAAAAAATAAAGGAAGGAGAGAAGAAATTGAGGGTGAAACCAAAGTCGCAGGAGATTTTGAAAGAGATAAAGTTATATCAAGTACAATATATGAAAATGATGAATCAGGAAATAGAATGGAAGATTAAACAGATGAGACAAAAGACATTTGAATCGGCAAATAAGTGTAGAAAACTGTTGGCTTGGCAAATGAAGAAAGATAAAAACTTAATACTATTACGAATGTAGAAGTGGAAGGAAAGAATATACAGAATCCAGTGGAAATTAGAAAGTACTTCCAGAGGTATTTCAAAAAACTATATACACAGGAGACGCAGAAAGAAATGGACATTGATAATTTTTTGAAAATGAATAGACTACAAAAAATTTCCCAGGAAAATAAGTTAATGCTGAATTATAAAATAACGGAACAGGAAGTAGAAGGGGCCATTCAGAACATGCAATTGGGTAAATCCCCAGGACCGGATGGTTTGACTTCAAGATACTACAGATCTCTGAAAGAATGGTTAATACAACCTTTAAAGGAAGTCTGTAATGAAATACTGGAAGGGAAAAAGGCACCAGAGTCGTGGAAGGAAGCATATATTACACTTATACCGAAAATAGAGACACAGCTTAAGAACTACCGCCCCATATCACTGCTTAATGTGGATTATAAAATTTTTGCAGATATTTTGGCTAGAAGATTAAAAAAGGTGTTAGCAGAAGAAATTCACAAAGATCAAGCGGGTTTTCTCCCGGGCAGACACTTGTCTGCCAATACGAGGAATATAATTAATATCTTAGAAAAACTACAAGTGAAGATCAATACTAAAGCAGTTTTGATATTTGTGGACGCGGAGAAAGCCTTTGACAACATTTCTTGGAGTTTTATGAAGAAGAATTTACAGGGGGTGGGGGTTGGTCAAGGTTTTGGAAATGGTATAGGTGCAATTTATTCAGAACAGAAGGCTAAATTAATTGTGAATAACGTAGTGACAGAAGAATTTAAGACTGAGAAAGGAACACGACAAGGTTGCCCAATCTCTCCATTGCTTTTTATATCGGTCCTGGAGGTTTTGCTAAATATGATTAGAAGGGACCAATTGGTAAAAGGTATACAAGTGGGAGCCAAACAGTACAAATTGAAAGCATTTGCTGATGATTTGGTATTGACTCTACAGGAGCCAGAATCTAGCACTAAAAGAGTACTGGAACTGATTCAAGAATTTGGTCAGGTAGCAGGTTTTAAGTTGAACAAGACAAAAACTAAGGTTTTAGAGAAAAATCTAACTGAGATTGAGAGAGATAAGTTTCAGAAGGAGACAGGATTAACACTGGTTAAGAAAGTGAAATATCTAGGGGTTAACATGACTGCTAAGAACGTGAATTTATTTAAGGATAACTATGAAAAATGTTGGATTGAAGTGAAAAAGGATTTAGAAATGTGGTCAAATTTGAAGTTATCGTTGTTAGGCCGAATTGCTGTGATAAAAATGAATGTATTGCCAAGAATGCTGTTTTTGTTTCAAACATTGCAAATTTTGGACAAAATGGACTGCTTCAAGAAGTGGCAGAGAGATATCTCTAGATTTGTCTGGCAGGGCAAGAAGCCTCGTATAAAATTTAAGATATTAACTGATGCTAAAGAAAGAGGTGGATTTGCCCTGCCAGACCTCAAACTTTATTATGAATCAGCTGCTTTTTGTTGGCTGAGAGAATGGATGCTTCTTGAAAACACTGATGTCTTGGATTTGGAAGGTTTTAACAATGTATTTGGTTGGCATGCTTATCTGTGGTATGATAAGGTTAAAGCACACAAAGCGTTTAAAAACCATATTGTCAGGAAAGCACTGTTTAATGTCTGGATAAGATATAAAGACTTGTTAGAAAATAAAACCCCGAGATGATTGTCACCAATGGAAGCAAAGGCTCAGAAAAAACTCAATATGGAGGCCAAATGGCCAAAGTATTGGGAAATTCTAGAACAAGAGGGAGACAAGAGCGAGACTGGCTCCACTATTATCAAATAATGGAGGCATATAATTTGGATAAAAAACTAGGCTTCCAGGTGGAAAAATCAAAACTGGAAACAGAATTGCTAGACCCTAAAGTTAAGAATCTGTCAAGAATGTATAACTTGCTGTTGAAATGGAATACTCAGGATGAAACGGTGAAATCTGCTATGATTAAATGGGCACAAGATGTTGGTCATAACATTATGATGGCTGACTGGGAACAGTTATGGACCACAGATATGAAGTTTACAGCATGTAATGCCTTAAGAGAGAATTTAATGAAAATGATTTATAGGTGGTACATAACACCAGTCAAGCTTGCAAAAATCTACCATTTGCCTGATAATAAATGCTGGAAATGTAATGAGACTGAAGGTACATTCTTTCACCTTTGGTGGACATGGATTAAGAACTTCTGGGAGATGATTTATAATGAAAGGGAAAAGGTATTTAAATATACCTTCCTCAAGAAACCAGAGGCCTTTCTCCTGGGCATGGTCGGCCAATTGGTGCCAAAGAAGGATAGAACTTTCTTTATGTATGCTACAACAGCAGCAAGAATACTCATTGCAAAGTACTGGAAGACACAAGATCTACCCACCCGGGAAGAATGGCAGATGAAGCTGATGGACTACATGGAGTTGGCGGAAATGACTAGCAGAATCCGAGACCAGGGAGAAGAGTCAGTGGAAGAAGATTGGAAAAAATTTAAGGTTTATTTACAGAAATATTGTAAAATTAATGAATGTTAGAAGGATGCTGGAATGAAGTTATATGGCCTTAGCAGAAATGTTATAAAGAATTAAGTAAAAATAGATTGTTAATGGGTCAAAGTGGAAATTTAAGGTTAGATTGTGTTAAGATAAATTATAGAAAAAAAAATTAAGAAAGATGGAAAGGGGACTTCCGGGTTGGCGCCATCGCCGAATGGCGGGCTCCCTCCGAGCTCCGGAGGGAGTCTGCTCGGCAGGGGCTGGGTCCTACTGCGCCGACGACGCGGGGACCCTTAAAAACCACGGGCACGGAGCCCGTGGACATGGGGACTCGGCTGGCAACGCTAGCGCCCTCCCGACTCGTGAAGGAGCCTTTTTAAAGGCTTCGGATCGGGTGCCGGGGAGTGGCGTGGTGCTTTGAGTCCACTGCTTCCCCTGCCGAGTGCAGCCGCATGCCATTCGACGGAGAGCGCTGACTTCTTCCATTGGAAATTCGGACTATCAACAACAACCCGTGAGTAATTGGGAAACCGGGTACAAAAGGAGAAAAAAAGATTTTTTTTTCAGATTCGGCACGAGCGGGGGTGATCTAAAAAGGAAGTCAGTCCCCCCCCCCGATTGTAAACATTCTAAAACAAGGACTGGGTAACCAAGATCGAAAGAGAAGTTTATTGCTGATAAAAATCATTAATTCCACGATGGGAAATTACAAGAATTGTGCTGGAGGAGAAGAGTGGAGGGTGAGAGGAAAAATGCAACCCCCCCTGGGAACCGGGGCGATTCGTAGAGCCTGGCGAAGAGAGACGGAGACTTTGACAGCTGTCAAAGTAGCTGTCAAAGCTGGAGAATATAAAGAGGACTTTGTTACAAGGATTTTGCTGGCTAATTCTATTACAATTTGACACAATATGGATATAAAATGTCGGAAAATAAGGAACAACAATTTGACTCTTGGATTAGAGGACACAAAGTTACTACAATTCCCCTAGAGGGGTTTCGGGACATTACAAGTGGTCGTACGTGGAAAATCACTCTGGGATTCGCACAGGACTTATCTTCTGGGAAAGCTGCAAAACTGAAATAGTATTTTGTCTACAGAGGTGTTTACATTAAAAGGAGACAATAGAATTTTCTATTGAAGAAAGGAAGGGACTGGACGTAAGTTTTTGTTCCTGAACAACAAACCTCTGTAGAGATACCAGATCTCGGAATAAGAACGTTTTAGCAGCTGAACAAGACAAGAAACCTGAGAAAGTAAGGAATAAAAAGAACAAAGGACTAACTACGACACGGAAAGAACAATGGGAGGAGCAGCAAAGACCAAGGAAATTAAAGGCCTCTATTAGACTGGATTTTTGAAGTTAAACATCATTAAAATAAATAAATTAAAAGAAAACCGGCAAGGTGGAATGGGAAAAAATCTGGCCATGGACTTGAGACCTCCAGGCTGACAACATATAGACTGATGGACATGGGGAATTCAAACCGGGGAAGGGAGGGGGGAGTTTTGGAATCCAAAGGCTATGTAACCATCTTTTTGAACCTTCTTATATTTTTTATCTTCTATTTCTTTATATAACTTTTGTATATCATGGTATTTTGATTTGACATGTTTAAAAAAGGGAATTCGTGGAAGGAAATTGGGGTGGATCTTGGGGAAAAATCTTTTTTCTTTTTCTGTTAATGATGAGGGATGATGGCAAGATTGTATAATTTAAGAAGAAGAAGAGGAGTTTGGATTTGATATCCCGCCTTTCACTCCCCTTCAGGAGTCTCAAAGCGGCTAACAATCTCCTTTCCCTTCCTCCCCCACAACAAACACTCTGTGAGGTGAGTGGGGCTGAGAGACTTCACAGAAGTGTGACTGGCCCAAGGTCACCCAGCAGCTGCATGTGGAGGAGCGGAGACGCGAACCCGGTTACCCAGATTACGGGACTACCGCTCTTAACCACTACACCACACTGGCTCTCATTGAATTGGTTAATGGGTTAAACATATTAAGTTTTAAACTGGGAGTGAGAGCTTGTGGAACCAAATTAATGAAAGGGGAATATAATCGGGAGGGGGAGGAGGGAGTCCTAGAAAGAAGGTAACGAAAGTAAGGCTTTAAATATATTCTATTTTTTTCTTTTCTGTTATATTTCTATATTATTGGAAACTCTAATAAATATGATTTTTTTAAAAAAGAAAGATGGAAAGGATTTGCTGAAAAAGCTAATTGAACAAGAATACAAAAAAGGGAGGTGTGAGGAGGTCGATGATATAAGTAAATGAAAGGTAGAGAGATAGAGATATTGGATGTGGTTTTTTTTGAATGTTTTTGCTTTTCTTGTTGTTTTATTGTATTGGGTTTTTTTCTTTATTTTTGATGTATTGTGAACTTTTTATTGTTTCTTTCTTCTTTTTTCTGTAACTATTAAACTTTTAATAAATATCTTTTTTTAAAAAAAAAGGAATATAATGTGACCTAGCACCATCCAGATAAACATTGCAAAGAACTGAACAATGGAAGATAATAAGTAACTCTCCCAGCACACCAGGTCTGGAACAACAATGTATATACACACGTGAAATGGACTATTTATTTATAAGATTTAACGGAGGTGCTGTTTGTAAGGTGAAAAAAGCAGCCAGCTGGGAGAATGGTTTAACGGCAAGTGAAGGATATCAACTGGACTCTAAATAAGAGGAAATGGTGATGATCATATGTTCAGAACAGGAGCGGGAAACCTGATTTTAAGAAACTGTATTAAACTAATTTAATTTGGTTTGATTTGTAATAATTTGGAAAAATTAATAAAAACTTTTTTTGAAAAAAATCCTTCAGCTGTCAATTAATAAAAAAGGCACATGGCAAGCTACAGTTTATAGCCACGTTGCACTTATTTTACAATAACCTTAATAAGAAATTATCACTCTTAAAATGTTTTACAAGAAGAGCCAGGCTGCAAAAAGACAGTCTATTCAAGCTCAGATTGCTTCCAACAAAGTAAGCTTCTTTTTACTTACCTCCATTCCAGATTCTGCAGCATTTCCCCATCATATTTGCAAACATCAGTGACAATAATAAATGTATAGCTTTGTAAGCAAAATCAAGGCATTCCACGTTTCTAATACACTATCTGAAGGACCCAAACACAGGACTTTGCCAGTTATACAGGGGCTAGCCCAGTCTCAATACTATCTTGTTTGTAAACTCACCTCGGCACTGCATGCAGTACCATTCCCGTATGGCCTTTGCCATCTTCTCAGTAATGTTAATGCAGTGGCCATGGAACCATTCGTTGCAGTGATCGCAGCCTCTGGGATGGGGAGGGGGGCAAAGAAAGGGAAAGGTGAGGATTCCCTAACTCAGCTTCTTGGCAGCCAGGTTTCAGAACAATACAACTTTCTGCATACCCTCCCAGTAAGCTCCTTTTTCGACACAACTGCAGGCTTCAGAAAGAACCCCCTTCGCTCTGACCGCCCCACACGGCTCCTTCAAGCAGCTACAGCTGAACCGGACCCAGAGCAGTCGTCCCCGTCCCCCCGTCCGCGCAGCCCACGAGCAACCCATCCCTCAGCCAAGCCTGTCCCTTCCGCCCCTCGCAGCTCCTCGGGGACTCACATCATGAAGCAGTTGATATCCGGTTTGCGGCAGATGCAGTAGACGGGGGCATTTTCTCCATTCTCCGATTTGGACTCCTCACCCAGAACAGCCAGGTCGGGATCAGAAAATTCATCCTGGGGGGGGGGGCGAAGGACAGAAGGAAAGGTGAGCGGGGCTGCCTGGGGAGAGCTCCCTCCTCCTCCTCCTCCTCCGAAGCAGCCCAAGGCGAGACCCAGGAGGGCCCCCCCGCCGCCGCCCGGAGCCCCCTTCCCTCGCGGGGCGCCGCCTTCCCCGCCGCGCGCGCTCACCATGGTCTCCCTTGTTCTGGCCTGCGAAGAGGAAGCCCAATCGACTTCCCGCCCCCCGCCCTCCATTTCCGTTTCCGCCTTCGCCCGAGCAAGGAGAGAAACAACATCCGGGTCTCCAGCGCCTCCCCCGCCCTTTACAAAGATGGCCGCCTCTTCCACGCCACACGAAGACGGAAATCTTCGCCGGTGGTCCGTCTCTTACGAGGGCGCTGCCTTCTTCCTGCTTGCCAGTGACAAAAATGTCCGTTGTTCGCTTCAAGGGGTTTGCACAGTTCAGCTTTCGAACAGGAAGTGGCCATCTTTGATGGTGGCAGCACTCAGGCTAGATTAATAGAACGAATCGCGATCAGGCGAGGGAAGTTACTGGGTCTTATTTTGTGTTTTTTATCTTGTATTTCTAGGTTGTGAATCGCCCTGAGATCTACAGACAAAGGGCCTATACAAGTTTAGCAATAATAATAATAATGGTGAGTTCGGTTTATAAAAAAGAAAAAAAACTGGTAAACTAGAGTGTACTGTAATTGTTAATGGATGTCACTGCATACTTCCAAGTGTAAAAATACCGAGTGGTTGTGATTTTAAAATACTTCTGGTTGAAAGAATGGATTAAATTAGAAAATAAGGATTTGTTAGACTTAGAGGGGTTTGATAACAGATTTGGATGGCATGCGTACCTATGGTGTGAGAAGAAGAAAATTCATAAAGGCTTTGAGAACCACATCTTCCGAGTTCCTTTAATTGAAGTTTGGGATAGGTATAAAAGCCTACTAGAACCTAAAGTACCACACTGGTTATCTCCACTAGAAGTTATGAGTGTAAGGAAAATCAATATGAGAGGTAATTGGATCACATGTGGCCAACTGATATCTAAGGAAGGAGGAAAATGGAAAATGAAACCATATGAACAAGTTAAAGAGTATGTATATGATTGGTTGCACTATTTTCAAATAAATGAAATGTTTAGGAAAGACATTAAAGAATGTGGTTACGCAGACAAAGATTCAAAATTTCAGATAGAAATAATAAACAATGATTCTAAAATTTTATCCAAAATGTATAAGTTGTTGTTAGAATGGAATTTGAAGGATGAAGAAGTTAAATCGGTAATGATACATTGGGCCAGAGACTTTGGTTATAATATACAATTTGAAGACTGGGAAAGATTATGGAAGGAGAATTTAAAATTTACAGCATGTATGACGTTAAAAGAAAATGTTATGAAAATGTTTTATAGATGGTATATAACACCGGTAAAATTAGCGAAAATGTATAAGACATGTAACAAGTGTTGGAAATGTAAAGATAAAGAAGGTTCTTTTCATCATATGTGGTGGGAATGCAAGAAAGTAAAAGGCTTCTGGGAAATGATATACAATGAACTGAAGAAGATACTATAATATACATTTATAAAGAAACCAGAGGCCTTTCTACTAGGAATTTTAGGAAAGGAGATAAAGAGAAAGGACTGTAAATTTTTTCAATATGCAGTGACAGCTGCAAGAGTCTTATTGGCTCAGAAATGGAAACAACAGGAAATACTGACAGTGGAAGAATGGAGAATGAAGCTGCTAGACTATGCTGAGTTGGATAAATTGACTGGGAAGATTAGATACTGAAGAGACCAAAAGTTCATCGAGGACTGGGGAAAATTTGTGGAATATCTGAAAAGTATAAATGAGGGACAGATAACGCTAGAGGGATTTAAAGAGGCACTGTGAAATTTGAAAAGTATTGTTAAAAGGGAATAGAAAGGGAAAGGTTTAAATAATGACAATACAAACTTAAGGAATGCGTAATTTAAATAATGACTATGGATGATTCTCGGAAAAGCTGAAGGAAGTCCAGAAAAGAAATACTCTGTGAAAAATTGGATGTGAAATTGTGTGTTTGTGTTTTTGTTGTAAATTAATAAAAATTATTTTTTTTAAAAAAAAAAGAGTCAAAGGAAATTAATTTCATTTAAAAAATGAACACAGAATTTCACATACTTAAACTTAAATTTAACTTCAACATTTATTTTCCCCCCAGGTGTGGAGATGTATGGATTTTTTTAAAGAGTTTAAGAAGAATTTTACACATGGCAGGTGTTTCAAGTCTTGTTTGTTTTTTAACCTTAGAGTTGATAGAAGCATTGTCGTATGTGATGTGCATCTTTCTCTCCAATTATTTCACTACTCAAGCAGGTTTTGCAAGGTTTGCCAATCCTGCTAAAACCTGTCTGAGCAGAGGTAACAGTGAAACAAAATAAATAACTGTGCCCTTCAGATGATTACCTGGTTTGCATGTAACAGTAAGCCATAAACAATGGCTCACTGTAAGCGAGGAGCAGACTGGTGCACACTGCTCAGTTGTGCCCAGCCCTCTTGTCTTTTTGTGTGCCAGGAGAAAATAAGCCGGAGTACTGGCTTAGCATCATATGCCCTAGCAGCAAGCAAGAACAAACCTTGGCTTCTGCTTTGCCTAGAGTGAAATAAACTATGAGTACAGTGGTACCTCGGGTTACATACTCTTCAGGTTACAAACTCCGCTAACCCAAAAATAGTGCTTCAGGTTAAGAACTTAACTTCAGAATGAGAACAGAAATCGTGCTTCGGCGGTGCAGCAGCAGGAGGCCCCATTAGCTAAAGTGGTGCTTCAGGTTAAGAACAGTTTCAGGTTAAGAACGGACCTCCGGAACAAATTAAGTACTTAACCCGAGGTACCACTGTACTGGTTTGCATGTAAAGATAGGCCAGCACTCTGGTTTATTTCCTCTTGACACAGCACAAGAAGAAGAGGGTGGGTGACTGAGCAACATGCCCTAGCCAACATGTTTCTCATGGGCAGTAAGCTATGATTTGTTTCATACCATGGCTTAGCATTATGTGTGAACTGGGCTGAACACATGCAGATGAGAAGCAGGATTACACTGGCAGATTCTGTACAGACCCTACACATGTAGGTTTAACATTGCAATCAGAAAATCCTGCTTTTTGGAAGATCCCACTCTGATGGCATCTCTCTCCCTTGTTCCACAGGTCAGAGACACATCCCAGAAAATATTGGAAGTAAATCAAATGGTTGGCACTCCTATGCCAACAAGGACAACAAAATAAAAATATTCCTTCCAGTAGCACCTTAGAGACCAACTAAGTTTGTTATTGGTATGAGCTTTTGTGTGCATGCACACTTCTTTGTGCACATACCAATAACATACTTAGTTGGTCTCTAAGGTGCTACTGGAAGGAATTTTCTTATTTTGTTTCGACTACAGCAGACCAACACGGCTACCTACCTGTAACAAGGACAACAAAGTCAGCCGTGACCTGCATTGGGAGCTAGACAAGAAGGAACAAAAGTGGGCTGTCCTCTCACACAGTGAGGTAAACATGCTTAATTTACATAATCCTGCCTAAAAGAGTGAGTGGGAGGGACAACCCATTCTTTCGGATCCCTTCCCACCACTGTAGACCAGTTGTTCTTTTAAATGGAGATTGCAGCTGAAGCATCTTTGCAGCAATGAACATTAAGAACTAAACAAAGAATCCATCAAACTATTTTATTAACAAATGCCTTGCAAATGTTGAGGGTGAAGCAAGGTACCAACATTCCTCAGGGGGTTATCATTTTTCTTGCTACTAAAAGCAAACTTCCACTCGCATGAACCTGCCATGGGATGGGAGGATGAAATGAGAGAATTATCTCTAAAATTCTTATAGCATGTCTTTCTGTGTTGTGAGAAGCGTTGCACTGTTTAGTAAACTAAGTCTTGCCTAAGAACAACCTTACAGTGAAACCTCGTTTTACGTACCACCCTCCTTACGAATGCTTCAAGTAACGAGCACCGCTGACCCGGAAGTAGATGCCCCTAGTTGCAAACTTTGCCCCAGGATGCGAGCGGAAGTCACATGCCGGCGGCACGGACCTCATGTTAAGAACAGTTTCGGCTTGAGAACAGACCTCCGGAACAAATTAAGTTAGTAACCGGAGGTACCACTGTATTTCCTATGATACGGAGGGGGGGGGCATGTCTTCTTCACCACCTTCTTCGCTACAATATATCCATTTATTTCCAATTGCCAATGTCAAAAGGGACTAAAATCTATAAAATTCATAGAAAATCAACATGCCAATTTGCTCAATTTCTCTAGGACTCCATGACACCTTCCCTGTCCTCCATAATCCCTCAAGCAAGGTGTCAAGACCCTAATCCTGTCAAATCGCTCTGCCAAGCCCTTCCTCCGGGCGATGCCAGGTGACAGACTGGACCATACATGGACCATTGTCTTCTCAGGATGTGCTTATCTGCGCATATCTCCAGCTCTGCATATTCCCCCCTCCCTCCTCCATATGTTAATCCGGTGTAACCCAACCTCTTCCTAATGTATTCGTGATGTAATCTGTGTAACCCAACCTCTTCTTAATGTATTCATGATGTAACTGGGATGTATTTTGCACTGTA
This sequence comes from Podarcis liolepis, assembly GCF_965112155.1. Lineage (NCBI taxonomy): Eukaryota > Metazoa > Chordata > Lepidosauria > Squamata > Lacertidae > Podarcis > Podarcis liolepis. Next base: position 620,611 of record NC_139571.1, read on the forward strand.
TTCTGGGGACATGGAGGGAAATTTCAAAAGTTCATGTCACCCCTTTCTCGCTGTTCAATCTGGCCTTGAACCTGTTGCGCAATAAACTTGGATCTTCTGCAGTTTGCTCCTGTCTCCGGCTGAGCTCATTTTCTTCCGCAGGGACCCGCGGACTTAGTCCGATGAGCTGGGTGGCAGAGTAACCCCGCACCCAGATTTTACCGTAACAGTTGACGCCCCAACGTGGGGCTTGCGGTTCTCCCGAGCTGCTGACCGGGGGCCCTGAAATCTTCAGCCGGCTCCGGGCCATTTTGCCTGAGAAGATCCTTTTGGACCCCCGGCCATCTTCCGGGCGGTAATCGAAAGCCCTAGGAGTTCAGCCGGGGAGCAAAGAGGGATCCAGCCGGCTTATTCATCAATCCCGGGATCAATGTTGAAGACGCGTGAGTATAAGGAAAAGAAAATCCAGTGCACTGGTGGGTAGGGGTGGAAATCTCCTGGCAACTGAATTCTCTGCCCTCCTCTCTATTGCTCCTTCTTACCTTTCTCTGGGTCCGGTTAGTGAGAGAGACCGTGGACCACCGCTCGGCCCGAAAGGGGGGTTCTGAGCTCTATCTCTTTCTCTAAAACCCTCCAGCCAGCCGCACCAATTGGGAGCCCGAAAACACCTATAATCCACTTTGACCAATAAACCCACATCTTTTAGTTTCTACGTCCTACCAATTTCTTGGCCCGTTTGCAATCACTAGAAGCTCACACATGATCCACTTTGATATTTCAGAGTCAACCCAAGCCTTTAATTTGCTTGGCTTTCTCTTTTGCTCCTTTCATAATCTGTTCTCTCATCTGGTTTTATTTCAGAGTGCCAGACTTGCTCCCTACTCCCAATAGAGTTTGCCTCTGCTTTACATACAACTTCCTATGGGGAAGTGTCCTAACCAGCCTTAAAGTAACAGCCTTAAAGACTCCATAAAAATTAACCTGTACTCTGTATCCTCTGCTGCAGCACTCAGCATCTTAAGCTAATTCTCACTGGTGCTACTATCCTCCATCTCCATCTCTTCCAGTTCTGTTTTTAATCTGAAAGAAGAAAAACAGGATACCCGGCCTCAAAATTTGAGATATGATGGGTACTGTTACAAGGCTACAAAATACCCTATGTGTTTTGGTTCATTCTTCCTTAGGAAGAAATAAAACAGATTAGAGTGCTTCAGTAACTTACCATATCTGAAAAAGTGATAAGCTACAGACTACAGCCACATCTTGTTGGGATCATTCCGAGGCTGTGGAATGAATCAATGTAACTGGGAACATAGAGATTCAAGGAGGCATAGTGAATGGAGTCACAGGTGTCACTTTCCAAAGAGTGGAAGCTGCAGTAATATGGAAGAAGCAGCGCACAACATTTCCCCAGATGCAAAAATGTGGTTACAAAGCATGGATCCACAGGGATTCTCAGGATCTTTGCATTGGGTCACCCCAAATTCACCATCAGATCACATAGCATGTCCATGGCTACAGCCTGCACCAGAAAAATCACACACCCACTGTTGCCTGGGGCTGCAATGGTGCAAAAACGTGGTTACAAAGCATGGATCCACAGGAATTCTCAGGATTTTTGCATTGGGTCACCCCAAATTCACCATCAGATCACATGTCTGTGGCCACAGCATGAAGCACAAAAATGATACATCCACTGTTTCATTCAGAATGTTTTTTCCCCTTGTTTTCCTCCTCTAAAAACGATGTGCGTGTTATGGTCAGGTGCGTGTTATAGAGCGAAAAATACGGTATATAGAATCCTTCAACATTGAGTTTTGCACAAATCCTTTTAGATTCCCAATATTTACACAAATAAGGTATAGAGCCTAGAGTTTGTATTCCATCTCATAGCAAAATCCTTTTTTAAAAATCAAGCACTATGTTCCAAGGACAGAGGATTAAGCTAGCACCCTAGATTCCAGTCTCCTGGCCTAGAATCTTCCAGAGCTGAATCCCAGAACTAGAACCCTCGGTTCACTCCCATCCTTCTGCTCACCTGCTACATCTTTGCTTCAGATCAGAATGGTACTTAGAGACTGCTTCAAGGTATTCTTTTGCTGCCTTCTTTTCCTCTTGAAATAGCTTCCTGGAAATTAAAGGAAGGCAATCAGATGTCCACTCCCAGGGATCCACCTGTCGAACTTCTGCACAAAAAACAGGGCAGGAAGCAGGTCTCTTCCACAAACCCAACTCACATGGGAAAGTCTTCTCCTATTTATACTTCATTTATACTCCTATTTATTCTCTGTAAATTGAAGTCAAGTTATTAGACCTGCAGTGGGGCATCTCTGACCTGCAGGCATAATTTTTCATTTGCAGCATGCCTTAAGTTTGCACTCAGTACTTAAGACATCTTGCCTTCATTTGGGTATGGGTCCTTTGCCACATTAGCTCCACTTGCAGATGGGGAAATGGCACCGCCAAACCTCAATGACCTTGCTTCCTAAGTGGCAAAGGCAGTTAAGCATTGAGGCATTCCTAAGCAAGAACAGGAGAACCTCTGTCTCTTAATCTGACATAGGACTCAGGCCACCCTCTTTCATGCCTCTCTTGGGCTGCCATATGGCCTTCTCCCTGGCTTAGTTACTACAAACCTACCAAGTTACAATATATATACAAAAGTTGAACTAAGTTTCTATACTGGGACAGTAAGGAAAACAAGACATGGAAATGTGTTTAAGTGAGCACAATCTACCATGTTCTTTTGGGGAAGCCCCACTGAAATGAACAAGAGACTATGTATATGTTGCAATGCATACTATTTGGATTTGACTTGTGATTCACTACCAACATTTCCCCATAATATTCTATAACTTGCAGGGAGTTTTTCACAGTCAAGTTATTGTGGAAAGGGCTCCTAGGTTGAATGTTTGAAAATCACTGAATCAGGTGAATTATTACTAGCTTAAAAGGTAAAGGACCCCTGACCATTAGGTCCAGTCATGACCAACTCTGAGGTTGCGGCGCTCAGCTCACTTTACTGGCCGAGGAAGCCGGCGTACAGCTTCCGGGTCATGTGGCCAGCATGACTAAGCCGCTTCTGGTGAACCAGAGCAGCACACGGAAACGCCATTTACCTTCCCGCCAGAGCGGTACCTATTTATCTAGTTGCACTTGGACGTGCTTTCGAACTGCTAGGTTGGCAGGAGCAGGGACCGAGCAACGGGAGCTCACCTCATCGCAGGGATTCGAACCGCCGACCTTCTGATCGGCAAGTCCTAGGCTCTGTGGTTTAACCCACAGCGCCACACGCGTCCCTTATTACTAGCTTACTGAGCCACATTTATGAGGGCATGGCTTGCTTTCAGGGCGAGGTGCACCTGTGGTTCATGCATATTTGGTTTTTTTAAAAGATCGTTTCCTTCCTACTTTAGCACACTTTGCAAATTGATCGTTTATACCTTTAAAAATTGCACATGGTTAACTGAGTTTTAATCAGTATTACACTAAAGGAGGGTCCAGGTTAGCCTATACTCACAAGGCTGTTGCAGCCTCCTGGCTCTTCAGGAACTCCCTCTCCTTAATGAAGACCGACTGGCTAATCAAATCTAATTCATCTTGGGCATGGGCCAGTTTCTCCTGGATCATTTTTTCTGAGGAAATATTACACAGGGATTTTTAAAGGCATATCAAAGTAAATAAGTCCAATTTATCTCAAAAAATGAGGGTGCAGTGGTACCTTGGGTTAAGAACTTAATTCGTTCTGGAGGTCCGTTCTTAACCTGAAACTGTTCTTAACCTGAGGTACTACTTTAGCTAATGGGGCCTCCTGCTGCTGCTGCTGCTGCTGCTGCACCGCCACTGCGCGATTTCTGTTTTCATCCTGTAGCAAAGTTCTTAACCCAAGGTACTATTTCTGGATTAGCAGAGTCTGCAACCTGAAGTGTCTGTAACCTGAAGCGTCTGTGTGATAGGAATTTTGAGGTCTTAGATATATGGTAATGTTCATAACAGCACGTACATAGATCAGCACAAGAAGACCGACCTGAAGCCACTTTGATTCCTAAACTGAGCAAATGTTTTCTCTGCAAGGTCAAAGTGGAAAAGCCTCCCCATTGTCTTTTCCTTCACAAATCCTGTCTTAAGGGTATGTCTGTGTTTGAATAGGGTGTGAGCCTGTGACCTGGCCCAGGAACTAAGTATTTACGTATCATTACAAAGGACTGGCCAGGCTACCCAGGCAATCCAATCAAGTAACCTGCCAGACAGGAGATAAACAAGGACAGGAGAAAAACACATTCAAATTTTCTGTTTTAGACTGCCTTTTTTGTGATGTAGGTATGATATATATGAGGGGTGGTCTTAGGTTACACCCCTTCTGTGATGTATGTAGGGAACCTACGTAAGGACTCTATATAGGCTCTTGGATACCCCATAAGGGAAAAGGGCAATTTTTGTTTACAACATCTGTAACCCAAGGTACCACTGTACTTCCAGACAACAACAGAAGAAGTGTTTTTTGATATATATTTTTGTAATACTGCACTAGTACAGTCTTATTCAGTACTAGTTACATGGGATCTGTTTCCCAAGTAATGCGTAGCTTTCTTCCACTCCCGAACAGGGATCTTCACTTTCTCTTTAAAGCACTCCTGCCACCACCACCATAGCCTCTGCTGCTTCTCCAGGGAGATCATGTGTGTAAACTGATGTACCTGGGGGGGGGTATATGCCTCTCCATTTAAGTAGTTCAGTTTTAGGAGAAATTGCACTCCAGTCTAATCCAATCTGTGACTAGAAACTGCTGCATACAGCAGATAGGGAGTTTATTGTTTTCAAAACTTCTGTTTTTAATTTTACTTTTAAGTATAAAAAGAGGTGAAGGGGACAGGGGTAGCTTTGCCAGTTTTCTACCCTTTTAGCAATAAGTAGGCCCATATTTGAATGGTACACTTGAATGCTTGGCCTCTGGATGAATTTATATTTTTATTAAGATCACAAAATGGTTTTGATATGGGAAGAAGTGAGGAGCTCTGTCACTTCTCACACTAATGATTTCACAGACACTTCCAGTTAAGTATCATTAAAAATGGTTAGCCCACATTCTGCACAGCACACACAAATACAGTTGCCATGCTATCCAGGGAAATAGAGGAGGAATCAAAAGGGTTTGGATGGCATACAAGTAAGTAATATTGTAGAACAATTATGTTTAAGATAACTTTTAGCTTCATGAATTCTCTTAGAAGGTGTCCAAAAAGCCACAGACTCTCACCTTCACTGAGCAAACACTCCTTCTTCTCTCTTATGTCAGCCACTGCTGGTTTCTCCCTAGCCTGAAACACAGCAAACGGAATTCAAGGGAGAGAAATGAGGGGCAAATCTGCCTGTTTTGGTCTCTCTCCATTTCTCATTCTTCCAGTCTTAAGTTCAATCTTCCACATTAGTTTGTGAATTTCTGTTGAAGCTTCATGAAAACTCATCTGCATGTTTGTAAAAATTTGTCCTATTATACATGTTTAGAAGCAATTTTAAGACAGCTGGAATGTTACCCAGTATTGGAAGTAGGCATGGCCACTTAAAGTCCAAATGGCTGTTTCGTGGAAGCAGCCAAAGAAACATAAACATATTCACTTGATGGGAGTGGTACAGTTATCAAGAAGGAGAAGCCAGTTTGACTGCTTTGCTTACTGCTCATGATACAAGCCCCTTATATCCCAAGCCAGATGGACGGGGTAGAAATAATAAAATTATTAATAGTAGTAGTAGTAAAAAAGGTAAAAGACCCCAGGACAGTAAAGTCCCGTCAGATTCAACTATGGGATGTGGCTCTCATCTCTGTTTTCAGGCCAAGAGAGCCAGCATTTTTCCACAGACAGCTTTCTGGGTCATGTGATCAGCATGACTAAACCGCTTCTGGTGCAATGGGACACCGTGATGGAAGCTAGAGTGCACGGAAACACCATTTACCTTCTGCCAACCTTACAATTGGCAAGCCCAAGACACTTGGTGGTTTAGGTACAGGTGGTTTAGTAGTAGGTACAAAACACCTGAATAGGGCTATTGGTTCCATCTCTGGGTATGTTTTTGCTGCTTTAGAGCAACCAATAAGCTATCCAATAATTCTATCAGTGTGTGCCAAGAGTAGCTTTCACACACTTCATAACAGTTATAGTGGCAAAAGGCTAGCTCCATGTGTCATTGGAGCTCAGGTGGCAACAGCTCAGCCCATTTCAGTCTGACATCTTATGTTGCCTCATCCTACATGATGCAAGCTGACCATGCTTTTGGAAGCTACAGAGAAACATCTTTTGAAGTGCCAGTGGACACAGGCGTGCAGTTTGTGGAAAGCAAGGCTAAGGCATGAATGTGGTTCACTAGAGTAACTAGCAACCAATCTGTGAACAAATAAAACTTCTTCCCATGCTCCTTCCACCCCCAATACAGCTTTTATTTCCAATGTACTGAACTGCTCCTCCAGACAGAGCATCTTCCCATTCATACATTTCATCTATCAAAAGAAAGCTAAAGTCCCCATCTCCCATCCTTGCTGCTCAGCACTTCTATATTCTAGCACATTTCTGAATCAAGGCATAGAATACAACAGTCTCCATTTCCAGGTGTTCGCAAATGTTTCAAGTTCATTTGATGTTACTCTGTTTCCAAAGTTAAAGGCAGAATATAGTGACTCTCAACTCTCAGTTTCTACTATATTCACATATTGTCACTTGGACATGAACATTTCTGAAGGTCACTTATCCTGCAGTGGCTTTATAGTAGTTGAGTTCATGGTAAAGACAAAAACCTAGCCCTTACGTAAAGCTCCCAGAGACTCTTGTGCTTCTCCATCAGCTCATTAAGTAGGTGCTCAAACTCCAGTCTGAAGGCATGAAAAATAAAAACAGGACAAGATAGAACAGAGTAAAACTGTTAATGGTGAGAAAGGAACTTTCCTAAAAATTGCCTATGCTAGATCACACCAAGGGGTCATTAGCCCAGAACTCAGTATTCAAGAAGCACCATTCAGATGCCCTTGAAAGAAAGCTCATAAGCAGAGCAAATACCTATCTCCCTCTTCCCCCTCCCCAGAATTATACTGTCCTGAATATGGAGAGTATAATCAGAATTATACTGTCCTGAATATGGAGGTTGAATATTGTTGTTGTTTTATTATATTTCTTACCTGTTTTTCTCACAAAGAGACTTGAAAACTAAAACACAACCAATAAAGCCTAAAAACATATCTATATGGATAAGAGTGGTATCTGAAGTAAAGTGTGCATGCACACGAAAGCTCATACCAATAACTAACTTCGTTGGTCTCTAAGGTGCTACTGGAAGGAATGTTTTTATTTTATATGGATAAGAGACAGGTCTGATAGATGCCATACCACCAAAAGAGGTTGCAAATGCCTGAAACGCTTATAAATTAATGCCTGAAACCCTTTGAAAACCTGGGTAAAGAGGAAAGTATTTGCCTGGCCCTTACAAAAGAAAAAGATGGTGCTCTCTCAGGGGAGAGCATTTCACAAGCAGGAGGCCACCACTGAAAAACCCAATTCTCATGTTGCAATCTAGACCTCCCGGGGAGGGGTCAGATGAAGAAGGGCCTCAGATTACATTGATTTACGCAGAGAGAGGCAGTCCTTGAAGTCCTGAGTCACATACAGTTTTATAGGTTCAAACTACACTTTAAATTGAATCCACTCACTAGCAGCCAGTGGAACCATGCTAGAATTGGTGTTATATGTTGAGACAGTCCTGCCCCAGTAGCAATCTGGCTGCCAAATTCTGCACCAGCTGCAGTTTCTGAACCATCTTCAAAGGCAGCCCCATACGTAACACATTGCAGTAGTCCAACCTGGAGGTTACCAGAGTGTAGACAACAGAAGTTGGGCTTTCCCTGTCATCATAGGGGTAGAGAAAAAAAAAGGTAAAGGACCCATGACAGTTAAGTCCAGTCACAGACAACTCTGGGGTTGCGGTGCTCATCTTGCTTTACATTCCGAGGGAGCTGGTGTTTGTCCACAGACAGTTAAGCCGCTTCTGGCGCAACGCAACACTGAAACCAGAGCAGCGCACGGAAATACTGTTTACCTTCCCCCCGGAGCAGTACCTATTTATCTACTTGCACTTTTTGGCGTGCTTTTGAACTGCTAGGTTGGCAGGAGCTGGGACCAAGCAACGGGAGCTCACCCCATCGCGGGGATTCGAACCGCCGACCGGCAAGCCCAAGAGGCTCAGCTGAAACTGATGGAAGGCACTCTGCATCGTCCAGGCCATTTGAGCCTGAAACATCAACAGCAGATCAAGAAGTACCCCAAGCCACATACCTGCTTCAGCCTCATCCAGAGACCACATCCCATCCATCCAGTCTAGGGAACCACCTACTAACAGTGCCTTTGTCTTGTCTAGCTTAAGCTTCAGTTTATTATCACCCAGTCCATTACTGAGGCAAGACATTGATCTAGCATAGTCATTGCCATGGCTAATAGCAATTGCTAGACTGTCCTGTATAAATTTGGCTACTCCCTTTTTATAGCTATTTAAGCTAGAGGCCATCACTACCTCTTGTAATCAATTCCATTCACTGTGTAAAAGACTGTGTCAGGATTTCACCCAGCCTATTTGGTCTGGCCTGTTAGGCCTTTCCTATCCTATTGTTTCATAATTTATTACGTGCATATTCCCCATCCCAGGCCAAAACCTTCTCTCTAATCGAGTCATCACATGAACAAAGTGGTACTTTTTTATCAGTCCTAAACCTACCAGCAATACCTACCAGCCCACAAGCATTGCAACTTTATTCTACAGAAACTGAAATTTATGGCACTCTTGCTAAAATAATACATATTGCAATTAATTGAAATTGGAATAAAGTGTAACCCAAAACTCTTGTGACCAGAGTCTATAATTACCTCTGGTCTCTTTGCTTTACTCTCTCTTCTTGGATCTTGGCTGTGAGTTCTTCAATTCGCTGCTTGCACTCTAGGTTCATTTTCTGCTGCCTGATAAACATGATAAAGCTGAGGTGTAGAATTGGGCTTCCTCTAAAAAATTTTTTGATGAGCACAGTGGAACTTAAGTTCTGATTAAATATGCATAGGATCAGGCTGTCAGAATACTTACTGACACAGTTCTCATAGAACACTAAGCCAAACTATGGCTTAGCACAGATGTGCATGTGCAGGTTCCTGGAGAAATCACGGTTGCTGTACTCCTTCCCTGCCATCATGCTACCTGGGGCTAAGCCATGGTTTGGCTTAACACATATTTTGAACATGAGCTTGTCTCACTCAGAGCAAACCTTGGTAATAGCTTGTGGCTTGTCTGGAGTGAGGCGATGGATCCTTCTGATTAGAACTGCAACTTTAAAGTTTTGATGTATTCCTCTTTCCTTTACATATATACCCTTCAGTATTTTAATTTTATTTCCTCCCAGTTTCTATTTACATCAGTAGGTTTATGAAGAATTCCAGGGGGGTGGAGGAGGGGATATAAAAGGAAAACATTAAGAAATCTGACACACAAAATAAAGATAAACCACAGAAATAAGACTGATGTCTCATTCTAACCCAGTTGAACCACAGCTCACCTCTGCATCTCTGTTTCTGTCTCTTCACAGTGCAGCTGTACAATTTGTCGTGTCCCTACAGGGAAGAGCTCACCCTGGTTACTCTTTTTATGTATAATATTTCTATCATGACCATATATACATGTTCTCTAACTTTCAACTGACATCAATATTCTTAGTGTCCAAAGAGAAGAAAAAATTGTGTATCTTGTCAAAAAGACTATTCTCAGCAGCAACTCGCTTTTAAATTAATGACAAGCATTATAGTTTCATAGAAGCATTTCAAGGAGTGGATGGAGGAAAGTCCAACTGGAGATTCTAATTGCTAATCCCTGTATTTGACTGACACAGGTCTTTGAAGCTACTAGTTCTGCCTCAATCCTTCCTCATATGAGAAATAAACTGAAGGAGTAGCTATGTTGAACCCAACATACTGTTATTAGTTTGTGGGTGCCAGACACCCATAAGTCCTGAATATACTAAGTGTTAAAATTTAATCAATGCTTGGAGAGTTAAACTGGAAGTCATACTCTTAATAGCTGGATTCAGCTTCTCATGTTCAGGAGATTGCCTGAGAGATGGGCCTTTAACAAAGCTGGAAAACAAAGATAAAGATAGGGAGATGGGACATCAAGAAAGCAAAGACTCTGTGCCACCCTGGGCTCTGAGATAGTTAGCAGGGACAAAGCAGAGTTGAGTTTAGGATTGCATTTGGAGATGATGTGAGCTGGAGGAAAATGTCAGGGCTGGTTCAGCTGTAGGTCAGCACAGAGACTCTGAGACAAGCAGAAAAGTTGATTTTTTTATTCAAGGAAACAAAACACAAACAGAAACCTATGGGCAAGACTGGCCCCAGTATAGCAGTTTCCAGAACTGATGATCTGTGTCTCCTATTTCCGCTTAAGCCTCCTCCCTGTCCACCTGATTCCCCAGCAGTCTTAAGCTCTGTTAGGGAGGGGGGCCCTGCAACCTCTGGGCCCATTGTTGTTCTGCATGCAAAGCCCTCTGTGCCCTTGGAGACAAGGGAGGAGGGGAGCTGAATACAGTAGGACCAGCCCGCTCCTAGGAATTTGTTGCAGCCTCAACCCCCACCTCCTTTCCATCTGCCTGTCCTACATCTCTCTCAATCAAGCCTGTTGCTTGTTCAGTATCCAATGATTCTGCCTCCCCTCTTCATCCTGACTTGTCTTCAATGTCCTGCCTGAGCCTTCCTCTTCTGAGGGTTCTCCAGCTGGAGCCTCCAACCACTCCTCATGCAGCCAGTCCATGACAAAAAATAGTTGCAGTCTGTAAGAATACAACAAGCTGGAGGGAGGCTGAGCCATGGCTGGTGATGTTTGTGATCCAAGGCTGCTGTGGTGATGGGAGAAGCAAGAATCAATGCTGTAAGCCAGTGGTTTTCAACCAGTGTGCCGTGGCACCCTGGGGTGCTTTGAATGATGTTCTGGGTGCTGCAGGCAACACTGGCCTCTGCCCCTCTTTCCTTCCCTCCCTCCTCTGATGCCCTGTCATGTCTCTGCCTCCCAAAGGCTTGCACAGCTGTTTATTGCAGCAGCCCTGGCTATAAGCTCCACAGGCGAGGGGTGCCTCTGGGAGGCACCTCTCTTTGGCGTGGGGGTGGGTGAGCAGCTCAGAGACCAGGGACGGCGTCAGCAACTGCCCAGAGGACTCCCAAGAAGAGGAGAGGGGAGAGGAGAGGAGAGGAAGCTAAGGGAACACTCCACAAGGGAGGGTGTTCCAAAAAGGGTGAGGGGCTGCTGGCTCTGTAGGTGACATAACTGAGCTACTGAGCTCCATTGGGGTGCCACAGAAAGAATGTACTGTAGTAGGTTAAGGGAGCTGTGGACCCAAGGTTGAAAACCTCTGCTGTAAGCACCTTTATCATAGACTCAGATCGTATATATGTGTAAATAAACAATATATCCTAAAGACACCACTGTCTCCTCTGTGCCTTGTTCTCAAAGGAAACACGAACCCCGAGTAAGCACCTGCCCCCCTGGAATCTTGCACTGCTCAGAGGTTGGGGTGGCATGTAACAATAAAAAATTTAAGTGTACACCAGTCACAGTTAATGTATTTCCTACAAAATAGTGTGGACATTAGCCTCCCTATCCGTTGTGGGGGAGCATCTACATCAGTCATCATTGTCTTCCTTACAGGGAGTTCTTTGCACCACTCCTCTGTTCAGAACAGATGATGGGTGGATGTCCAGTCCTGGCATCCCATGAAATGCTGACATACTTAAGGGAATGTGTTCAATGTAGGAGAGGCTGAGCCAGTGTACACAAGAACTGAGCAGGAAGAGCCAATTGTATTGTAGATTTCTGAGGGATGTTTACTGAGACCCTTTGCAGGTGCCATACAAAATACTGGCAGGCACCGTGGTACTTATGGGTAGTTCACTGACATCCCCTGATCTTCACTAATGATACCTCAGATAATACCCAATAGGTATTTACCGGTATGTCATTCTTGAAGGCACATTACACACTGCAGTTAAAGTAATAGTAATACAGTATATGGACTACCTAAGGGAAAGTTTTCATATTTACTCAGATAAAGGATATATAATCAGACCCAGTACTGAGAAAATGGACTCTGTCCCTGCAAAAAAAGCAGAGATGCTTTGGAAGTGTGCTAAAACTTGATTGTGCTGAAGACCCCAAAAAAACTCCCCTTCTTGCTGTCACCTTTCATTTCACTCCATATTTCCTCAAGGCTTGATTTCTCAGCATTTACTGCAAAAGGAAAAGAGCTCATTTAGCTGCTACCTTGTTTCTTTATTAATAACATAATCAGCCATTCACTCAAAGTTCCCAAATAATGCATACCTAGTAAAAAAAAATTAACAATAAAAAGCTGTAATAAACTACTACATCCACATAGGTCATTAAAAAAAAAATCACAATGCAGCATAGCCCACAAAGAGGCCTGGACTAGTTGCTCTCATTTGCTCTTTTATTTTTTCTGTTGTTTTTATGTTCAATATATGAATTTCACTTTTATCTGCTATATAAATGCTTTTTGCAATAAATAGCAGGATAAATAAATAGAATTAGAAATGTTTTAAATAAATAAAACAAACACAATGATGGACTAGATGGGCATTTGGTCTGATTTGGCAGGGCTCTTATGTTCTTAAGAACTTACTGGTAATTTTATTATGTAGATACTTTGAAAGTGGCCTCAAAAAACCAGCTATAAATCACAGCAACTACCAGGCTTCTAATCTACTGCTATTCCCAACACAAGTGCCGATAGAACATTATAGAAAATGCTTTAGAGGAATTTTCCCCAAAATCGAGAATAAAATATAAAATATTGATAGATGCAAAAGAATGAGGTTTTTCCCTGCCGGATATGAGACTATACTATGAGGCATCCTGTCTTTGTTGGTTGAAAGAATGGATGACATTAGAGAATTCACATATTCTAGACTTAGAAAATCATGACAATATTTATGATTGGGACACTTATTTATGGTATGAAAAGGTGAAAGTTCATAAGAGATTTATAAATCATATAATTAGGGGGAAAATTGTATAGAGTTTGGGATAAATATAAGAATTTATTAGAGGTAAAACACCACTTTGGCTCTCACCGTTGGAAGCTATAGCGGTAAAGAATATGATAGAAGGGTAGACAGCTTATAGAAATTTATTAAAACAAAAGGGAGAGTATACTTTTTTAAAAAATTGAGGAATTATCAGGAAAATTATCATTTGAATGAAGAATTTAAGAAAAACAGGATACGAGGGTTTGGGGAACTAATATCACATCTGGAGAGAGACCTGTTGGAATGGAATGTAAAAGTGCTATCTAAAATGTATAAAATATTATTGGAATGGGAGACAAAGGATGAGCAAGTAAAATATTCAATGATACATTGGGCAATAGGTATTGGTCATAATATAGATATGGAAGCATGGGAACAATTGTGGAATATGGATATAAAATTTACAGCATATTTAAGAGGAAGTTATATGAAAATATTGATCGTATCTAACACCGAGTAAATTGGCAAAAATGTATAAATCTCAATCAAATAAGAGTTGGAAATGTAAAGACAAAGAAGATTCTTTTTATAATATATGGTGGTCTTGTAGTAAGGTTAAGGCTTACTGGGAAATGATATATAATAAAATGAAAATGATGTTTAAAATAATGTTCGTAAAAAAACCCCCAGAAGCTTTTCTCTTGGGAATTATAACTACCTAAACTGTATAGAAACTTATTCATGTATGCGACTACAGTGGCAAGAATGCTACTTGCCCAAAAATGAAAAGAAGAAGTTCCAGCAAAGGAAGAATGGATACAAAAACTTGCGGAATATGCAGAAATGGTGAAGCTTACTGGAAGAATAAGAAATAAAGATAAAAAACTTTTTATAAAAGAATGGAAATGGTTTATTGAATATTTACAGATAAATTGTAAACAAATAGAAACATTGGCAGGATTATTGTAATAATCTGCAGTTTCATAAGAGTATATATTTTTAAAAGACTAATAAATGAGCAAATTAAGTTAATTTGGATATGCAGAAGATATTAAAAATTTAAGGAACAGCAGAAAGAGGGGGAAGGAAGTCAAGTTTTGAAATGTCAAAATGATTGTAAAATCAGTAAAATGTATAAATCTGAAAAGTATAAATAGAGTGCAGCAGCAGCAGGAGCAACAACAACAACACACAAACAGGAATTTCCCCCAATAATTTCATCTGTAGTTTGCTTTAAGCTAGAGGTTTGGTCATCCTTTTTAAAATGTATATATATCATCCCAAAACCCAGCTTGACAGATCTAGCAAAAATATAAATCTTGCACAGAATAACCTTTGACCTCTATATTCTTAGATTATGAATAGTGTTAACTAGAGTAATAGGGAGCTTTGGGCACAACCTGGGCAAAATTTCAGTAAGCTTATTCTCAACACTGGCATATCTAAAAGAATGCCTGACATCAACTTGCCTGAAGTCTCACACACTAAAGCACACACAGCTACTAAATACAGTGGCGTAGCGTGGAGGGGTATGGGGGCCGTGGCCAAGGGGGCACAATATGGGAGGCGGAAACCAAGTGCCCCCTCAGATACCTCGCGCCCTGCCGGCAGCGGGGGCTGGAGAGCACGGAAGGTGAAGATCGATCACCCTCTGTGTGTCCCACCCACGCCTGGCGCGTCATTGCAGCTCCCCCTTCCCAAGGTCAATCCCAGGGGCAGAGAGCGGCTGCAGTGCCTGGCCTGCCCGGCCATTGTTTCTCTGTCCCCAGGCCAAGCCTGACCCGGAGGGCGGAGAGAGGCTGTGGCACGTGAGGAAGCTCCGGCCGAGAGAGGAGAGTTGGCCCACTTCCAGGACTGGGGCACGTGAGTGTGCCAGTGCCACCGCAGCCTCCCTCCATGCACTATTTACCTACACTCTGCCATTGACTAAATCAGAGGCCAGCAAACATTTCCAGCAGGGGCCAGTCCACTGTCCCTCAGACCTGGGGGGGGGGGCTATATTTGTTTGGGGGGGGAGTGAATGAATTCCTATGCCAAACAAATAACCCAGAGATGCATTTTAAATAAAAGCACACATTCTACTCATGTAAAAACACGCTGATTCGCAGACCGTCCACAGGCCAGATTTAGAAGGCAATTGGGCCGGATCCAGCCCAAGTTTGCCTACCCATGGACTAAATATTGCTGCTGGTGGAAGAGAAAACTAGAAACCTGTTATATATTAAATCTGGTGGCAGCAGTAGTCACCAGCATCCCCCCCCCCAATGCATTTGAAGCAGAGCAGCATAATCTAAGCAGTGAAAACCTGGAACCTCAGTCACAGTACGCTTTAAATGTAATCAACCATTCTTAAATTGTGGTGGTGCTAATGCTCCAGTGGCCAGGGAAAGAATAGAATCCTGCTAGGTATAGAATGAGGCTTATTGAAATACAATGCGTTGTTTTCAGTAGAGCTGTTCTCAATTCACACACCAGTGCTCCTCTGAAAAAGAGCTTTTATGTCTAGAGCAAAACTTTCAGATTAAATCTGTGTGTTGTCCATAGTCAGAAAAACAGCTACATGGTGCAACTGAATCGCAATCAAGACTTAAAATACAAATTGGAATAAGAGAAGTGCTTGAATTATTCAGGTCAAGTAGTTCAGTGAGCATTCCCTCAATGCTTCATATAGTCCATGTTTGCCACATGGTGCTAAAGTTACCTACATATTTCCAGTTCCCTTTGCAGTGTCTTGCTATGCTCATTTGCCTCAGAGAGCTCCTCACTTAATATCTTCTTGGCTGGAAAAAAACACACCCAGATATACACACTACAGAGGACTAAGAATAAGCACTAAAGAGTAAATAATGAATGGAGAACAACTAAAACCAGTGGGCTGGCTCCCACTAAGGAGTCCCATCGTTGAAAGGATTTACACTTGTACAAGAGAACACCCTCCTCTGCAACTAGACCTCAGAACCTCCCAATTGGCATCATCCTCTTTGACTCCTCAACATAATGTTGTTGTTGTTGTTGTTTAGTCGTTTAGTCGTGTCCGATTCTTCGTGACCCCATGGACCAGAGCACGCCAGGCACCCCATGGACCAGAGCACGCCTCAACATAATAGTCAATATAAACCGAAATAAGATAAAATTTACTATTATAATCCATTCATTATCACAATTCATTATTACAAAGTCTCCAAACCACACTAGCAACCACTCAATCACACACCACACCAATCGCTCACTCAAAAACTCCTTCCTTCACAAACACTTTTTCATCTCCAAAACTAGGGCCACCAGATGCAGAAGATGACAGGATTCCTGAACCTTTTGAGAGTTGAGTAGAAGGGGGAATTTAAACAGGTGTATGGAGCAGGGGGTCTTACTAGGCATCAAGGAAGGAGTTGGGGGTACTGTGGTGCTTGCAACCACCACCATAACAACCCCAGGAACAGGCCCAGAAAGGTGATGGGAGTCATGCATTCAGAAACAGTATTGAGAGGCAAAAACAGAGGCTTTCAGAAATACTTAAATACTGAAACTGCTTTTGTGCCACTTACTGGACTCTTGTATTTTCATTTTCTCTTTGGGAGCCACACCTTAGAAAATCCTGCCTTTTCAAGTCAAAGGAGCCTGACTTGGCATCCTTTGCGCAAGGGTACACCTTGCTCTGCAAAAGATTCTGCATACCCATTGCTAACCTCTTTGCACTCTTCTTACCTTGCTGCAGTTTATTGATCCTTTTTACTAGCTCTTCAACTTTTGGCTCCAGAATTTCCACTACAAAAGGGAGAAGAAATCTTACCTTTAACCAGATTCTTAACTATGCTAATTACTAACAGAATAGTGATTACTTTAAAACATCCTAATTGTATGAATTCATCATATGATTATATTGAACAGCATGACATAGCTCACAAGCCTTGATGCTGTGTTTTATGTTTCCTCATGCAGCCTCTGTTAGGACAGTTTTCTTCCTTCCCCAAAATCCCCTCCTCACAAACATTTTTTCCTCAAATCTTCCACTTTTCCCTCCCCTTGCAGCTTCAGGTCAAGTCCATGCTGCCTCTAGGTGGTCATGTATCCTATCGACTAGGTATAGTCCTATTTGAAGGGCTCTCCAATCAAACTTCTAAAGAGAAAGAACTAAAAAAAGGGGGAGCAGGAGGGGTCTAGAAGTTGCCAGTCAAGAGTTGTCCCTCTAACCTGGGCAACAGACTGAGCCAGGACACAGCTCATGTGGTCAATCTTCCCCACTATGGCAAGGTGTACCGTAATTCTATATAAAGCTTAGTAATTATTTAATAAATTGCCATTTATACATATACATTAGTGTATGAAATTAGTGTCCTCTTTTGCTCTTTTTTGGCCATGTGTAAGTGCCAACCCTATGTCTCTCTCTCTCTCTCTCTCTCTCTCTCTCTCTCTCTCTCTCTCTCTCTCTTTATGGCCTCCACACCACTCACCGTTTCTTTTAATGGATTCCCCAGGTTTGTCCACCCCAACTTCTACAGAGTAATGAAGTCACTATGTACCGTATATATATTAACCACATATTTTTTATGCCCCACCAAGAAGCACAGAAGAAATGATGCAATGTGTATTTCATCTCCTGGAGGGCATGGAAACATCTGGAGGGCATGGAAACATACTACTGTATACCAGGGGTCGGCAACCTGCAGCCCATGGACCACAAGCGGCCCACAGGTCGTTTAAACAGCCCCTGAGCTCCCTCTGAACCGAGCTGCCCGCTCAGCGAGTCCCCCGCACGCTGCGCTACACCAGTGCAGCATGGAGACTCACTTCCACAGCGCTGGAAATCGCGTCTGCACAGACGCAGACGCCGGAAATCGCATCTACACAGATGTGATCCAGCCCACAGAGCAATCTCGGCAGGAGTGAACCGCCCCAGGCAAGGTAAACCTTGCCGACTCCTGGTACAGGCAACCCTGGCAACTGTAGCTTGTTGTGGGTGCTGGGAATTGTAGCTCTAGCAAGGGGAAAACAACAGTTCCCAGGAAAGCCATGCCTGTTAAAGAGGTATAAAAGTGCTTTAAATGTATGGTCTGGACATGACTAGATCAACAAATTACAACAAATGTAAATACCAATTACTACAAAGAAAAGTCAGAAATCCATCCCTTTAAAGGTGTTTTCCAGCTTTTCTGGTACTAAGAGCAGATAAAATTAACTGTTCCAGTTCCCAGCAACCCTTTATACACTTTGCTGTTATCATCTGCATGCCCCGTTCTCTACTTGGATGCTTAGTTCCTGGTTATTTCCTTCTAACCATTTGGTGTATAGATTCAAAATACCATTCTGCATTTGTTTCACAAGTGACAGAATCTCTTCCATTTTCGTTGCAAAGTCCCAGGGATCTGGAGAGAGAACAAAAGCAAACACAGAATTGTCTAGATGTTGCCATAACTCAGCATCCACCACATAAGGTCAGTCACAAAAGAAGATGTTGAGTCAGCCACGTGAAAACCCAGGGGCCACTGAGGCCTTCTGCAGCTTCCTTTGTAAATGTAAAGGGACCCCTGACAGGTAAGTCCAGTCGTGAACGACGCTCATCTCGCTTTACTAGCCGAGGGAGCCGGCGTTTGTCTGCAGACAGTTTTTCTGGGTCATGTGGCCAGCATGACTAAGCCACTTCTGGCAAACCAGAGCAGCGCACAGAAACGCCATTTACCTTCCCGCCGGAGGGGTACCTATTTATCTACTTGCACTTGACGTGCTTTTGAACTGCTAAGTAGGCAGGAGCCGGGACCGAACAACAGGAGCTCACCCCGTCGCAGGGATTCGAACTGCTGACCTTCCGATCGGCAAGCCCTAGGCTCTGTGGTTTAGATCACATCACCACCCACATCCCTTTAGCTTGCTTTTTATGGAACAGTTATTCTCTCATCCTCAATTCTACATTTGAAAAGGGAACAGCAGTGATCTTTTTTCACATGGTTATTAAGAGGAAAACAAGACTATACAACATTTTGCACATGGAAAGGGTGATAGAAATTCTAATAACAAGTTTTCAAATTTACTAGAATGCCAAGATTCTCAGCAACTGAGCTCTTCAGACAGGCTTTCTTTCATAGCTAGATAAATGAATCGTTATTGCAGATATCCACTTGTTAGGGTTTTAGTCTTGGTTTTAAAATATTTGGTTTTGTGTTTTTAAATGTTTTTATTTTATGTGCAAATCACCTTGAGGCAGTGGTTTAGAATGCAATTAATAAATCAATTGTAACAACAACAACAAATGTAGATGTGAAACACCTGCCAATGTTAGACAGGTGGGATACGAGAGAACTGCCCAAACGGTGGAACTCCCTCCTGAGATTTGTTCACCTGTCATGGTTATCTTCCAGATGATAAGTGAAGTATACCCTTCTCACTTGGGCTTTTAAATATATTTAGGATTCCGCCAATCTTAACAGATTTTTTGATGGCTAATCTTTTGTTTTTCTGCTTTTATGATGTTGCTTATTTCATAAATAAATAATTTTGTTTTAAAAGGAGTATACATTATGGGTTAGGCAGCAATCCTGTACTCCCTCACTGAAAAGTAAGCCTCCCTAATTCAAAGAAAGCTACTTCTGCATCCATTGCACCATTAGAAGACAGGATGTATATTCCTTGGTAAGAATATATGAATATATAAGAGCTGGATTATCAACTCCATATCCTTCCAAGACGGTTTAGCTGCTATCTGTACAGATCTAGCTGCTGTGTCCTGCAGGTGGGAACATAGCTGACAAGTTTATGTTTAGCTCGCAGGTTACAGTGGGTGGTATTCAACAAAGGCTTACTCTGAGTAGACTCACTGAAATTAATAATCATTACTTAATTAGGTCAATTAATTTCAATGAGTCTACTCAGAGTCAGCCTTTGCTGAAAACCACTCGGAAACTGGCAAGGAAAGGTTGAACACCGTGTTGCTTCTCCCTTCAAAAAGCATCCCTAGCCAAAGCTGTTTTTTCTTCACAAAAAATATGCTATTCATAGTTGAAGAGATACTTTTCCTTGGGCTGTGTAAAGATAATGAGAAAGTATGTATTCCACCCTGTTTTGTTCTTATTCTTCTGTATTTTTGTTATGCTTTCTTTCTTTTTTAAGTGTGCTGTTTGTTCTTCACATTTGAGGGGAACCTGCCCTTTATCCCTTAGCTGATGGCCTTTCTGGCCATGTTTTGCACCCATTTTTCTTGCTTTTAATACATAAAACATGTTTGGAAGACTCCACATAAAGTTTTATGGATGCAGAGCAAAATCTTAAGGATTCAGAGGGCAGTTTCCCAGAGCTCAGGAGGGAAATGATGGTTGTTTATTTCCATGTGTTAACCAGCTTCTCATTGCCCAACACTAAGCCTAAGCTTTTCCTTTCCCCCTTTTTCTTATTTAAGGAAAACTCACTGTGCAGAGAAAAATATGAAGGTTTGATAGAGCTGCTGAGCTTTGTAAGGGAAATGTGACCATTTAGCTCTGGCATACCCAACATGGTTTTCAGCGCCTGCTAAAATCAATCCTGTTTCAACAGGCCTACGTGGATACTTAGAAAGCTGAGGTAATTTTAAACTGCTTTCGTATTTCAACTCTTGTATGTTTTAAAGTAGGGTTGTAAATTTATTCTGATTATATTGGCTTATCTTTTTGTAAACCGTTTTGAGGGTTTGTTTCTTTTTTTACAATCAAGTGGTAAACAAACCAAGTGTCCCTGTGATCCTGGCAGCCTCCTCTGTCCCTCAGCCGGCTTGGTACCTGTCAAGGCCCTCTCCCCATTTTAATCTTCTTCAGTGGAGGGGCTTTTGGGGTGGGGGCTGTTTTATGGAAGGGGTGGCCAGGCCAGTTATTCTTGAGCGCCTTTTGGTCTTGCTGCCCATCCTTCCCTCCCTCCTGTTTCTTCTCACAGGTGACTCTGAGATCTCCTTGCCTTCCCTCTCCCCTCCATGTTCAAGCTAGCAAAGTATTTGGGAGTGCTGGGTTCTCCTCTCACCTGGATCGTTTCCCTCCATCGCGGTTCCCTCGTTCCTCTTGCAGCAGCCGCTGCTTCCAGCCTGGTCTGGCGCTCCAGAACCTTGGGCTTGGCCCGCCCTTTCTCAACTGCCCCTTTGGCTTCTCCCTGTTCTTCAGAAACAGCCAGCCTCAGGGGTCCCACCCCAAAGGAAAGCAAACTTTTGGGTTCACAGCAACCATGACTCTGCAACCCCAGCAAGAACCAGGCCCAAATATACACTTCCCAAGAAAAGGGCTTCAAACATGTGCATGACAAGGAGAGGAGGAAGTGTGACTCTGGTCCCAGGTCTCCAGGGGTCTATTAGGCTCCTTCAATGACACCTTCCCACACAGCCCGGCTATTCTCAACCGCTCAGCTCATTCCTCAGGGGTATGAGAGCCCGCCAATGTGAATCTGGCTGGCAGGATTTGAACAGGCCACCCTCCCATCCACCAGCCCTTCTAAAGTGTACAGAATCAATGAACAGGTGGCAAAAGGAAGGAGTTGGCCACCTGCAATAGTGCTAAAGACATCGTTGCCTCATTACTCAGCTGAAGAAACCACCGTGAAACAGAGATCTGAGCAGGTCAGAGTCAACTATGTAAATGGTTGTTTCTTTCTGGATCTTTCCTAATAGGTTTTATTGGATTTGCTGGTTTTGTAACTGGATTTGTAATGGCTTTTAGTCAAACACAATAAATGATTCATTGAAAAAGAACTATGGAACCAACCCTAACCCCTCTTACTAGGTGGAACTCCTGTTGAGTTCAGTCGGACTTGCTTCTGAAGAAACATAGCTGAAACTGTGCTGTAAGTTATTCTAGTTTACCTCTCTATCCCTACTCAAAGCCAGTTTGAATTTTTAAATGTATTGCACTGCTTCCAGAAGACACAGATGTCCAGACTTTAACAGGCCTCTAGGCAGACAGAGCTCTACATCTGAAGGGCAGCCACCAAAAAAACCCCCTCATTGTGCCCAGACCTGATTTGGAGCACAGGTGATGTATCTGAACTCAAAGGGGAATGCTTCTTAAAGGCCACGGTGGAGCATTAGGCTGAAGATATGGCACAAACTGTTTATTCTTATTTATGCCATTGTGGATAGCCACTGGCTCCTTGAACTGAGCTTGCCAAATAACAAGCTGACGGAGCAGACACTGGATCCCTAACAGCAGCCTCTTTCCCATTTTAGAATAATAATAACAATTATAATTTATTATTTATACCCTGCCCATCTGGCTGGGTTTTCCCAACCACTCTGGGCTGCTCCCAACAGAATATTGAAAACACGATAAAACATCAAACATTAAAAACTTCCCTATACAGGGCTGTCTTCAGATGTCTTCTAAAAGTCAGCTGGTTGTTTATTTCCTTGACATCTGATGGGAGAGCATTCCACAGGGTGGGCGCCACCACCGAGGAGGCCCTCTGCCTGTTTCCTTGTAGCTTCACTTCTCGCAGTGAGGGAACCATCAGAAGGCCCTCAGAGATGGACCTCAAAGTCCAGGGTGGATGAGGGGAGTGGAGACGCTCTTTCGGGTATAATAATAATAGTAGTAATAATAATAACAATAATAATAATTTTTAATTTATACACCACCCTCCCCAGCCAAGACTAACAATAATAAAAACAAGTTGAATGAATACAACTTAAAAACAAGATTAAAATACAACATTAAAATATTGAAACATAAAAATATTAAAATGTAGCCTCATCACAGGAGGAGAAAGGGAAAAGAAAAAAGAGGGGGAGGGAATCAAACTGGCTCCAAGCCAAAGGCCAGGTGGAACCACTCTGTCTTACAGGCCCTGCGGAAAGAAATCAGATCCCTCAGGGCCCTGGTCTCATGAGGCAGAGCGTTCCACCAGGCCGGAGCCAGAGTTGAAAAGGCCCTGGCTCTGGTTGAAGCCAATCTAACTTCCTTAGGGCCTGGGACCACTAGGGTGTTGCTATTTATGGACCTTGAGGCTCTCCGTGGGGCATACCGGGAGAGGCGGTCCCGTAGGTACGAGGGTCCTAGGCCGTGAAGGGCTTGAAAGGTCAAAAGCAGCACCTTAAATCTGACCCTGTCCTCCACCGGGAGCCAGTGCAGCTGGAAAAGCACTGGGTGAATATGCTCCCATGGCAGAGACCCTGTGAGGAGCCTCGCTGCAGCATTCTGGGCCAAACTTATTCAGGGACAGCCCTATTGAGGCCATGCTTTCCATGAAGTCCTGAGTAAGGTTGTGTTGGCATGGATGTTAAAATCCCCTAGGACAACCAAACTAGGTGTCTCCAGGAGAACATCCACCACGACCAAAAGCAGCTCAGGCAGGGAATCCTTGGTGCAGCGGGGAGGTCGGTACACCAAAAGGAATCCTGTACTGCCCCTATTGCCCAACTTCCAGAACATGCACTCAGAGAACTGGGTCTTCCCATTAGGACGCCTGGTGCAAGCTAATGACTACATCCCCCCCTCCCCCCTGCATCCCCCCTCACCACCCACATGACCTGGGTTGCTGTGCATAGGAGAAACCTGGTGGACAAGCAGTAGCAAGAACAGGACCATGCGCCTCGTCCAACCAAGTCTCTGTTACACATGCCAGGTCAAGTCCTCCATCCACGATCATGGATGGCAGTGGTCTTATGAATCATTGACCTAGTATTGCACAGCAGCGCCTTACGGTTATGTGGGTCTCCCTTGTTGATTCCAGTATCCTTCCAGTCAAGACCAGAAACCAAGGCAGGGATAGTCTTCAAACAATGACTAAACCTGCCCAACTTTCAGAACATGCACTCAGAAAACTGGGTCTTCCCATTAGGACACCTGGCGCAAGCTAATGTCTTCCTAAAAATCACTGCATTCCCCCACCTCCTCACCCACCTGACCTGGGTTGCTGTGCATAAGAGAAACCTGGTGGACAAGCAGCGACAAGAAGCAGCCCATCTGCCTGTTCCAACCAAGTCTCTATTACACATGCCAGGTCAAGTCCTCCATCCACGATCAAGTAGTGGATGACAGCCTTCTTGTGAATCATTGACCTGGCATTGCACAAGAGCACCTTACGGTCATGTGGGTCTCCCTTGTTGATTCCAGTATCCTTCCGGTCAAGACCAGAAACCGAGGCAGGGATAGTCTTCAAACAATGACTAAACCTGCCTCCATGGAAATGACATGGTCTGGTCTTAGCGTAACTCCTCCGCCTACCCGTGATCACTGAGATGGGATGTCCCCTGTGGAAACTGCCCGAGCCATTCTGTTGGCTGGGGCCCACTCCCAAGCAGCCCTGACCCTCTCCCCTTCAGAACAAAATACAAACTATACAATAAACAGGTAAGACCAGGGGTCAGCAACCCCATGGGTCACAAACAGCCCATAGGGGTTGTTTAACTGGACCACGAGCAGTCTGCTTGGCGAGTCCCATGCACTGCGCTAAACCAGTGAGGTGAGGGGACTCAATTCTGTGGCACCGGAAATCATGTCTGCGTAGACAAAGATGCTGGAAATCGCATGCACGATCCGGCCCATGGAGGGATCTCTGCTGGAGTGAACCAGCCCAGGTGAGGTAAACCTTGCCGACCCGAGTAAGACAGTAGAAACTAATTTTTTAAAAACCATTTATACTAAAATAAACTAATCCCCAGCCCCAACTAAACGTTTATCCCATCCCCAACAGAGTAAAAAAGCAACAACAAAACATTTAAAATGCCACAGATTAAAAACTATTTTAAAAGATTTAAAAGCATTTTTGACATTTGCCCCAACTGGAGTTTGTTCCAGTGAGTCTGGACTCACAGCAGGGCAATGTCCCTCCGTCCTCCCAGGAGTCTCTTATGTTGTGCAGGGTGAGTCTGGTCCCTGTCCCGTAGGCCAGGTGGAAAGGGCCTTGCAGGGAACAGGTCTTCCTTCCAACACTCATGGCAGCAGCGGTGTCCCAGTGGGCTGAAGCTCCGAAGTCTCCACACGGTCAGGAAAGGCAACACTACATATAGCACATTTTTAGTTAGGCTAGCCTTGAAGCTCTGAAGTCATGAATGACATTCAGTAGATCTGCACCTGTCAGACCAAGTCACAGCTTCTTCAGCAAGAGGGCCTGGTGGAAAGCACCACCACAGATACCTGGATATTCTAGTGATGGATCCATGATCACTCCGGGACAAAGAGTCTAAGAGACTAAAATGGGCCATATTCTATCAGAATTGGAGGTCAGGGCCCTTTCAAGTCACAACGCCTGCCAATATAATTACTTTAGTCTTGTCTGGATTTAGTTATGATTGGCCTGTCTTTCTCTAATCCCCAAAATAAAGTTAGGTAAGTTACAAGGTAGTACAGTACTCCTTTTGTGAAGACCAAGACACAATCGGATTCTTTTCAGGATTATCCTGTTGAACCTCTGTGGAACAGGCTCTGTGACAAAGGAAAATGAGTACTAAGGACACTTCTATTACCTTTGTATTGTACATATTGAGGGAGAGAATCCTTTTTTTAAAAAAATGTACAACCCTAGTATGACTCAGCCATTTGAATTTTATATTCAAGGCAAATCAAGGATGCAAGCTTCTTAAAGCAGACACCAAGGTGTATTAAGAGAATTTCTAAGAGCAGGAGCATCTCCACACTGCAGGAAGTCAGCCATGCAGACAGAGATTACACAGTGGTTTGACTGCATGGACCGCCATAAACTGAAGTGCATCACACATCTGAGCTACCAAGATTAGAACTGCAGCCGACACTGTAAGGCTGTTGTCCCTCAAAATATTTTAGAAGAGCTACAGTCCACACAGCTCTCTGCACATAGGCCAGAACATTCGGCCCTCCAAATGTTGCTGAACTACAATTCCCAGCAGCCCTAGTAAGCATGGCCAATGGCCAGGGAAGATGGGAGTTGTAGTACAGCAACATCTGGAGGGCCAAAGGTTCCCAACACGTTGCATAGGTCTACTGATATGGCCAACGGGGCATCTGAAAGTTTCTCAGACAATCTGAAGAAATGGGAGCAAGAAACTGAATTGCTCTTATCCAACGAAGCCATATAGATGTGTTACATGGAATACAAACTTTTTTTACTAAGTCTGCTGTCTGTCTGTGCTGTCAATACTGAGCCATAGCCATCTCATAGGTTTCTTAGGTTTTTCTTGGGAGAAGAGCCATAGCTCCATTTCTAGGTTTGTGAAAAACACATGTTGGGGATCTACACTGCAGCTCAAGCTTGCCCCGTGCAGATTCACATGCTGGTAATGGTTTTATACCTGATCATCCATACAAAATTATTGCAACGTTGTAAGTGAACTGAATGTTTGCATAGCAATCAGCAATCCCATGCAAAAAATACCATCCCTTGTTAGCTGTGATCTTCTCATTGACAATTTTTAAATAGAAATATAGACTCCTGAAATAATAGCGATGTAAAAGCTAATAAAGTCCAGCAACTAGAGGAACGTGTAGCTACACTCCAAAGAATTAGAGAGCTGGAGCTCTTCTTGGAAGCAACAGAGCACACCGTCTCCACCAAACTACAAGAAAGAAGATTCCACCTAAACATTAGGAAGAACTTCCTGACAGTAAGAGCTGTTCGACAGCGGAATTTGCTGCCAAGGAGTGTGGTGGAGTCTCCTTCTTTGGAGGTCTTTAAGCAGAGGCTTGACAACCATATGTCAGGAGTCCTCTGATGGTGTTTCCTGCTTGGCAGGGGGTTGGACTCGATGGCCCTTGTGGTCTCTTCCAACTCTATGATTCTATGACTCCCCTGAGGAGGCTATTCACCAACACAGGAGCCAGATATATGGAGAAACGTGACTCAAAGAAGTAAGAGGCCCAGGGTTCACTCTGATTGTTTAGAAATACACAATCGCTTTGAGGTCCTCTCCCCTAGCATGGAAGACGAAGAACAGACTCCATTTGAGGATCTCTCCCTCATTACAGTCGATCAGGTATATGAAGACAAGCAGCAAAGTCAGTCCTCAGGGAATGTGCAGGCGACCTTGGAACGGACAGCTCACGGAAGAACCCCGACCAAACCCAAGAGGAGGCGTGTAGTGGTGATAGGGGATTCCCTACTGAGGGGAACAGAAGCAGTGATCTGTGGGCCTGACAAGATGTCTCAGGAAGTGTGCTGTCTCCCCGGGGCTAAGATCCAAGATGTAACTGAACGACTGCAAGGAATCATAAAACCCACTGACAAATACCCCTTCCTCTTGGTTCATGTGGGAACCAATGACGCTGCAAGCAATAGCCTCCAGAAGATCAAAGAGACTACGAGGCTCTGGGCAGGAAATTGAAGCAATTAAATGCACAAATTGTCATCTCATCTGTCCTCCCAGTTGAACGACGTGGCCCAGGGAGAGAGGGAAAAATAGTGGAAGTGAACAGCTGGCTTCACAAATGGTGTCAACAGGAACGGTTTGGATTCTTAGATCACGGACTGCAGTTTCTTGAAGATGGACTTCTGGCAAGCGATGGGCTGCACCTCACAACGGTTGGGAGAAATGTTTTTGCCAAAAATCTCAGAAACCTCATCAGGAGGGCTTTAAACTGACTAATGTGGGCGAGGGACAGTGCTCCTGAAGGTAGGAGTCTATCAATTGATGAAGATGATCATCCAAATGTCATAGACCAAATGGAGCAAACAGCACGCAGACCTAGTGGTGGGAGGAAAAAATCCTTAAATAAGAGACACGGGGGAATGATTAATGGACTTCAATGTCTGTACACTAATGCGCAAAGCATGGGAAATAAACAAGATGAGCTTGAGCTCTTGGTACAGCAAACTAAATATGACATAATAGGCATCACTGAAACCTGGTGGGATAAGTCCCACGATTGGAATGTAATAATGGGGGGATACAATCTATTTCAGAGAAACAGACCAGACAAGAAAGGAGGAGGAGTGGCGTTATATGTCAGGGATGTGTATACCTGTGAAGAGACCCAAGATTTAGAACCTCAAAGCCAAAGTGAGAGCATTTGGGTCAAAAGTAAGGGAGAGAAGAATAACAGTGACCTCATTGTGGGAGTTTACTATAGATCCCCAAGCCAAACGGAGGACATAGATGATGCCTTCCTGGAACAGATGGCCAAGCATGCAAAAGGAAGGGAGATAGTAGTAATGGGGGACTTCAATTACCCGGATATTTGTTGGATGTCAAACTCAGCCAAGAGCCTAAGGTCAAACAGATTCCTCACTGGCCTTGCAGACAACTTCATTGTCCAGAAAGTGGGAGAAGCAACAAGAGGAACAGCCATTTTAGATCTGGTCCTAACCAATGTTGATGACCTGGTTAGTGGGGTAGAAGTGGAAGGATCATTAGGCGTGAGTGATCATGCTCTTCTGAAGTTTACTATACAGCGGAAAGGAGCAGCCAAGGTGTGTGGTGGAGTCTCCTTCTTTGGAGGTCTTTAAGCAGAGGCTTGACAACCATATGTCAGGAGTGCTCTGATGGTGTTTCCTGCTTGGCAGGGGGTTGGACTCGATGGCCCTTGTGGTCTCTTCCAACTCTATGATTCTATGATTCTAATAAAATTAAAATCTCATAGAGAAGTGCCTATTATAACTCTATACACAACCAACTTAAACACAATCATATTTTTGTGCTTGGCAGAATAGACAAAGGCAGATGCAGGAAGATCATAGTACATCAAGGAAAACCAGCTGAATGAACATGTGGCAGCTACATCTATGCTTTCAATGCTGAATTCTAACACTTTTTGTGATTTTCCTGTAAGTTTTTCACCTCACTTCAAAGCAATGCCAGTTGAAGTAAGCAAATATAATGTTTAGAGTTGCACCCACACAATTTCTCAAAAATTATTTTGATAACAGGTGCTCCAAGTCAGCTGCAGTTCAGTACTAACCTGAGATAAACTCAGCATGGACAAGACTTGTAAACACTCCCTCACTTGATTGCCTGTGGCATCCAAGGATCTCTGCCACGTGACCAGGCAGGAAAACTCTAGAAAAGCTGGTTCTTTTAGGCAACAAATCACTGAGTTATGTGCAGGCAGGCAAACTAGTAGAACAAAAAAAATGTTGCAACCCTTTTGGGACTTGCTTGAAGGGTTCCAATGAAGGCAATTAGTTCTGATTATGCATTGAAAAACACTTTGCATAGCTTAAACAGATTATCCTAAATAAGTAGGCCAGCAGATTTTTTTAAAACCCCTTTTTAGTAAAAGCGCTTTTGCAAACTGCAGATACAGGGTTCTCCTCTGTGTGAGAGAAGGAGAACAGTACTTCTAAGTTTATGCCTAGTGAGACACATGTCTTTACAGAACTACCAGCTTCCTCAGATGCCAACTTATGCAGATTTACCGTAAATCAATGAATTAATTACAACAGCCCTGCTATTTGCAAGGCTGATGCAGAGAATCCTTGGAAACCAAAGAGTGCAATTGATCCTGACCAGCTAAAACAGAAGATATTTTGCTAAACATGGTCGCAGATGGAGAAAGAGACAGATATGCCGAGATGGCGTTGATTTTAAAATGACTTGTGTTTGTTTTTAATAAGATGCTTCCAGTTCTCAGTACAACAGTTCAGTCAGAAATATAAACCCTCATTGTCATTAAGCCACATTATGCATGGGATCACTGCTGTTCTTTTACCAGGGCAAGAAAACATGCTAGTCGAAAGCAAGCTGAGCAAGAAGCATAGCATGCACCAGGAGGAATCCAATCGCAACAGATACACCCTGCAAAATAGCATAGTTTCTCCAGTCACTGCAGTATTGGCAATGAGGGTAGAATCCAGTTCAGTGCTCAGCCTACATCAAAACTGGTCACAATCAGTACACTTAACAAAAGCATCCCAGGTTAAATTAAGACTTACTACTCCCCACCACATCATGAGAAATAACAGGGTGCCAAGATGGCCCACTGGAGAACAGATGCTTCCTCATATTCCCCTTTGGACAAAAATAATACTTTTTTTAAAGCAATCAGGAAGGACCAGGAAACAGAACAGACCCACTGGATGAGTAGCAAATTCATACAGGGCACGTATTTGCACAGCAGAACAGCACCTGCTCAGGAAGGGCAAAGATGCAACTGTTAATTGCAAGAAAATGAGATGTTCAGTGTCTCCTTCTGAGAAGAGTTGTTGTTGCAACTGGTGGTACATCCAGACAAAATCTGGGAGTTGACAAGGATGTAAAAATAGCTATTTGTCAGTATCAAGCCTCAGGAGGCTGTTTAGACAGGTCCAATTGTTCTTTCCTATTGCCTTTTTAAAAAAAAAACCCACAGAAACAGATTTATTGGGGGAAGGGCTGGTGTTATCCCTGCACAAAAAGAGTAGTAGAACTCTTATAGGAGCAGCGTGTTATTCAGCAAAAAACAAAGATTCTCCATCTCTGAACTTTTGCCAGCTCCTGTTTCAATCTAAGATGGAGTTTAATTTTTTAAAAGAATACAGGGCAAAGGCGGGGGGGGGGAGAATTATGGACAGTGAGACAATTTTTCAAAGCCATTTAGGTTCAAACATAATACATTAAAAAGAATGTCAATAATCCATCATAATTACACAGTACAAACTGAGTCATCATATAGACATCAATTAACGTACCAGGACTGTAAAATACCCTTCAACATAACTTTATCCTTTAGTGTCAGGCCAAAGGGCTGACTGAAGCTGCTTTCCTAATTCATTAGGCAATTATAGCCCAAAGAACAAGGATGACATTAGTCTAATAAAATATTTCAATTGTCCCAGGATAGAAGAATCTTTGGAACTGGCCTCTTCACTTGCAGTCTCTCAAATCGGCATAAGCCTGATTCAAGTCAGCTACCTCTGCAGGAAGCATTCATCTCTCTCTAGGTTACGTGTTGTCTGAAAGTAATAGGCTCTTTATAAACCTCTAGCACCGACTAGATTAGATCCTGGACAGCTATTCTCAAAAGATAGCAACTATGGACAATCAAGTAGGTTATTGAAGGGCAAGTATTTTCAGAGATTACCAAGACCCATATTTGTCACAAATTTGAACCTACTCTTAGAGAAACGGAGCAAGCCAGACTCCCTACCTCCTGACTTCTGTCCAAAAGCATGGAAGTGGCCATCATGCCCTCTTAGGAGGAAAAGAAACAATGTGATAAGGAACGCAATCCCATCCCCACCCCCAGTGATAATATCCATGGTGTGAGCACCTACCCACTGATAATTCTAACCTGCTGGACTCCAGAATAGGCAGAAACTATATTTAAGCAGGATCAATATATGAAATCCCCCATATTCCAATTATATGCCACTTTCCCAGAATACAAGAGCCACATTTCCTTAGTAATCTCCAGTCTACCAGACAGTCTGTGTCCGGGCTCAATCCCTTTCTGCAGGCATGGTGCCAAAGATCACAAGTAATATAAAACTTTTAAAAAGCAGGCTAAAACTTTATGAATGAATCACCAAAGGGACAGCTTAGCCTGAAAATTGCAATGTTTTTCATACCCACACAGACCCTGATCATCTTGTGAAGAACAAAACCACCCAGAGAAGTTCTTTGTCTGTAAGGAGGTGCACACAGGGTACAGTTCAGTATTAAAGTCCTAGGCTTTAGAGACCTCCAAAGAAGCCATTCTCAGCACCATCAGTCCGGGACCCCTTGCTTCCTTTACTAGGATTGGGTGTGGTGGAATATTTGGGTGGGTAACGAATGAAGAGCCGGTCTTCTTCCTTCTTTATCCAGCGCAGCAGCTTAGTCAGGACATTGATGGCACCAGCTTTGGTCACCAAAGGACTGAAGCAGGTATACAGTTCAAACTTACTTGTGACCTAGAGAAGAGAGGATGGGAGAAAAAAACATTCAGCCCCATTCAGTAATGAGGCTGGGAACTCTCTGCAGGTGACCATTAGACAACAGATACAGCCAACAGATACAGCCAAGCTGTAGAATGGGTGGGAAACCAAAGCCTGCAACTATGTGCAAGAGAGGAACTTAGTATTCTGTAGCAGCGCCTTATAGGTAGCAAGTTCCCTAAATTACCAGATTTCACCAACCTTTGACAACCTATAAAAGTTCCCAGCCACCTCACTCAAGAGCTGGACTCTTAATCCACTGAACAGCAGAAAGCACGTCTGTGATCCTTAAATCTTTGTGATGTTTGGTGCCGTCTCCAACACAGATTATCAACAGCTCAAAAAGCCAGCCAGTCACAAGTTTTCTGTGACTCACCTAAGCTGTTTACCCCAGCTACTCTAATTTATAGGACGCTGATAAGAAAAAGTAAACTATTTGTGAGTACCTAAGGTAGGGGTAAGGAATCTCTGCCTTCCCATCATTCCTGATCATTGACCATGAGGGGTGTCAGGAGTTGAGTCCAACAATATCTGGGGGGCATCAGGAAGAAAGGATTAAAATAAGGGTTTCTTTATTTTAAATCCATGAGGGGTTGGATTTACAGGGGTGAATCAATGGTGAAGAGAAATGTTGAGCACTCCTTTCCTCCCTCCCTCCTGCCTGCCAAGTGTTGACATGAGGAAAGCATGGACTTGGGAGTCCTGTATTATCCTCATAATGGGTAGCTGCGCTCTTAGCTAGCGATCACAAAGTCTCTTAGTTGAAGAAGCAGCCGCAGTGTCATTCCTCACCCAAGCCAAGAGGGTTTCCTTTTCAGCTACATGGTAGATGAGACGCAGAGGGCGTGAGGTACTGTGGATACGACTGTGAAGGTAGTGATAGAGGTCAAAGAGTCGGTGCCGTTCATTCTCACTGCAGTAAGGCCCCTCCAGTTCTGGGCTGTAATTGGTTAAAAAAAACATATCAGGAAATCAAAGAACTTTGAGTCCCTCTATACCATTCTTCACTATGGGTCAGGCTACTGAACTCAGGCATAGTGAAGAATGGGAGGGATCTGTTCACCTCAACCACTGAGCAAATTCTTCAGAGATGGGAAAGGACAAAAATATAATCCCAGAAAAAGCCTCTAAGAAATGTCTGACAATCAGAAAACGTTTAGGCTCCAATATGTTTTCCAGGCTCCAGGCAAGTGGAAGCTATAGGAAAAGTGTCAGAACACCAGCATGTTTTCAGCTTCCAACGTATGGCTGCTCAGTCATTGTGTTGTCTGCACCTGATGCCATACACAGGAGTTAACTTTAGGCACTGCACAGCTAGATGTCACTTTTTAATCAATTCCATGTCTTTCTGAATTGGATCCTGTGCATAGCAGCACCCGAGATACGCATATGGACAAGCATACACCCTAGCCATCTGTCAGCCTACAATGTACTAAAGTGGTCAGTGGAATACGCCCCTCATATCCTAGCACGTCTTTAGGGGAAGGAAGCTGCAAAATGGGCACATGTCAAAACAAGTTACAGTGGTACCTTGGGCTATGAACTTAATTCGTTCCGAAGGTCCGTTCTTAACCCAAAACCATTCTTAATCTGAGGCGCACTTTTGCTAATGGGGCCTCCTGCTGCCGCCGCATGATTTCCGTTCTCATCCTGGGGCAAAGTTCTCAACCCGAGGTACTACTTCCAGGTTAGCGGAGTTTGTAACCCAAAGTGTTTGTAACCATAGGTACCACTGTACATGTAAAACCCTTTCAGATGCCAATGGGGCTGTTTCTAGTTGCTTTTCCCCAAGGAAATGTGGGTGCTTCTGACCAATCAAGTATTCCTTTGGGACTCTAGATGCATTAGCATTGAATCAGTAGCACCTCCTGTCAAAATGGCTTCCAGATTTCTGTGTACCACTTACAAGACTTTGCCAGCTAGCAAGAATCTCCTAATGCCCACCCTCAGGCTCTCCCTTGCGGCCCAGTAGTTTCTACACAAGGATTCTTTTTGATGCGGGGGATAAACCTCATGACTTGCTCTATTTAAAGCTGTAATTCAATAAGGCCATCTTAGCCCTTCCCACAACCTCTGGCTGGGAGTCTTGGGGGGGGGGGGAGTCGAGGCAGGAGCTGTACCATCTCTCTAGGTTTGCCTGCCCCCAAAGCTAAGTCTAGATGCATCAACATATCAAATTTAACACACACACAAATCAGTTCTGGGATGGAGCTTCTTCTGGGAATAGGATTGTGCAGCAAGTTAACACTTGCAAGAAAGAGAGCGAGAGAGAGAGAAAAACTGCACTGTTCTGCTTTATCACCCAAGTATTGTTGCATTACAGCAGGCTTCCTCAAACTTGACCCTCCAGCTGTTTTTGGCCTACCATGATCCCTAGCTAGCAGGAACAGTGGTCAGGGATGATGGGAAATGTAGTCCCAAAACATCTGGAGGGCTGAGTTTGAGGAAGCCTGCAGTACAGGATCATACTACCCATTATACAACAGCAAATCCACCACAAAAGCTCACTCAAAACATTAAGTGTTTACAAACACATTTGTATTCAGATTTATGAATGTCTGAATGAGACATTAAGGGGCACACCTAAAACCATTACATGTGTGAAGTCACACAGACACCAGGTGGGATTTTTTTTGTGAGCGGAAGAAGAGATGGCTGGGAGATCACCTGCTCTTGATGGGGTTACACTTCCTCTGAAGGAGCAGGTATGTAGCTTGGGGTACTCCTGAATCCTCTGCTGTCACTTGAGGCTCAGGTGGCCTCGGTGGCCCAGAGTGCCTTCAGCTCATGGCCCAGCTCTGGACAGGGATAGCCTAACTTCTACTGTCTATGCTCTGGTAACCTCTAGGTTGGATTACTGCAGTGTAACAATGACATAGGGCTGCCTCTGAAGACAGTTAAGAAGCTTCTGCTGGTGCAGAATTTAGCGGCCAGGTTGCTCACTAGGACAAGATGGTTTGAGAGTATTACACCGATCCTGGTCTGACTGCACTGGCTTGCCAATTAGTTTCCAGGCCCAATTCGAATTTCTGGTTTTGACCTATAAAGCCTTAAGTGGCTCAGGACCGCAATACCTCAAGGATCACCTCTTCCAATATAAAACATCCCTGACTCTGCAATCATCATCTAAGGCCTTTCTCTATATGCTTCTTCCACGAGACATTCGGAGGCTGTAGTGGCTCATTTGTGGAATGCTCTCCCCAGGGAGGTGCCTTCATTATATATTTTTAGGTGAAAACATTTCTCTTCAACCAGGCCTGGCTGATGAATATTCCACAGCCTTTTAAATGTGTCTTTGGAAAGGGGGGGGGTATTGTTTTGCTGTTTTGTTTTAATTGTTTACTTGTTTTTATCCTGTATTTCATTCTGCGAACCGCCCTGAGATCTTATGATGAAGGTTGGTATATAGATCTAATAAATAATAAAATAATAAGAAGGTGAAATGTGCTACTACATTCACATGAAGTGTCAGATTGGATCATTCCCCAAACAAATAATATTGCATTAAGCAAAATCATTCACTTTCTTTAATGGTCTACAGCCAATGAATTTCAAGCCCTACACATTTGCTTCATTTGCAAATGTATTGGTTTTTTTTTTTATTATTATGTATTTTGTGTTTTTATATGTTTCTTTTATGTTGTGAATTGCCCTGAGATCTACAGATGAAGGGCGATATTCAAATTTAATAAATAAAATAAATAAAAATAAATCCGTCAGGAAAAGAGATAGGCAAGCAATTAGCATTACAGGACACAATAGCTTTGTCCCTTAACAAGAGGACACTCCCCCTGTTTAAAAAAAACAAAACCCCCAAAAATTTGGGTCCCAAAACCAAGAGATTTTGTCTGTCTACCCAAATTAAATCTTGAGATTTTCAGTACTCTTTTCCAGGACAGATATCATGCAACACTGCACTGAAGCAAAACTGTAGAGCATAAAAATAAGCCAAATCATATTTTCCAGAAACATGTCAATGACGGTCAAAATATTAAGAGGCAAAATGCTTCACTAACACCCCCACCACCATGAGAAACGTTGAGAATTCAGAGGGGACAGTATCAAGTCACAAACAAATTAAGCCATCCTCTACTGCACTTCCATCTCACTGCCCTCTTCAAAGAGCTCTCATAGGGTTGAGAGCATATCTCAGACCACACATGCCTCTAATTACCTGGTGAACTGGGGAAGCTGCCGGTAGTTATCAGGTATATCCAGAGGCTTGTACATAAAGTGCCGGAGGTCTGGCACACCCACCAGCCCCACACTATAGGAAGGGCTTCTCAGGCCGCTTGAGAGTGCCTGCAGGTAGTTCTGAGTCCTCATGCCCTCCTCAATGCGTTTCTTGCAGTCCGAGACAGAATAGAAAGACTCCTTGTCCGTGGAGAGAAGAATGAGGCAGACGGTACATTCTGCATCCAAGTAGGAAATATAAGCATAAAAGTAACAATCCGGGTTGAAGCGTGGCAAGCAAATAGGCGTCCAAATCTCCCCTGTTTGGAATGCAGAGGTTGCCCCAATGAGGTTGAGCAATAGATGCAAGTCAGTGGGTTCTAAACGGCAGTCTTCAATCACTGTTCTCTCCTGCACTGTGGTGACCAGCTGACTCCGGGCCACCAGAATGGAGAAGACCAGATTGGGCGTGATGGCCTTCTGGAGCAAAGTGCCCAGGGAATCCCGCAGGGAGGCTTGGAGGGGCAGGCAGCGCACAGCACCAAGCAGGAAGCAAGGGTCCGACTCCACCAGGTTCAGCAGGCGGTTGAGGATCTTCTCTGAGCCGGTCAGCAGGCGCCGGAGGTCATAGTTCTTTTTCCGCTCAAAGATGCGAGTGATGCTGGCCTCTGTGAGCATGCTGATAATCTGATAGTAGACATACAAAAGCTCCTGCCGCAACTGCTGCTCTGACTGTAAGGTGCGCGACACGGACACCAGCACCAGCGGGCCCTGCTGCACAAAAACCAGTTTGTGATCATCTGTGGTGGAAAGGAGAGAGCTAGTCAGAAGGTGCAGCAGACTGAGCTCTGCACAAATAGGACAGAACCAGATGTCAATCAACCCTAGGGGGAAAGCAAGACTGAGCCATGGAAATGCAAAAAGCCCATATAATGCAGTATTGGGTATAAAATTAGCATCCCTAGAGCATACCTTTTTCAGATACACATTTCTTGCCCTTATGGTTGCAAAGATATACTTGAAAGCATTCTAGACCAGTGTTTCCCAACCGGTGTTCCGCGGCACACGTGTGTGCCGTGAGACGTTGCCTCGTGTGCCGCGAGCTGCCTGGAGGGAGGCGGGCAAGTCGGGCGGCGAGAGGCGGGGCGGCGGCGGCGAGGAGAGGCCGCGCCTCCTGCTGCTGCCTGGCGCTCCTCCTCGCAGCCGGCAGCGCTGCCTGGGCGCCTCCGCGCGACTCTGCCTCGCTGGGTTTGGTCTCCCAGCAGAGACGGGTCACACGCGCCCCTCCCTCCCTCCCTCAGCCTGCGCGGAGGGAGAGCCAGAGAGAGGCATCGCTCCTGCGCCGCGGGAGAGGGAGCAGCCGGAGCGATGCCCCAAACGAAGGCATGGGACCGGAGGGGAAATCCTCTCCGAGGCGGATTGAGCGCAGCTGAGAGAAGCCTTTCGAGGAGCTGCCGTGTCCCCTGGAAACCCCCTTCCCAGTTCTGCCTGCCTGCCTGCCGTGGGGCTCGTATTGCCCTTTAAAGGGCGCGGGAAACTAGAAATGTGGGGACTTGGGGTTTTCCTCAGGCTGAATTCCGAGCTGAATTCCGAGCGAGGGACTGAGGGACGGCGGCAACTGAGGCGGCGGCGAGGATCCGCGTCGAGCCGGGGGCGGCTCCGCGGTGGTGGTGCCGAGCGGCGGGGCAGCGCGTGCAAAAGGGAGGAGCGCGAGACAGCGGAGGAGGAGGAGGCCGGCATGTCCGGGCAGCAGCAGCAGCAGCAGCAACTCCCGGCGACGGCTCCTCAAGCCCCGCCGCCGCCCCCTCCTCCGCCCGCTATCGCCGCCACCACCACAACAGCCGCCGCCGCCTCAGTTGCCGCCGTCCCTCAGTCCCTCGCTCTGCTGCCTCCTCCCACCCCCAAAGCTTGGAGGTTCCCCAGCAAGGGGGAGGGAAAAAACTTTCACTTTTGTGCGTCCCTCCCGGCGTGACGCTGCGCGCTGACGTCACGGGGCGGGGCTTTAATGGTGGTGTGCCGCGAGATTTTTTTTCAGTAAACAGGTGTGCCGTTGCCCAAAAACGTTTGGGAAACACTGTTCTAGACAACATCAGCTGAATCTCAGCAGCGTAGCTGAACAAGATCCCCAGCGGCCAGAGGCAGGATTTTAATGCCTTGTGTAGCTCCTTATCTGTCTCCCAACCCCATGATGAGCAGAAGGAAAACACATGCAAATAGTCAAAGGGGTAGAATCCACTATGCCAAACAAGAAATAACTGTATTTGGGTAATTTACGTAATTTATACAGGTTGAGGAATTAAGTTTTTCCTGACAACAGAACTGAAGTAGATCTATTTAAGTCCAGGATACACAGTGTTCTGACTAATTAGAACCTTATTTTTATATTGCTTTATTTTTTAAAAAATCAACTTTATATAGTCACTATTTTTTTATTCCCCATCATATTTAACTGAATGAGATTTCTTCCCCTAAGGCAGGGGTGTCAAACTCAAATTCATCAGGGGCCGCATCAGCAGTTTGGTCACCCTCAAAGGGCCGGTTGTATCTATAGGACTCAATATGCGCTCAATATAAAAACAAATGGAGGTTTCCTGAATGCATGTAAAGTGGAGGTTTCCTGTGTAGAACGGCCGGTGCCGCTAGAGGGCAGACGTTCTCTGGCTTGTCGGCTGCCGCGCATGCGCTGAAGAGGCGGCTTTCTTGTGTCAAAAAACAAACAAACCGAGAATAAAAGGTGAAGGCTGGCGGCCGGCGCCGGCTACACGGGCCACATGACGAGGTCTGGCGGGCCGGATTCGGCCCGCGGGCCTTGTGTTTGACACCCGTGCCCTAAGGGATCACAGAGTGAGTTTGTTGGGCAGGATAGGCTACTAAATCTAAACATGCATATGTCATATATTATGATGGAGCACAAAAGACAGGGGTACACCATCTCCCTCCCCATTCCTCCAGCTGATGATCACTCCAAACAACTCTTTTAAAAAGGCAGCCAGGCACATAAACAGGCCCTTTCAAGTTTTTTTAAAATTATTATTATTAAAGATTTTCTTGTTTTACAGAAGTATGTGTAATGTCTCTCGTATTTTTTCCATGTAACATTTTTACAAATCCGTTTCATTTGTTGAGAAATTAGGAGGAGGGGGAAAAAGGGGTGGGGGGAAGATGGGTGGGGGTGGGGTCAGGTGGCGATGTTTCTATTATGCTTAATGTAGGTAGGGTTTGGTGTCAGCGTTGCTTGTGCTGTTCACTTGTGTTCCTTTGGTGGTGAGAGGTTGGGGTTGGCCTAGGGTGTGGTTGTTTGTTTGTGATTTGCTGTGGTGATCTTTGTTTTCGTGTGTGGGCGAGGTGGGTGGGTGTTTTGGATCAGGTTAGCCATATTGATTTGTATGCTGTTGGTGGATTATTGTCATTGTCTTGTTGGGATGTGTATGTGATAGAGGGGAGCCATACCGGGGTGAAGGCATCTTCTTCTGTTTGTCCCCGTGTCAGTTTCAGTTTATTGGTTAATTTTTCTAGTACGGCAGGTCCTTTCAAGCTGTAGCCCTAGATGTTCCACTAAGTCCTGTGTTATAGTGCAAAGCTATACATGCCTTCTACTCATAAGGAAGTCCCACTGAGGGCTTACTTCAGTGCTGTGTGAGCTTACAGTAGCAACCTTTGATGCAAATACATGAAACGTTGCATGCCAGAGCAGGACACATTCTGCACTTTAAAAAAAAAGGAGTATTACTACTACTGATCATAATAAAAATATGCAGTAAGAAGAGATAAATTCAGCTGCCTGGACTAGCTATGCATATTAAGTACCTTTGGATTGTTTCCTCTATTTTGCAGAATTCATTCTGCAATTTTTACTATTTTGCTTCTGCTAGGCATGAAGAACAGCATGGAGCAAAACAGAGAAGCAAGGTCCAGTCTCTGACCCCTGGGCTCCCCAGACATCATCAGACACTGTCTGCATGTTTCCAAGCATCTCTACAACCACAAAGGTGAGAAAAAGAATGAAAGGAAATTCTTAGGAAGCTGGATTTTGAAGCCAGAACATTTGTGCTTCTCTGTGCTTGCATGAAATCACAACTACATAGCTATGCAGTCCACATGACAGCTTTCTTCATATAAAAGAAAATTACCATGATAAAAACCCCAACTCCCTCTATTGCCCAATAACTGAAATTCTTTTACACAGCCTTTACTGTTAACTATCAGTAGAAACACAAGAGACTCCAAGATCGTTAGGCATCAGTCATGGTTCTGAAAGCCAGTCCAGTTTGAAAGAAACCAATAATTTTAAGCTGTAATTTTAAACTGTAGCTATAAGGATATGGCTTAAATCTGGCTACAACCATGCCCAATAACTCCTATACCAGAGCTTGAATTATGGGGGTAAAAGTAGAGGATCCTTAACAAAACCTACAAGCTCCAACTTCTAATCACGAGCGAGTCCCAAAGCCTCATAAAAACAAGTTGTTAATTGTAATTAAAACAATGCCCCACTGCCAATCTTTTGCCATACCAGAGTAAATGGACCGGATGGAATTATCCCCACTCTGGATGAATGATACAAGTGCCATCATAACACCCATGGTGGAGCTGAGGGCTTCTTCGTTGCCATAGCGCGAGTAAATGGGTTTGCCAGCTTCACTTAAAACAAATACATGTTTCCTGTGTGCCCGCCAACTGTCAGCTGTCACATCCTCATCCCGGTGTGTAGCCGGGCACAGCTGTGCCACTTCCTCCTCCCCAGGTGGCCCATCGCCCATCACCATAGGTTGGTTAAACTCGCTGGAGTCCTCCAAAGTGTTATCAGTTGAGGCTGAGTCAGACAGGTCCTTTTCACTTGATTCCTCCTGCATATGCGCTTTGGCATCTGCCTCAATTATGGGTCCATTGACTGGGACATCAGGTAGCTCCCCTTGCTCATCCAATGCAGAACAGGGCTCATCCTCACCTGGAAAAAGTCACAGCACAAGTAAAGGATTTGAGGAGTCCTAGCTTATCCTCACCTCCCTACTTGCACCAGCCTTTACCCTACTGAAAAGGCAGCTCAACTACTAAAAGTTGCAACACTTCATGACCAACTTTGCAGCAAGCTTCAGCATGTCTTTCAGCCACCCCAAAATCCCTTACTTTCCTCGGTCAGATGAT
Source organism: Podarcis liolepis (assembly GCF_965112155.1). Lineage (NCBI taxonomy): Eukaryota > Metazoa > Chordata > Lepidosauria > Squamata > Lacertidae > Podarcis > Podarcis liolepis. The sequence continues at coordinate 661,704 of NC_139571.1, forward strand.
GAAGTCTCCCTCATCTCCCTTTATGCCCCTCATTGGTTCCTAGCAGGGCTTCTTTTCAGCTGGAGCTCGCTGGAACTCTGTTCTGGCACCTCTCAGGTGGGTGCCATTAGAAAAACAGTACTGGTTCCTAGAAGAGGAACCTAGCACTTCAATGCTTTTTCTCCCCAACCAAACTTCACCACCACTTTAGCTGAGAGGGTATTGGTTCCCACACATATCTTGCTATCTATAATCTCAGCAAAGAAAAGGGAGAGGCATATGGTAAGCTCCTCTCTTTTTCTGTTTATGTCACGATATAAAACACTACAGGCTTTGCCAGCTTGATCTGGTTAGCAGCCACATCATCTAAAAGGTCCACTGTTAATGAACAAAATTCAGCCTCAGGTAGAATAACTGAACCACAACGGCAGAGACTTAAACCACTCACCTGTCTCTGCAGAGCTGAGCCCAGCCTTATGTTCAGGGAGATCCATCCCACCCTTAGAAGGCAAGCCAGGGTCTTCCCTCTACATCTCAAACAGCTCCTGAGAAGTCAAGAGGCAAATGTGAGAAGAGTTCCCCAGTGTTACAAAAACTAAAAAAACAAACAAACCAGGATGCAGGTGCTCTGTCGCTTACTCACCAGGCCCAACCCCATTCTCAAATTAGGGACAGAACTTAGAACACTGCCTTCACAGTTCCATTCACACCCTAACTCCATCCTCCACCTCCTAAAAGAAGCAGCAAAAAGAACCTCAACCTTCAGTTTAGAAAGTATGAATGAATGCACATCGGAGAAAAGGGCTTTCCAAGGGAAACAAGAAGAAGAAGAAGAGTTTGGATTTTATTTCCCGCTTTATCACTACCCTAAGGAGTCTCAAAGCGGCTAACATTCTCCTTTCCCTTCCTCCCCCACAACAAACACTCTATGAGGTGAGTGGGGCTGAGAGACTTCAGAGAAGTGTGACTAGCCCAAGGTCACCCAGCAGCTGCATGTTCACCAGATTACGGGAATACCGCTCTTAACCACTACACCACACTGGCTCTCAAAATGCAAAAGTCAAGATGCAAAAGTCAATCTGTCAGCCTTGCCTGCCCTCCCTGCTCTAATCTCAGTCACATGCCTGGGCAGGGATGCCTCAGAGGAGACAGCAGGAAATGCCCTAGTTACTAATCACCACACACACACACACACACACACAGAGAGAGAGAGAGAGAAACAGAATTACTAGCGCTTAACTCCTGGATGGGATTTTAAGCAACTCCCATCAGCCCCAGCCAGCACAGCCAATGGTCAGGGATGATGGGAATTGTAGTATAACAACGTCTGCGGAGCCAGGTTGGGAAAGGCTGACTTCGATCACTGGTCTTCAACTGTTGGAGCAGGATCCAAAGTGACACTTAGTAATACTACCCTACTTCAAAATAAAACAAGAGAAAGAGAAACAGGCAGTGGACTGAGTAGGTAAAGGTAAAGGGACCCCTGACCGTTAGTCCAGTCGCGGACGACTCTGGGGTTGCGGCGCTCATCTCGCTTTACTGGCCGAGGAAGCCGGCGTACAGCTTCCGGGTCATGTGGCCAGCATGACTAAGCCGCTTCTGGTGAAACCAGAGCAGCACATGAAAACGCAATTTACCGTCCCACCAGAATGGTACCTATTTATCTACTTGCACTTCACAGCTGGCCTAGATGTTTCACAGGTGGCTGCATTCCACAACTGCAATAATAATCTCTGAGGGATTAAACTCTATGCAGTGATTCTGAATTTCCTCAGCCCTGAAGAAATGCCTTGTTTAGTTGGGGCTACCAACTATATTCACGATCCATTTCCCTCCTGTATTGGAATTCTTGCATTGGAATGTTCTTCCAGCCTTTAAGCCTTTATGTCCAGAAGAATGAGCATCTGCCCAGAATGGTGCTACCATGATGTTCCCAGCAGCTTCTTATTCTTGGCAGCTCCAAGACTACTGGGAACCGTCTGGATACAGAAACAGCACTGCCACCATTGTCATTGTTTCCTGCTTGGCAGGAAGTAATAATTTAGTAGTAGTAATTTAAATAAGCCAATTGGCAGAAAGTTTTGGGGCTACCAAAATGAAGTGTTTCTTCACACACTGCATAATTCCATAACTGTTGCCATCCCTGAAATATCTTTAACTGACAGTTGCCAAATCCAGCCCTCCATATTTCCATCAAGAATCATCTACCATAGGATGACAGTTATTTTACTATTATTTTGTGCTGAACTGTTGCAATTCTCTTATGCAAGGGTGGGTTTTGTCAGACACGTCCTTGAGCACATCAATGGAAACCCAACAGACATGGCAACAACCTTAGGTAACTCTTTTAGATAAACTCCTATTGGCCAGATCTAAAAATGTGACGGTGGGGGGGGGACCCTAGAAATGGCCCTTTTCCCCATCACACCCCACCAAGCCTTTTGGGGGGGTTTTGCAAAAGAAAAAACATTTGGAGGGGGAATGCATTACGAAATTTTATTCTTAGTATGATGAGCAAAATGCTTAAGGAAATCTCTAAGCTATAGCTACCCTCAGCCACTAGCCATGAAAACTAAATGGAGCCTCCAGGTGCCACGACAGTCTACCGCTGAACAGCAGGTGCTGCGAGGGAGGCGTGGGAAGGCCAACCAGGCCAGGCACTGCTCCTGGGCTGGGTATAAAGACTGCGGCACCGGACGGGCTTCTGGCCCGGTCCTGCGGGGAAGGCTTCTCTGCTGCTGCGGCAGCTGCCTGCCCCGAGGGGCTTCCAGTCCATCCCGAGGGAAGCGCCGGAGGCCCCCTCGCCCGAGAAGGCCCTGCGGCCGCCCCGCCCCTCCGTCGCCCCGCTCCCGCCCGCCCCTCACCGTCCGCGCGAGGGCTCCGCGTCGCCCCATTGCCGCGCAGCCCCTGCGCCGCTCCGTCGCCGCTCTTCCGGACCCGAAGGGGCAGAGGGCGGGCGGGGAAGGGGAACGGACAAGCACCTCGACGAATCACAGGACGAGCAGCGGGAAGGCGGGGGCGGGGCCTCGGGGGCGCGAATCCCGGCCCGCGCACGCAGCCGAAGGCCAATGGCGGCCCCGAGCTGCTTCGGAGTGTCAGCGAGGATAAGGGGCGGGCAGAGGCCGCGGAAAGCGACAGAGGGAGCCGAAGGGGCGGGGCCATTACACCCGGCTGAATCAACCGCAGCCGCCGAAGGCCCGAGGAAAGGGCGGGGCTAGTCAGGAACGTCCACCAATCCCAAATGGGCGTTGTCTGGAGGGAGGAGCCGGGAGCGGCGGGGCGGAGGCGGCTCCGCAAAACCAGGAAGTGGGACGGGGGGGGGTCGCTCTGGAGGCGGCGGCTTCCTGAGGGTGGCGCGCAAGAAGAGCAGTAGTTCATTACACTGGTACCTCTGGTTACGTACTTAATTTGTTCCGGAGGTCCATTATTAACCTGAAACTGTTCTTAACCTGAAGCACCACTTTAGCTAATGGGGCCTCCTGCTGCCGCCGCAGTCGTGCAATTTCTGTTCTCATTCTGAAGCAAAGTTCTTAACCTGAAGCACTATTTCAGGATTAGCGGAGTCTGTAACCTGAAGTGTCTGTAACCCGAGGTGCCACTGTATTATTTCACTTAAGAGAGAAGCAGTAAAGTCACCAAAATAATAAAATGACAATGACAAGCAATTAGCTAAAAGCAATTAACTAAAAAACAACAAAAACCCGAGCAAGAGTTCAAAGCAACACGAGCTCCCAGTCGCCCAACACCCGGAGCCCGCGCGAGCTCCGCCGCGCAAAGCAGAAGCTGAGGCTTCCGCGAGAAGGGAAGGCGGCGCGGGCGCCCCTGGCCGGGATGAGTCCGAGCTCTGCAGGCGGCTGGGAGCAAAGCAGAAGCGCGGCAGCAGCAGCAGCAGCAAAGACCCCCATCCCGCCCCCCCCCGCCCCCGCTTCCTTTTGGCTGTGATTAAAAATAGGTCGGGACGAAAGCCCCGAAGACGCCGCGCAGGCCTTTTTCTCCGCAGCGGAGACGCGAGAAGGGCCCGAGTTCCGCGCGCCAGAGGGAGGCTTCGGCCGAAGCAGCCCCGCGCAGGGGCCTTTCTATTGGGCAGCGCCGCGCCTGCCGCCCGCTGAGCAGAAGGCTCTCTGGGCGGCCGAGAATCAGTCCGCGAAAGCCGCGCCTGACTTCGGGCGGGGAGGCCGGCCGTCAGAAGCGCGCCAGGCCGGGCGGAGGGCGCCCCGGGCTCCAAGGTGAGGCAGGCGCCTCGGGCGGCCCACCGGGGCCCCGGAAGGCCTGGCCGCTCTGCCCGCTGCCGCCTCCACCGCGGCCTCCTGCGCTTAGGCCAGGGCTGACCCCCCCGGCCCTTCCCTGCTTCGCGTTGCCCCTTCCTCCGAGCCATTTTGTGCCTCGCCTCAGGGGCCCAAACATCTTCGCCCATCCCATCTGTGGGGATTCTCGGTGCCTTGGGAGTCGGTCCGCGTCTCCGAAGGACAAGCCGTGTGGCCGGAGTCGCCCTGGCCGCGGTCCCAGCTTTGCTCCGGAGGGGACATGGCGCCCGGGGCTCCAGGGCCAGGCGGCCGGCACCGCCTTCGGAACTTGGGCTTCCCTCTCAGGCCTTTGGGGATCGTGAGCGCGAGGGCAGAAGCACCTTAGAACTGATTTTAGTAAGCTGCTCCGGAAGCCTTTTGGCATTTATATAAATGCTATAATTACAGTGGTGCCTCGCAAGACGAAATCAATTCGTTCCGCGAGTTTTTTCGTCTAGCGAATTTTTCGTCTTGCGAAGCACGGTGTCGGGAAAGTTTTGGAAAAGCTTCAAAAATCACCAAAGTCTTCAAAAACCTCAAAAAAGGCTACCACACCGCGTTCTATGAGTTGCTCCTCGAAGTCAAGTCGCAACTGTATTAACGATGTTAAGAAAAAGGAAACAAACTTGCAAGACGTTTTCGTCTTGCAAAGCAAGCCCATAGGGAAATTCGTCTTGCGAAGCAGCTCAAAAAACGCAAAACCCTTTCGTCTAGCGAGTTTTTCGTCTAGCGAGGCATTCGTCTTGCCGGGCACCACTGTAAATAAATACATAAATACCACGGTACCCAATCTTTGCAGTCTCAAAATGAAAGAAAGAGAGAGAGAGAGAGAGAGAGAGAACAGCAGAGTTCTCCTGGTCATTGATGGTCTTATGCCATGGTGGGACTTTGTCAACCTAACCAGAACTCTAATCAAGTCCTTGCACTTTATAATCAGTGGCCTTAAAATGTGTCTGTGCTGCTATTTCAGTTTCATTAACTTACCAATGGCTTTAAAGGGGAATTGGAAAAATTCACGGAGGAGAGGCTGTCCATGGCTATTCATCCTGATGGCTAGATGCCGCCTTCCAGGTAAGAGGCAGCAAATGCCTTGGAAGAACAGGGTAACAAGAGGAGCTGGAGAGCTCGTGGCTTTTGTGCCTTCCTTGTGGGCTTCCTAGGCGTCTGGTGGGCCTAGGGGGGGAATCGAGACACTGGATGAGATGGGACTTTGGTCTGATCCAGCAGGTCTCTTCTTACCACCTTAAAGATAAAGGTACCCTTGACCATTAGGTCCCGTCGTGGACGACTCTGGGGTTGCGACACTCATCTCGCTTTACTGGCCGAGGGAGCCAGCGTACAGCTTCCGGGTCATGTGGCCAGCATGACTAAGCCACTTCTGGCAAACCAGAGCAGCGCACAGAAACGCCGTTTACCTTCCCGCCAGAGCGGTACCTATTTATCTACTTGCACTTGGACGTGCTTTTGAACTGCTAGGTTGTCAGGAGCAGGGACTGAGCAACGGGAGCTCACCCTGTCACGGGGATTCAAACTGCCGACCTTCTGATCGGCAAGCCCAAGGCTCTGTGGTTTAACCCACAGCACCAACCGTGTCCCTCTTACGACCTTAGTAGTGCTTAATTAGCCACTTTCCATAATCTCTGGGGAGGGGAGAGGGTCTTCAATTACTGCTTTCTTCCCATTCTATGGAATGCAATAGCATTATTTCTCTCTCTCTATAAATTAAAGGGGGAAAGTATGCTAGAAACTGCATGTGCGCAAACTGGAGTCTGGTCTAGCACGGTTCTCCAGTATGGTCTTCTATTTTTATGATTGTCAGAAAATGGTGAAGGGTTGCGGTCTGTATGCACTGATACCGTAGAGCTATTCTAGTACCTAAGTTGAAACCCACTGAGGTAAAGGATGCCCCCCCCCTTATATAATCTCAAGGTCCAGTCATTTCCTCTGAACTACTAGTGACAATTATAACTAAAGACACAATGTGCAGTCGTGTGTGTGGCTTTGCTACCTTGCTTCTGTCATCTAAAGACATAGCTCTTTAGAGGCACCTTCCTGCTATATGACCCAGTGAGCAAAAAGTAGCACACACACAATATATATATGTTTGTGTGTGTGCCACCAACTTTTTTGGATCAGGGATATGGAATAACACAACATTACACAGCTTTTCCTTGTACTTCCAATTTACAAAAAACTTAACCTACTGAATTTCTGCTCACTATATAGCTCTTAAGGATTCAGGAACCCATTTTCCCCACACTATGCAACAGCTTTCTGTACTCAGAAATCACAGCATTGCTGGTGCCACAGATGTTTGGGCAGCAAGTGTGCATTTATGTTCAACAGCATTTCACCATGTATTACCGAAATTTTTGAGATCTCAATGATGGTCCATACACTCCCATCAGGAAAAGCACAAAGGAAAACTATAACTTTATTTAATATTTAACAGTTTTGTGCAGGTAATGTAATGTGGGGAAAGGTGTACATGCTTTTACCTTATATTTTAAAAGGAAGGTGAAAAGGCCTAGCTCTATTCACAAATGGCCCTCCAAGTGCACGTGTATGTCCTTGAGGTGGTTGTTTTTTAAGTGACCTTTCAAACACCATCTGCTTCCTGCACTATTACAGTTAAGAGCAGAGCTGTGTGGTAAAGAGAAGACACAGTATGGATTACTCAAGAACTTAGCACTTTTCTTCTGCATTTCCCGTAACGCACAGTGATGTGCATAGCACAGAAAGGTGTTACAAATGGGAGATACAGCCTTGTATCTTGTTTAATTGATTTTATCTGTAAGCTCCCTTGAGTCCCATCACCAAGATGAATCAAGGGGAACGTGAGCGGTGCAGTTGCACCAGTCACAGAGTTTCTGGGGCGCCACAACTATGACATCCAGCAGAAGGTGAGAGGGCGCCAAATGGCAGCATCACACAAATTGCAGTGCCACTGAAATTTGAGATGCCAAGGCCCGCCACTGGCATCAGGGAAAAATGTGGAATATAAATAAATATATGATGATGATAATGATAATTGTATTCTCAAAAGTGTGACACACACACACACACACACACCCTAAGCAGCAATTGCATTTGTGAAAAATCTCAGTTCGAGCAATGCCATGCAGATAGCAGGGCCTTCAGTGAGAATTGCACCAAGGTCTCCCTTCTAGTTCAAAGCCTGAGAATATTTGATGCCAAGTTGTAGTTCTGGTAGCTCAAGGGCAGCAGCTATACTGAAACAGGCCAGTTCCTGTGACTCCTGAGTCCTGACATTGTGCTCACGTGTGCATGCTGCTGAGCACTCTCATGTGTACAACCCAGTCCTCAGCAGCCAGTTTTGAGGAGGCAAGGGTTATTCTGATTATCATTCCATATTTCCCCGCAAAGTTAAGGCAGGAAACTCTCCCTCCCCTGTTCTCTCCCTGACACCCCCCCCCCCACTTTTGGGGTTCCTGGGTGTCTGCATGTAGTGTACACAAGAGCTTGGGCTGCCCTGGCACAGGTGAAGTAATAGAAAAAAAGGAGATACATCAGAGCATATGCAGAGTGCAGCCACTGGTGCTCTCTGAGATCAGGAGAAAAAAGTTTTTCTCAGAGGCAAAAAGAGTCCTGGGCTTGACCCCAGGTGCATAACTCCCATTAAAAAAATTAACAACTGGAAATTAAGACTACCAGAATCCTCCATTCACTGCCTTTATTCTTCAAAAGCATTACTTCATTTACAGATTGTAGGGATTTTCCATATATACAGTCATGGGCCCATGATTTAAGAATAGGAAGAAATGGATCACAGTCCCCACTCCAAGACAGCCTCTAAGAGATATATATAGATACATGCACAATATCACGTGTAGATCAAGTTCAGCTGTCACACAGTTGGAAGGACCCCAAGGGTCATCTAGTCCAACCCCCCACAATGCAAGAATCACAGCCAAAACATCTATGACATCTGCTCCGAAGTAAGTCACACTAAGTTCTGTGCAGCCTACTGAGTTACTAAGGGCTCCTGCCCTTGCTCTCTCTGCTTGCGAACCTCACCTACTGGCCACACATTGTCCTCCTTTTACATCTCAGCCAGCAACATAGCGTGGATTGCAGGGGTGGGGCAAGTGTTACACCCTCCTGATGGACTGGGCAGCTGGGTTGGGGGTGCATGCAGCAGAACGCGCACAGAGGGTGAACGCAGCCCCTCTGCAACAGGCTCCTTGCCCACTGCCTCCACCCACCTGGCCATTAGACCAACCTGCCTGCTGCCGCACCTCAGCAGCTAGAGCTCCATGCCTGTCATGGGAGCGTCAGGTGTGCCCGGGGCCATGTACCCCCCATGTACCCCCTGCCCCCCCACTACGCCTCTGATCTCAGCCAGCCCCTCACTTTCCCCCTCCCATAAATACAACTGCAGAAAAAAATAAAAAATTCAGAGGAAAAGATTATTTTGAACTACATACCAACTAAATGGAATTGGACAGTTGGACAACATAAATGAATTATTTGTGCCCTGTGACCAAAAAACTGGTACTGATGCACTGGAAAGATAAGTGTACAGTGGTATCTCAGGTTAAGTACTTAATTCGTTCCAGAGGTCCGTACTTAACCTGAAACTGTTCCTAACCTGAAGCACCACTTTAGCTAATGGGGCCTCCTGCTGCTGCCGCGCCGCCAGAGCACGATTTCTGTTCTCATCCTGAAGCAAAGTTCTTAACCTGAAGCACTATTTCTGGGTTAGCGGAGTCTGTAACCTGAAGCGCATGTAACCTGAGGTACCACTGTATACATAAAAGAACACTGTAAACATCTAAATTCTTTGGCAGGACATGATTGACCCTTGAAAGACAGTAGAAAACTTTTCAAAACCAAGACAATTTATGAGAGACAATGGAAAGTGTGTAATTGTAATTGTAACAGTATACTTTTTGTTTTATTTTGTTCAATTAAACTGCTCTTAAACAACAACAGCAACCACCCATCCCCTCCCAGCTTGCTCCAAGCCCCTCTGCTCACAGCCCCAACGGAGTGGGGGAGGTGTTTCACAGAGCAGTTTGTCAAACCACCCTTTGAAGCACCTTCTGTCCCCTCTGTTAAACAGCTTGTCAGGGCAGCCTGCTACCCTGTTGTCTTCCGGAGTTGGCATGGCCACCAAAGGCAGCCAAACAAACTGCAGCATGATGACAACCTTACATTTCTATGTATATAGGAAAATATTCAATCAAGTTGTACTAAGAGTTGACACACTGGAATTAATGGACCTAACTTAATTTTAGTGGGTCTATTCAAACCCATTGAACATAATATAGAAAGTAGGTCTGAATAAACATATATTGGATTGGATTGCACTTCAATGGTGCAAACAGATGTTAATATAAAAAGAGCTCAGAGAGTATCTCTCGGTCACAAGATAAGCCTAGCTCCCTCCCAGATTTGCGAAGTCCCGCCCCGCTCCCAATGGCCGCGCAGAGCTGCCTGCAGTCCCCGGCTCTGTGCAGCTCTGTGTGGCCACCGGGAGCCGGGTGCGAAGTCCCACCCCGTTCCTGATGGCCGCGCAGAGCTGCCTGCAGTCCCGGGATCAGCGCACTTCTCCCCATAGCCAGCCCCACAAGCTCAGGGGGCAGCGGGGAGGCAGAGCGCGCCTTCCCGCTGTTCCCCGACCTGGTTCTTCCAGCCCTGCACCTGGGGGGGGGGAAAATAAATTTTTCCCCTTTATTTCCCCCCCCAAAAAAACTAGGTGCGTCCAATGGGCCGGAGCGTCCTATGGGGCGCAAAATACGGTAGATCATGCATAGCTTTGGGTGATCTATTGCTCAGCTCAACCACTTGGGGTGGGGGTATTCTCTGGAACTGGCCCTGCTGAAATCATATGCATACTTCCCTGGGAGTAACTGGTCACATGTCTCTGGGAACCAAGGAGGACTTACCTCCCCAGGAACATGCACGGAGAATTGCGTTTCTGAATTGTGTTTCCCACTACAGTCCTGGTTCACACTCTGAGCTACAGCTGCCCCTGGGACAATAATGCCAGAAACCTTGGACACAGGATAATATTCCCTAGACGGGAGTGGGGACAGTGCAGACTTTTGCCAGTGATGATGATGATGCCATTCAGGCTGTCCCTGCCAGTTGTCCAGAGAAGCTCACACACCCTGATTGCTGTGTGCAGAAAAGCTACCTTCCGTTTCCCAAGAGAGGGCAAAGAGCCAGACAGGTCTGGGCCCATCCCACCAGCCACATTGGGGAGGCGTGGCTGCAAGAACCTGAACTTCCTCTTAGCATTTCATAGCCTTCAGTTCCCACTCTGCCTTGTCCCTCTTCTGACAGGGATGAGCCGCTGTGCAGAGAGCCTGAAGGGCTTCCTAGCCCGGGTCGAGGCCCAGGCAGGGCAAGAGAAGGGGCAGCTGGCTGAGGAGTTCCAGGTGAGTCTTGTTTACCTGGGCGGGGAGAGGGTGACTCAGGACAGCAATAGACCTCACCCTGCCCTGGGTTAGGACTGGCTGACAGCACCTCTTCCCCACCCCACTGTTCACTGCAACCAGGGATTTTCCTCACATACTCTGAGGTTTTTCCTTTTCCTGGTGGGCCTCCCATACTTTTCCTGGCCTGGTGACAGGCATAAATTCAACCGGTACAGTTTTTTTTCTACCTGTGCATCTCCATTCCAAGAAAAGCCACAGAAGTTGAATTTCTGTCTAATTTTCTAGGAGTGGCAAGTTGACTTGCCTAGTGATTACTTTCACAGAACCAGCACGTTTAAAAATGACATTTCAGTCCTGCTTTGACCCATGATTTGCCACATGACCCAATCCAGCTGATGAGTGCTGGAGGGAAGCCTAACTGCACCTCCCAACTGCATTCCAGGCATGTTGCCTGCTCTCCAGGGGAAGATAATCCCTCTGATGCTCAGAGGGCTCCCAGATCTATGAGGAGAAAAGGAAGGAGTGCAAGAAGATGAGTATTTCATGCTTGCTAAAAAGCCATAACCTTACAGCAACTACAATGGGCTGCCTCATATCTCCCTTCTTGTTCTAGACACTAGTGTCCAAGCTAGGACTAGAACAAGGCGCAAGAATGACAGTAGCAGAGAGAAGTTGACAAGGGTCTTCTTGGGATTAGAGTCCAAAATGGGTGTCCCATCTGTCCATAGTACAGGCCAGCCTTGCATATTTCACCCTTGATTTGTTCCATCACAATAAGAATACAAGAATTTTATTTCCTGATAAATTTCATTCTATACAACTCTTGGAAAAGAATCTTTCTAGGCTGCTCTATCTATTTGTACTAGTGTAAAAAGCTTGCATGCAGGTATACACTTACAGGATGCTATATAAGCAACTAAGCAGGCACAGCTGCCTTTTGCGTACTCTTTTCAGGCAAAGAACTGTGCTTTAACACTCGGTGCCCAAGCAGTTTTTCTTTTTTGTTTTGCACCGAGCTTTCCCGTGAAAAGCAGCTCTTTGAAGCTGAATTGGAGCAAACATCAATTCTAGTTTTCCGTGGACTGACATTTGCTCTGGTTGAACTTGAAGAGGCAGGTTTTCACGGGGAAAGCTCTGCATCAAAAAAAGGAGGTGGTGCTCAGACACTGTTCTTTAAATCGTGGGCTGTACCTAGAATCATAGAGTTGGAAGAGACCACAAGGGCCATCGAGTCCAACCCCCTGCCAAGCAGGAAACACCATCAGAGCACTCCTGACATAGAAAGATCAGTACAAAGGTAAGTGTGGATAAGCCCTAAAGCTGTGAACCAAGAAGCTTCGAGTTCAAATCTCACCACTGCCGTGAACTTGGAAAGTGGCCTTATGCAAGTCATTCTCAGCCTCAGTCCCTCGTCTGCAGTATGAGACTAATAATAAAAACAGTGACTGGCTTTACAGGTTTGTTGTGCAGATTTACAGGGATAATGCCATGAAGTGCTTTGAACACTCAGAAAACACTGCAGAGGTGCAAGTTGTGGTGGTTTATACCATACCAAATCTGGATTGACTGCCATATGTTCCTGCAGAAGAACTTGGGAGTTGTCTTCTTAAGTACAGGAGTATTTTTAGATGATCACTTTTAATGTACATTGTGGTTTTTAAAGGTGTTTTACTGGTTTCCATTGGTATGGATTTATCTTCCGTAAGTCACTTTTGAGACTGTTCCAGTGTAAAACAACTCATAAAGGTAATAATAAATAAATAATAGTTTGGCAAGTGAGCATTGTTGTTGTTGCTGGCATCCATCTGTCTTGGGAGACAATGGAGGAGTGCACCTTTTGGGGTGAAGTCAAACTGTTGGAGTTACAGCACCTGCTGTGGCTGCAGAGACTGATATGGGACAGACATGTTTTGTTGCAGCTGGGGCAGATGAAGGTGCCTAGTTTCACTGTTACAGATGCGCCATGGCGTTTCTTTTCTCTGCGTTCCTCCCAGTGGTCATTCCTCCTCTGTTCATTACTGTGGATGCACGACTTGTCTGTCTCCAGGCATTGCAGTCGTCTGCAAGGGATTCCCACAAAGTGGGGTTGATGTTCCAAGCCTTCACGTCATGTTTGAGACATTTTTGCAGCTTTGCAGAGTTGGTCCGCCAACAGGCCTGGTGCCTGAAGCTATACTAGAAGCCACTGGCCTTCTCATCTGACAACACTTCCCAGAGCCTCTCTGTTGGGTGCAGGGCCAGCCCACCCATGAGAGGCAGCTGCCTCAGGCAGCCAGGTCCCCAGGGCAGCAGATCTTGATGTTGATTTTTGTTCAGGACCGGCTCACCCATGAGGCCATGTGAGGTGAGTGTCTCAGGTGGCAGGGTCCACTGGGACAGCAGATGCCAATGTTGATATTTCTGCTCTCCTTGTTGCTGAGGTAAATCTCTCCTCCCCCCTTCTTTCTGGCAGGGAGGGGGGCATCATTTTGGGATCTGCCTCAGCTGCCAAAATGTATTGGGCTGGCCTTGGTTGGGAGCCCTGACAATTAAATAGCTCTGAAACTTATTTAGCTCTGTAGTGTAGACGTGTTTATTTGGTAGAGGGTGTGAGAAGCTAGAGTGTCTGCAAGTGTTCCCAGATCCGAGCTGGCAAGCAGATTGAAGAGAAGAGTTATTAATACATAGCTGTGGACTCCATGTTCCGTTACACGCTAGCATGATGAAGAAATGTAGGGCACGATGGGGCAGGGCTGATGCAGCTGGACTCACCAGCAGCAGGAAAGAGATTTCACACTTCTCCCAGTGGCATCCTAAGTTTATCCTTCTCCTCTCTATCCATATAACTGATGTAGAAAAAACCTGCTCCTTTTCCCTTGTGGGGTATCCAAGAGCCAGTATAGAGCCCTTAAGTGGGTTCTCTATCGGTAGGAGAAAATAAAAGAGACCAACCTGGCTTGAGAGCAGTACATGTGAAAAGGATCTAGGAGTCTTGGTTGACCACAAACTTGACATGAGCCAACAGTGTGACGCGGCAGCTAAAAAAGCCAGTGCAATTCTGGGCTGCATCAATAGGAGTATAGCATCTAGATCAAGGGAAGTAATAGTGCCACTGTATTCTGCTCTGGTCAGACCTCACCTGGAGTACTGTGTCCAGTTCTGGGCACCACAGTTCAAGAAGGACACTGACAAACTGGAACGTGTCCAGAGGAGGGCAACCAAAATGGTCAAAGGCCTGGAAACGATGCCTTATGAGGAACGGCTAAGGGAGCTGGGCATGCTAACCTGGAGAAGAGGAGGTTAAGGGGTGATATGATAGCCATGTTCAAATATATAAAAGGATGTCAGAGGAGGGAGAAAGGTTGTTTTCTGCTGCTCCAGAGAAGCGGACATGGAGCAATGGATCCAAACTACAATAAAGAAGATTCCACCTAAACATTAGGAAGAACTTCCTGACAGTAAGAGCTGTTCGACAGTGGAATTTGCTGCCAAGGAGTCTCCTTCTTTGGAGGTCTTTAAGCAGAGGCTTGACAACCATATGTCAGGAGTGCTCTGATGGTGTTTCCTGCTTGGCAGGGGGTTGGACTCGATGGCCCTTGTGGTCTCTTCCAACTCTATGATTCTATGATTCTATGAACCAGAGAATATTGAGAAGCTAATAAGCATGACCTTTATTAAACTGTTGCAACAGGGTCCTCACTCACTGCATGCAGGAGGGAGGAGGAACCCAGAACAATGGTGTGCAAGCCCTTATATAGACTTTTGAAATTGTCCACCCTGTAGCTCAAGACCACCCCCAAAAGCATCATACATACATCACAGAAGGAGGCAGTCTACAGCAGAAATCCTGTCTGCTAGGATACCTGACAAAGGTCACTGATTGCTTTACTTGAGCAGCCCATCCATTCTTTTGTGATGGTAACGGTAAAGAGACCCCTGACCGTTAAGTACAGTGGTACCTCGGGTTACATACGCTTCAGGTTACAGACTCTGCTAACCCATAAAAAGTACCTCGGGTTAAGAACTTTGCTTCAGGATGAGAACAGAAATTGTGCTCCGGCGGCACGGCGGCAGTGGGAGGCCCCATTAGCTAAAGTGGTGCTTCAGGTTAAGAACAGTTTCAGGTTAAGAACGGACATCTGGAACAAATTAAGTACTTAACCCGAGGTACCAGTGTACAGTCACAGACAACTCTGGAGTTGTGGTGCTCATCTCACTTTATTGGCCGAGGGAGCCGGCGTACAGCTTCTGGGTCATGTGGCCAGCATGACTAAGCTGCTACTGGCGAACCAGAGCAGCGCACGGAAACGCCGTTTACCTTCCTGCCGGAGCGGTACCTATTTATCTACTTGCACTTTGATGTGCTTTCGAACTGCTAGGTTGGCAGGAGCAGGGACCGAACAACGGGAGCTCACCCCGTTGCAAGGATTCAAACCACCCACCTTCTGATTGGCAAGCTTTAATTCCCGAATTGAGGTCACAGGCTCACCCTATTCATACACAAAGACGCCCTCAAGACAGGTAAGCAAAAGACAATGGAGAAGCTTTCCCATTTCCTTCCTCCTTGCTGAGAAACATTTGAGGTCAATTTGGGAGAGTCAAAATGGTTTCAGGATTGCTCTCCTGTACTATTTCACACATGTGATTTATATTTTTATGTATGTGTTTGCCTTGTAAATTTATGAACATTTAATTTATATATTTGAGACCTTAAATTCTTCTAAGAGAATGATTATGGCCATTAATTCCTATGGGGGAAAGAAACTCATCTCAATTTGGGAGCCTCCAGGTTTTCTTGTTTTTGCAGTTCTCCTCTCTAAATATTTGTTTGCAATTCTGCAAAATTTGGGGTTCCCCTCAAATCTGTGGATACCTCCTGGTGCTGTTCTGGCAGTGGGTTTGCTAATAGTATGAAGAATCAAGAACCATGCAAAATCAAGACTTGATTCTGTCCTGTAAAACTGGGCCTTAATTGCCCCCTGTTCCTGAGACTGCGAGTTCCCAGCTGACTCGGCCAACATGGCTTTTCCGTGCCCTGTCAGATGGCTGAGATGATGAGTCCTTCTAAGCTGCACATGCCCCCCAATCGGTTGCTGCATATCATGTGCCAGGATGCATTGGACGTGGTCACCTTGTGGATGAGTTGACTCTAGGAGGGCTCTGTGGGTGGCCTGTCTGGTCTTGATTTGAACTGAGGCTTGCACAAGCTGCACTGAGCCTCTTCAAAACACATGCACCTGAATACAGATCCACACATGTCAAGCACATCCAATGCACATTTAAAGTACATGGCTTCCTGGGAATATTCCTGGGAAATATAGTTTCCCCCTCCCATAACTGAAACCCTTAACAAACTACACTTCCCATGATTCTTTGGGGAAAGTCATGCGCTTAAAATGTGTTCTGAGGAAACTTTAAATGCAAGATGTGGATCTGTCTCAGTCACAAATCTTTTGCTATCACGCCATTTGGCTCTTAAGGTATTTTTGAGGGAGTGGCTTTCCTTGGTGTCATACGTCCCCTTGATTGACCCTGCACATTCAAGATCTTGGTCCAATAAGGCTTTGATCCTTACAAGGTTTTGTTGAGGCCAAGGACCCTCATTTCACTGCGCCCTGCAGCAGTTTACAAATATTGCATTTCCTTATGGTGGGACAGGTTTGTCCTGTGATCCTCCTTCTTCCCCCAGGTTCCAGCATTGGCTTTGCCCACAGGCTGCATCCAGGTTCCAGATATTTTAAGTTCAAGTAGCTTGCCAATTTGAATTGAAAGTGAAAATGGGAAACTTTCTCTAAATTTGTGTGTGCCTGCATTTCAACTTTACTTCCTAATTTATAGGCACGAGAACAAGGTATTGTCACAGACCTTGAAAATAGGAGGGGAGTCATTACCACTTTTGCATCCTTTTAGCTCCATGAACTCCAGATACAGTCATGCTTGATTTCCCACACAGACAGAACGTGAATCCAGCTGTCCTGATTCCTAAGCTAGCAAGGTCTAGAGCAGGTTTCAGTGTCACATGTCTGGCCATGTGAGGCTGCTAGCTCTCATTGTTGGTGTCATTCGTGGTGACAGTTCTGAGATGTTGTATAACCCTCCTTGTTCCTTGAGCATTACATAAATAGTAACTATAATCTCTCTCATACCCTTGGAGACTGGCCTTCATTGTTCTGTGTTTGAGAAAGGTCAGCAGAGAGAAGTGCCAGGAAACCAACAAGTAAGAAAGTTTCTCTGAGGGTTTAAACAGCATATCTGGCATGCCAGGGTCACTGCAAATCAAACTTTTGTCCTCTTCCATGCAGTGAAACCTCTTGCACCAACTGTTGTGCAGTGACCATCCTCCACTGGGGCATAGAAACAAGCAAGACTTAGCATAAGACAAGGAGGCAAGGCTTCAGTTCTGAAATGGGTCAGGTGACGATTCAAGCTTGCCTAGGAGGGAAGCTATACGGTTCACCTTGGAAATACCTAGAATCATAGAATAGAATCATAGAATCATAGAGTTGGAAGAGACCACAAGGGCCATCGAGTCCAACCCCCTGCCAAGCAGGAAACACCATCAGAGCACTCCTGACATATGGTTGTCAAGCCTCTGCTTAAAGACCTCCAAAGAAGGAGACTCCACCACACTCCTTGGCAGCAAATTCCACTGTCGAACAGCTCTTACTGTCAGGAAGTTCTTCCTAAGGTTTAGGTGGAATCTTCTTTCTTGTCATCATGTTCTTGATCCAACCTGTAAAACTGTGTTCTTTCAATTAAACAGCTTGAGGTGGAAAAATGAGAAAACTCCAGATTCTGGCAGGCTCTGCCCAGGATCCACCAGGTTGTGCCCCTGGCTCCTCCTTTTCAGGTAGATCCACATCATACATTTAAAGTACACCCAGTTCCCCACATAGAACTACAGTTCCCATTACTCTTAACAAACTACAGTTCCCAAGATTCTACTCTGCCTTTCACCATCCAGGCTCAGACCCCTATTTAGTTCAGTGAGAGAGTTTCTGCTATCATGGGATCATAGAGCTGGAAGGGACCCTGAGGAATCTGCAATGCAGGAATCTTGACTGAAGCATCCATGACAGATGACCATCCAACCTCTGCTTTAAAACCTCCAAGGATGGAGAGTCCACAATATTGTCTGGGTAAAGTCAGGACATTTGAGCCAGATATGGAAGGGTACAAGGGATGCGGGTGGTGCTGTGGGTTAAACCACAGAACCTAGGACTTGCCGATCATAAGGTCGGCGGTTCGAATCCCTGCTACGGGGTGAGCTCCCGTTGCTTGGTCCCTGCTCCTGCCAACCTAGCAGTTTGAAAGCATGTCCAAGTGCAAGTAGATAAATAGGTACCGCTCCGGCAGGAAGGTAAACAGTGTTTCCATGCGCTGCTCTGGTTCGCCAGAAGCGGCTTAGTCATGCTGGCCACATGACCCGGAAGCTCCCTCGGCCAATAAAGCGAGATGAGCGCCACAACCCTAGAGTCGTTTGCGACTGGACCTAATGATCAGGGGTCCCTTTACCTTTACGGAAGGGTACGGGAAGCCTGTGAAGGGCTTGAGAGGCATCGTGGAAGCTGCCTTATACCAAACCAGACCCATACTGTCCACACTGACTGGCAGTGGCTCTGTAGGGTTTCTCTTAGGTCAGGTATGATCTGCCTCGCCCTGCCTGGCGATGCTGAGACTGAACCTTGGACCTTTGCAGGCAAAGCAGATGGTCTACCACTGAATGACAGCCCTTCCCCATTATGGTTTGGATGGCAGGAAAGGCAACAGCCACAGATGGTAGCAAACTCGTACTGTGAACAAAACTGTAGTTTACAATTTCTCAGCAAGCAGAAATGATGTTGTACAATAAGATGAACTTGTTGATGCTGCCCAGACATAGGAATCGCTGCCTGATGCACAGGGGATGGGGAACAGCCCTAGGTGAATAAATAAGGAAAGGAACTGAATTCATGGGCTGTTTACATTACCTGCCACTTCTCAGCTGCAGTTGGGGAAAGGGAGGACAGTGAAGTTTTGACATCCCTCACTGGCAGAATACAGCAGAAGCCAGACACACACTCAGCTTGACAGAAAAGTGAGACAGGTCCGGAGCAAATGATAAATATATGTGGGGGTTTTTTGGGGGGGGAAGAGGGAAGGAAGCATGAGCATGCAAATAACAGTATGCTAAAAGGGTGCATGTTACAGGCACGCATACAAATCAGGACCTGATTCAGCATTTCCTCCTCCAGTTCAAGTCTGGGTTCTCCTCACTTTCACAACCCATTGGACAAACATACTGGTTCATAAATCCAAAGCCCCTTCCCTGTGCTTCACATAATCTGTCTGCTTTGGTTATGTTTAAATCACTTTGTGTGCACATTTATTGAAGTACTGGCATATCTTTACCCTTTCGCACAAAAACATGTGCCAGGATATACAGTGGTGCCCCGCAAGACGGATGCCTCGCAAGACGGAAAACTCGCTAGACGAAAGAGTTTTCCGTTTTGGAGGTGCTTCGCAAAACGAATTTCCTATGGGCTTGCTTCGCAAGACGACAATGTCTTGCGAGTTCCTGCTGGTTTTTTTCCCTCCCACCCCTTTTTCTAAGCCGCTAAGCCGCTTATCAGCTGATCCGATCAGCAGATAAGACGCTAAAAGCCGCTAAAAGCCGCTAATCCGCTAATCCCTCAATGGGCTTGCTTTGCAAGACGAAAAAACCGCTAGACGAAGAGAATCACAGAACGGATTCTTTTCGTCTTGCGAGGCACCACTGTGTGTATATGTGTGTATATGTGTGTATATGTGTGTGTATATATATATGTGTGTGTGTGTGTGTGTGTGTGTGTATAAAAAATATTTGGTTTGGGCTGTCCATACTGGTTCCTACCCCTCAGTGCTGTGCATAGCCAGTTTCTGTAGAGCACACTGAACAGGTTTCCTTTGAGCTTTTGCTAAAGGAGGAAATTGTACATCAGACATAAGCATGGCCAATGCACATCCACAGCATAAATGAGATAGATCAGGATAGACCACATCCATGCTTGTAAAATAAACACAGTTGTTCTCTGCTGAACTTTGAAAACTAAGGGCTGATTCACACTTGCCAGACAAACTTGTTATTTGGTGGGTGCACAACTTTGATTCAGGACTGCTGTGATATTAGAAGAGAGGTGTGTCCCACCTCTTTTTTACAGAATCCACAAGCCCCATTTCCCAAAGCCTCCTTGTTTCAATTTTCTTAATGGTATCTGCCACCCAGAGGCCATTAATCCTATTTTCACACTGCCTCAAGAACACTTATCTGTGTTATATAACCCCTTGCCTGACCTGGTGCTGCCTTGGGTGAAGACCACAGGTAGATAGAGTCATCATCCAGTGTTCCAGTCAGTTCCTGGAAGGAAAGCCAGTGTCATCACACCAGGGAAACCTGCTCTGATGAGGCACAACATGGTCAGATGAACACTGCATGCTCCAGAAATATACTCAATGAGAGATTGTAAGATTTCATAAGTAGCGCCACTCTGTTCACTGCCTCTAGTGCCGCCATTGACCATCTGCTGGGAGTCACTCACTTGCCAAAATGGCTTCCGAGCAGTTTATTCATTTACATTCCTTCTATAAGGGTTTCCCCCTTACAGACTACTTTAATTGCAGAGCGGTCTTGGTGGACTACTTAATGATTTTCCTTGTTGTTGATGCAACTGTAATGCACTGGGATAGATACTGTGTATATATATTATTTGTATTGCATAGAATTCAAACTGTAATAACAAAATATAATATAAGAAGCGAGATAAGCAAATAAAATGCAATTAAAATCACTGTGAATATTTAATGCAATTGAGGTGCCTTTTCCCATCTCCAACCACAAATCCACATATGTGCAACAGACCATGTGAAGCTTGTGGACCACAGTTTTGAAATCCCTGCTCCATACCATTTTATGTCATATAGACCTCAGAGTAAAAATATGCATCAGTAATAACAAAACCAATAAAATGTAAAATTCGAAGCATACAAACAATTCATATATATATATATTTGAATCTTCCATTTCAGAGAACAAGATTAATGCTGGTTCTAATTAATGCTGGTTTTAATTTTATTGTTATATAATTTTATGTTTATGATTAATGATTATTCATTTTGAAACTACATGTTGAAAGTTCCACATGAAGAGAGTTCTGCCTGGAAACTCAGTCCATAAATGCTTTAGATATACAGGAAACTCTCAATTTACACAGGGGTTACATTCTGAGGAACTGTGTTTTTACGTGTATATCGTGTGCATCAGGAACACCATTTAAAAAGCCTGCAAACACCCTCTAAACTTATGGAAACCCTTTAAAGGCAGCCATTTGAAGTTTGAAAGGATTGATGTTAAGCCAGATGGGTGGGGGATTATTATTCTTATTAATAAAAAAACCCTTAAAATCACCCCCAAATCCACCAAATTCCACCACAATTGCCCCCTCCAAACCTCCTTGCTCAAATTCCAACTCTCCAAAGGCCCCAAAGGTTGGTACAAAGGCTCATGGGACTGCTAGATGCTATTTTTGTGCCATTGTTGCCATTTTTGCACCCTTTTAGGATCACTTTTTGCCCCCTTTCAGGTTTGTGGCAATGTACACATGTGTGGATGCCCGTGCCCCAAACACGCATAAATGGGAAGTTGCCTGTATACATAAATAAAAAGGAAGGTGTGGCAGGGACAGAGGGACCTTGGGATTCCCAGACAGCCTGGCCAACTATCAGGGATGATGGGAGCTGCAGCTGAGCAACATCTGGCAGTCCACAGGTTTTCCCATTCCTGATCCAAAAGCTGCGGAAAAGGGTATTTTTCATTCTTATCCCCCAGAGCCTCCATTAGGCACCAGGAAACCTGCTAAGCTTGTTACATGTCCATTTTTCTTTTTTTATTACCTTGGAGACCTGTTGTCAGATGGAAAGGCAAGCGTGTAAAGATTTTAATAAATGAACGGATGCTCTTGTCTCTCGCAGGAAATCAAAGCCCGGGCGGCAGCATTCCGGCAACAGCAGGGCATTTCAACAGAAGCTGGGGGCAACAAGGAGAATATCAAGAAGAACCGTTACAAAGACATCCTGCCATGTTAGTTGCCAATGAGGAAATACTACTACTGTGTGGTGGCTTTAACATTGGCATCTGTGGCATGGGGCCAGTTCTGCCCAACTTGGCACTCACTTCCTCTTCTATGGATCAGGCTGTGTTACCACTTTCCTCTTGGGCTCCTCCACCCTAGGAGTGCCTTGAATTGTCTTTCATTTGCTCGTGTCACCAGCAAAATATCCAGTGAGTGTTGCCATGTCCCAGGCTGCAGTACTCGCGATTCAGGGCCTCAAAGCATCAAGTTAGACCCTAGATCCATCGGCTACTCTCAAATTATAGGAATTTTGTGGCAGTCCTATTGACTATAACAATATTGTTTTAAAAGTTTACTTTTAAAAAATCACAACATTCTGAAAAAAGAAAATATTGCATATGAAGAGGAGGTTTCCTTCTTTCTCCAAATATCCATCTTTTCTCTATTGTAAAAATCATGGCCAAGGAATCATTCCAAGAATGAGAAAAATCTGTTTCTCTCTCCCCCTCCCCTGATTTTTTTTGTTTTTCCTGGGCCTTCACATCTCTAGCTCTATCCCTTTAGCAGCTGCTCACACTGTCCTTGTGTGCCTGACATCATGAGGAACCTTTCTATTCTGGGATGGGTCTTAATGGGTAGGAGAAGATATACTCATTGCAATTAATCTATCCAGGCTCCCACATGTGTGGGTTGAACAGTTTCAAAGTCCCATCCTTGGCAGCAGAATTAAGCATAGGAATTTGGCTGTAAAACCTCATTTAGAGGAAGTCCTGCTATGAAGTAAGCTGGCTCTCACTTCTTACCCCGCTGAACAAAGAATCAGGCAACTACAGTAAGTTTAAACATAAGAATTTCTTACTTATAATTTGCATTGGTTCCCAGCAGTGGCAGCAGTAAAAGCTATGCTGGCAAAATACTTAGATTTACAGTACAACCAGCTTCAGGCATGTACCTAAAGCCAGAGCAAACAGAGATATCTCTGCATCCAATGCTAGTCAAAGGAAGAAAGAGAGGAAAAGGAAATACAATATGCTCCTTCCTCTCCCGGAGAGTAGGGGAAATGACATCACACAGAGCCCTCTCTGCCAACTGTATTTCTATGGTCTGCCTATCAGCAATACAGCTCTGTGGGCTTAGCCCCTTCTCATGCAAACTAGCAGGAATGTGCATTTCTAAGGTTTGGCTGCTACTCTTCCACACCTATGGCATCACTGCAGCTCATTTAGTGAGTCTCAGGATTTGGGATGCTGGAAACCAGGGGCAGTAACTGTATCCAGAACCCTGCCCAGGAAGTTTATATAAAGCTCCAAGCCAATCAGGAGGCCAGACTGAGGAAGTTAACTAATGGATGAAAAGTAATCAGAGGAACTGCAAAAAGTGGAAGTTGATACTTTCTAAGGTGTGCGCCTTCATTTTAGGAATGGGACAATCTGCCACTGCTCTCTGGAGGGTGGTCAGAAGGACAGAGTGGTTGTGACGCTAGTGATGATGAGCAGATACTTTACCTTGTTTTGGGTCGGTCTTAGTTTCTCAGGCTCTGCTCCAGGGCTTCCCAGAGGAGTATGGTTGGCCACTGTAAGAACAGGATGCTGGACTAGGTGGGTCATTGGCCTGATCCAGCAAGTCTCTTCTTATGGACCATCTAATTCTTTTTTTTTTTCCAAATATTTTTTATTACATTTTCTATAAAAACTTCCATCTTTCCATTTTCCACATCACGTATTTTAGTTTGTTGAACCTCCCTCCGCTCCTCTGACAGTCATCCATAATAATTCTCCTATTTACACATTTCTTAATATATAGTATCACCTTTAAGTAATTTCTTTATATCCTTATTTACATTTTTGCGATATTCCTCACTTTTCACAAAGCCTCTTTAAAACACACTAGCGTTGTATTCTCCTCACATATAGTTTTCAAATACTCTCTAAATTTTCCCCAATCCTCCAAAAACTTATGGTCTCTTTGAAGTCTAATTTTCCCCGTTAGTTTGTCTAATTCCGCATAATCAATTAGTTTATTTCTCCATTCGTCCAGAGTCGGTACTTGTTCTTGTTTCCACCTTTGAGCTATCAGCGTCCTCGCGGCAGTTATTGCATATTGGAAAAGTTTGAAATCCTTCCTTTTAATTTCCCTTCTGGTTATCCCTAGTAGAAAGGTCTCTGGTTTCTTAACAAAGCTATATTGTAGCATTTTCCTTACTTCATCATATATTTTTCCCCAGAAGCCCTTCACTTTCTCGCATTCCCACCACATATGCATAAACGTGCCCTCTTTCTCTCTACACCTCCAGCATTTATTACAGATCTTATACATTTTGGCCAATTTAACCGGTGTTAAGTACCATCTATATACCATCTTCATGGCATTTTCTTTTAGTGTTATGCATGCTGTGAATTTCAGATTTTGATTCCATATCTTTTGCCACTCTTCCAGCTCTATACTGTACCCTAGATCTCTGGCCCAGTGGATCATTACCTCTTTCACCTCCTCATCCATCGTATGCCATTCTAGTAGAATTTTATACATTTTTGATATGATTTTACGGTCATTATTAACAATTTCTGTTTGGAACTTCGAATCCTTTTCCTCATACCCTTTTTCTTTCACCTCCTTTTTAAACATATTACTTATCTGCCAATAGTGCAACCAGTCCCGTACATGTTCTTTCACTTGTTCATATGGTTTAACTGTCCATTTGTCCCCTTCTTTGAATACCAGGTCTCCATATGTGACCCAGTTACTTCTCATATTGAGTTGCTTAATTCCCATCATCTCTAAAGGGGATAGCCAATGTGGTACCCCCCTTTCTAATATATTTTTATATCTGATCCATACTTCGATTAGCGATTTCCGGAATATATGATTTCCAAAAGATTGATGACCTTTTTTACCCTCCTTCCATAAATAAGCGTGCCACCCGAACCTATTGTCGAATCCCTCTAAGTCCAATAATTTCGTGTTTTTGAGCTTTATCCAATCTCTTACCCAGCAAAGACATGATGCCTCATAATACAACTTCAAGTCTGGCAGGGCAAATCCTCCTCTCTCTTTTGCATCCGTTAACAGTTTATATTTAATTCTCGGTTTTTTGCCCTGCCAGATATATCTTGAAATCGATCTCTGCCACTCCTTAAAAATCTTAACTCCTCTTAATATTGGGATCGTCTGAAATAAAAATAGTAATTTGGGTAGCACGTTCATCTTGATCATTGCTATTCTACCCCAAAAGGATAGTTTTAACCTTCCCCATCCTTCCAGGTCCTTCTTAATTCCTTTCCATATCATAACATAATTATTCTGGTACAGATCAATATTTTTTGGTGTAATCCAAATTCCGAGATATTTAACCTTTTTAACAACTTCAATTCCCATTTGTTGTTGGAACTCTTCAATCATTGATTGCTCCAAATTTTTAGTTAGAATTTTAGTTTTTTTCCTATTTAATGTGAAGCCTGCCACTTCCCCAAATTTACCAATTTCCTCTAACACTTCCTTTACGCTGGTCATCGGGTCTTCCACCGTAATGATCAAATCATCAGCGAAGGCTTTGGTTTTGTATTCATTTTGGCCTACCTTCACCCCTTTTATCCTTTCATTTTTCCTAATTGAATTCAGAAGGATTTCTAGGACCAATATGAACAGCAGGGGTGAGAGCGGGCAGCCCTGTCTAGTCCCTTTTGATATTTCAATTTCTTCTGTTATCACGTTGTTCACTATCAGCTTCGCTCTTTGTTCGGTGTATATGGCCTTTATTCCGTTGTAAAAATCATCCCCGATCTCCATATTTTCCAAATTTTTCAGCATGAAATCCCATGATATGTTGTCGAATGCCTTTTCGGCATCTACAAACATTAATATTGCTCGTCTCTCAATCCTTACTGACAGATATTCCAATATGTTTATTATGTTCCTCACGTTATCTCTCATTTGTCTGCCAGGAAGGAAACCTGCCTGGTCTTCATGGATAATACTCAGTAATACCTTCTTTAGTTTCTTTGCCATTATTCCTGCATAGATTTTATAGTCCGTATTCAATAAGGAAATCGGTCTATAATTCTTTACTTGTGTTGTATCTGCATCTTCTTTGGGGATAAAGGTTATATACGCCTCTTTCCACGTCTCTGGGATCTCTCTTTCTTTTAAGATGTTATTCATTACCTCTTTTAGTGGTTTTATCAAGTCTAATCTCAATTCTTTGTAGTACCTTGCTGTAAAACCATCTGGTCCTGGTGCCTTCCCGTTTTTCAACTCTGCTATGACCCCCGTAATCTCCTCATTCTCTATCGGAGTATTTAGCCCCTCTCTTGCTTTTGTCGAGATCTTTAGTACCTCTTTCTCTCTTAAATACCTCTCTATTTTCCTCATATTCTTCTTCTCTTTATTCCTGTACAATTGGCTAAAAAAGTCCAAAAATCCTTTCCTAATACCTTTACTGCTGGTGATCTCTTCCTCTTTCACTATGATTTTATTTATTGTGCTTTGTTCTTTCCTTTTCTTAATCTGCCAGGCAAGCCATTTTCCTGATTTATTCGCAAATTCGAAGTTCTTTTGTCTCAGTCTTTGAATGTTCCGTTCCACCTCTTTATTAATTAGCATTGCAAATTGGGTTTGCAAGGTCTTAATACTTTGTCTAATTTTTGTGTTGTTAGGTTTTTGAATTAACTTTTGTTCCTTATCCATAATTTGTTCTAGAATCTCTTTTTTCCCTTTCTCTCTGTTCTTCTTTCTAATTGAGTTTTGTTGTATGCAGAATCCCCTCATCACAGCCTTACTTGCATCCCACACTATATTCATATTTGTTCCTTTATTACAATTGTCGGCAAAGTATTCTTTCAGTTTCTTCTGAGCCCCTTGCACAAATTTTTGATCATCAAATAAATAATCATTCAGTCTCCATCTGAATGTTCTTTCTTCATACCCTTTGATTTCTAATCTAATTGGGCTATGATCTGAGATTACTCTTGGTTCAATTTCTACTTGGTGAACTCTTGGTGTTAGCTCCCCTGATATCCAGATTTGATCAATTCTCGACATTGATTGATTAGGTTCCGAATAGAAGGTGAATTGTCTTTCCAATGGAAATCTTAGCCTCCAGATGTCCATTAAATTACAATTTCTGACCAGTTCAAAGAATGATTTGGGTAGTTTACCTTCTTTTGTTCCACCATCTCTCAATCTGTCCATTTCTATTGAAACTACCCCGTTCATATCTCCCATCAGAATTATCTTTTGATCCACATATTCCAATAAAAGTTCTTCCAATTTTTGGTAAAAGACATTTTTATTTCCATTAGGTGCGTAGATCCCCACAATTATTAGTTTCTCCCCTTGCCAATTGATTTGAACCCCGATAACTCTCCCTTCTTCATCCTTAAAGATTTGTTTGGCTTCCATTTTACTTTTTATATATAGGACCACTCCCCTCTTCTTTTGTTTGTCTGAGGATATGAATTCGTTTCCAAGTCTTTTATTTATCAAAATTTTTCTATGCCTTTTTGCCACGTGCGTTTCTTGCAGACAGACTATATCTAAGTTCTTTTTCTTTAAGAATTGTTCCACCTTGTTCCGTTTTTTTTTTGTCGTTCAGACCATTAATATTCCAGTTCCATATTTTTAATGCCATCTTGTTACCAAATTATAAAATTATCTTTCCCTTCCAATATTTTGTTATAATCTTTCCTCCTCTTCCTCCTCCTCCGCCTTATGGACCATCTAATTCAGGGGTCCTCAAACTTTTTAAACAGGGGGCCAGTTCACTGTCCCTCAGAGACTGTTGGGGGCCGGGCTATAGTTTGAAAAAAATATGAACGAATTCCTATGCACTCTGCACTTTTTTTCCTTTATTTTTGGGGGGGGCCCCAAGAGAGTGGGGCCCTAAGCTATAACTTGTTTAGCTTATATGTAAATCCGGTACTGGGGGGAGGGTGTTGTGCCTTGTTGTGGTGCACCTGTGGGGTGAAACTAAGAAAAAGCGATGTGGGTGGGTGTGAAGAGAGGTCGGAAGCACCTGTGGCGATGCCGAGAATGGAATTAACGGAGACCCTGGCAAAAGAAGGTCATGCTCAGGTGGCCACAGAAATGCAGCAAGGCACTTCCTCCCGTGGCAGGAGGGAGGCGGGCTGTGAGAGGAGGGCCATAGGCCGGTTAGACAGCGGCGGATTCAACAATTGACAGGCGGGCCGGGTTCAGGACCCTGGCGGGCCAGATCTGGACCATAGGCTGTAGTTTGAGGACCCCCAATCTAATTGCTCCAGGAGCTCTCTTTGTGAATAGTGCTATGCACAGATCCACGGGATGAATGTGAAGCAAGACAAACCTGTCCACTTACTTGGGCAATACCTGTGGAGCAATGCTCACCTTGGTGGGGTCTCTCCTAGGCTATCTTCTCGGGGGTTGAGGACATACCTCTCAGGGTGCTACTCTCTGGTCAGTCGTCTGTACACTATGAACTTAGGCGCACCAAGCCATGGGATCCAAACAGCACCAGTGGTTCAATGTAGTCAGGGGTTTGGTCACTGACTTCACAGTCTCTCTCCTTTTTCCATTTCCTGTCAATTGAGAGCAGGGTTAGGCTAAGCTGTGACCCTCCAGAAGTTTCTGGAGTGCAGCTCCGCCCATGCCCTGACCATTGGCTATGCAGCTGGGGCTGCTGGGAGTTGCAGTTCTGGGGGACCACAGGTCAGATGCTGAGATTCATGTTCTCTCTCTCTCTAAGGCCAGGTGACTATCTGTGGTACTAACTCCCAGTTGTGTACATCTCACAGATGATCAGACCAGAGTTGTTGTGAACTTCCTGACAGAAGAAGCCCAAGCTGATTACATCAATGCAAACTTTATTCAGGTAACAGAGTCCTGAACCCTACCCCTCCCCATTGCAAACACATCTGACTAGAGGAATTTGCCCAAACTGATGAGAGCTGAAACACTGGCAAGCTTTGTTCCAGATTAAAGCGGGGTGTGGGGGGGGGCTCAGTTCCCTATTATACCATCCAAAAGATTTTACTTTTGCACTGTGTAAGTGTAAGAATGGCATTGACCTGCCTCCAGAGAAACCTCCCCCCAGGGCCCCTCAGGTCAACCACAAAATGGCACTTCTCTCCCCACCAGGGAGGAAGGGGTGGGTCAAGAGCTACACCAGGAACAAGGGGGAAATGAAGATCTACATTGGGATCTGCTGCCCCTGGGGATCCTGCCTCACTTTGCCTCATGGCTGGTCTGGTCATGTTTTTATAGGCCTCAGTGACTGGCCTGTGCCTCATGACTGGAAGGAGAAATGCCCAAAGCAGTGGTAAAAGAGGCAGCCAACTCTGACAGCTAGTAGCTTGGCGGCATCTTTTGTGTCCGAGTGACTGAAGGGTCCAGTATCCCTGCAGAGGTGCAGGCAGCATCCTGCTCTTCCCTCAGGTGAAGATGATTGGAAGCATGCAAGGCCAGTTTAGCAAATGATGCAAAGATCCAGCAGGTGATCTCCATGGAGAAGGGGGGATTTTGTCCCATAGTAGCCTTTTCATGATTTTCTTTTATTTCTCAAGGTAAGCTAGTTGCGTGTCGAGACCCCACAGCCACCCCCTCGTTGGGAAATAACTCACAGAAGGACACAGATATTAGGTTTATGTTACTGGGCAAATTTTGGCCACAAATTTATTGAATTACAGAATGTGAGCGGTATTGGCTTAGGCATTGATTGGACCCGACTATATTTGACTCTGTGAAGGAAGTCCAGTAAGGGTAAGCCACCGGTAGGGGGAGCCCTGTTGATGTGAACCAGCTCAAGCTCCCCCTGGTGTTCCCGTCGGGGTCGTGTCAAAGTCCTAGCCCCCAACCGGGCTTCGGACAAGATCAACACCCCCGGATTCCTTTAACGGAATACCCTTAAGATGGAGGGGCAGGTGATGGCCACACCTCCCCTCCCCCACACAAGGTCAAAAAATGCCTAACCGCAACCCTAACAAAATTGTGACGATTGCTACGAGGTAGGCGAAAGCCAAGTGGCCAGTGCCAATTTGCCAAGTGGAAAAATTCCTACCAGGCCCCTTGGACAACCAAGGCGACCAACCGAAATCCATAGCAAGGCCAGTGCCTAACCTGCAAATAGGGAGGGAGGGTGATTGAGGAAGCGAGCTCGCTCCTCGGTTTTAACTGTCCCGGCCACACCCCGCCGGCCAGCGGATTGGCTGGCTGGGCTCTGACGTGGCCGGGATCCCCCAGGCAATGGGGGACAAAGTCCCCCGCCCCCGGTGGGGAGTGGGTGGCCATGCGGTCCACCGCAACTTCTCCCCACTGGGAAGTGGAGCAGATAAGTTCCATCAGGCACACTAGAATGGCATTATGGCAAAAGACAGAACTGAAGGCTCTTCCTACCATCAGTTAAAAGTCCCAGTTTACTAGAATACATTTCTAGTCCTCATGGTTACAGAGATAAAATTGACAGTGGGATGACAACGTACTCTAAAGGCTCTTGGGAATCCTAAATTTAGCGATAAGATACATGCACTCCCCAGGAGCTGACTTAAATTTTCCACATTTGAGAATATTGCTTTGAGAACATGAATGTTATAGAAGTGGACAATCCATACCCCAGTTGCAGTTTAGCACTGACCATTCTATTTACAATGGAATGCAAAGTATTTTTGTCAAGCACAAATCAAATGGGTGAATTATCCAAAGCCCTCTGACTCATTCTAATCTCTAACCAATTGCCCTCCCTCTCCTTTGTTTATCCCCACTTATCTTCAAATAGAATGCTGTTCTCCAGCTCAGGGGTGATGACAGGGTGTTTAGCAGAATGCATGATGTTCAGTTCACGTTTGCGATTCTCTTTTCTTCCCACAGGGTGTGGATAACAAGCGGTGCTATATTGCAACCCAAGGGCCTCTTCCACACACAGTGCTGGACTTCTGGCGCATGATTTGGCAGTACAAGGTGAAGGTGAGTTGTCCAGGCAGATCACAAGTAATATCCTAGATATTAAAGCAAGCTCTGAAGTGCAAATTGTGCCCAGCAGATTGGATTGATCTGTATAAGACCAGTTTCTCTGACACCAAGGCATCTGGTGAACAGTCCCTCTCAAAGCAAATTCAAATTAATGTTTCTGCTCCTTTATGGCAGCGGCAAGGAAACATTTTTCAGCCCGACAGCCACATTCAGGTCTGTGAAACCTTCTGGGCCACATCCCAGTGGTGCCAGAAGCAAAAGTGCAAATGTAAATTTTACCCATGCACCATAGTACAGTTTCTACACACCCCGCTGTTCTCTCTGGGCCTGGCATTCTCCACCACTGCTTCATGATGTTCTTTCATTGCAGGTGATTGTCATGGCTTGTCGGGAAGTGGAACTAGGCAAGGTGAGGCCTCCTGAAGGAGAGATGGTATTTGGAGGCTAGGAAGCCTCATGGGGTCTCTCATCCGGGCCTTAAGGTTTTGAGGACAGCCATGTTGCCACCATCTCTCTTACCTAACCTTTCTTGCTTTCCTATGCCTTTTCTTTCTCAGAAAAAGTGTGAGCGCTACTGGCCTTTGGCAGAGGAAACCTTGCATTTTGGATCCTTCTCTGTGGCACAGGTGAGGTTGTTACACATGGACAGGAAGAAGCTGCCTGCGGAAGGAGGAGCCTGGTTCCTGGCAAGGGGATGCTGGCACAGTTCTTCATCAATGCACAAGCACAGGCATCTCCACTGCCAACCTAACCTGGATTAAAGGCCATTTCTTCTCACTAAGGAAGGGCTGGGAATTGTCGTTAAGAACCTGAGAATTGCCTTGTTAGATCAGACCAAAGTCCCATCTCATCTAGCATTCTGATACCAGCAGTCGAAACCAAGCAGATGCACCTGCTGGAAACACACAAGAAGAGTGCAAACATGATGCCCTCCCCTGTTGCAGGACTGGCTGACTATCCTGCCATCCTCATGATGTCATTGGATCCCAGTTCCCATGAGCCCCATCAGCATGACTGATGGCCAGGAATGATGGGAGTTGTAGTGCAGCGATCCCTTAAGGGCCACGGGCTCACTATAGCTGCCACATAGTTTGTGCGCAGTCTCTGGTAAAAACATTAGGTCCACTCGTGACCGACTCTGGGGTTGTGGCGCTCATCTCGCTATATTGGCCCAGGGAGCCAGCGTACAGCTTCCGGGTTGTGTGGCCAGCATGACTAAGCTGCTTCTGTCGAACCAGAGCAGCACACGGAAACGCCATTTACCTTCCCGCCGGAGCGGTACCTA
This sequence comes from Podarcis liolepis, assembly GCF_965112155.1. NCBI lineage: Eukaryota > Metazoa > Chordata > Lepidosauria > Squamata > Lacertidae > Podarcis > Podarcis liolepis. The sequence goes on from NC_139571.1 coordinate 693,661, forward strand.
TTTATCTACTTGCATTTTGACGTGCTTTCAAACTGCTAGGTTGGCAGGAGCAGGGACCGAGCAATGGGAGCTCACCCCATCGTGGGGATTCGAACCGCCGACCTTCTGATCGGCAAGACCTAGGCTCTGTGGTTTAACCCACAGCGCCACCCGTGTCCCACAGTCTCTGGTACTTGGAGGTATATTGCTCTTAGAAATTTTGCTCTCTTACCAGACGTAATGTTAGCAGCTGGCACCCTTGGGCAATTCCTGGGCCCTGGGCCCTTCCACACTGAGCAGCTGGATCTTCAGGCTGACACCTAACATTTCCCATGTTCCCCACTGTTGCATTGCTCCAGAGCACAGAGGGAAATTTGAAAGAGCAGTTCATGGCACACCCATTCCTGCCACCCTCAGCCCACCAACATGGAGGCTGGGGGCACCAAATGGCCCTTTACAGGGGGCCCCTGAAACCTGGAACTAGCCCTGCTCATCACAAAGAGATACTGAAAGGCCTTTCTCCCTTTCATCTTTAATTCATCTTAATTTAATTCATCTTTTTTTGAGAACCAGCTAAGTTACCTTTGCCATTTCATGTGTCAGCGAACTCCATAAGCTACATCACATGTGTGGCTACAAGGTGCTTCTTGGATCCGTCCCATACTTAATTCCTGCCCAGTCAGGAATTTGCCTGATCCCATGTCAAACCATTAGTCCGTCTAACTCAAAATGGGATGTTTAGGGAAGTTTTTAATGTCTGAAGTTTTATTTTGTTTTTAATGTTCTGTTGAAAGTTGCCCAGAGTGGCCTAGGAAACCCAACCAGATGGGTGGGGTAGAAATAATAAATTATTATTATTATTATTATTAGTAGTAGTAGTAGTAGTAGTATTAAATTGCCTGCACTGACACCAGGCTTTCAGATGGGGCTCTTTCCCAGCCTTTACCTGCAGATGCCTTGGATTGAACCTGGGACCTTCTGCAGAAAGGCATGGTCTCTGCCCCGAGACTTCATCTGCAGTGAACTCCATCCATTGGCAAGAGTATTGAGAATTTGGTCAAAGTTCCCGAACCCTTTCACAAAATGACAATCGCCAGGGTTTAAGTTTGTCAGGAAGTCATTTCTCATGTCAAGCAAGCTATCCCATAAAGCAGAACTGTGATGGTTAACAAAACACTGTCTTGTGGATCTGCAGATGTTGCTGAACTACAGTTCCCACCATCCCTGAGCTTTGGCTACACTGACTGAGGCTGATGGGATTGAAGAGTTCTCTATCTCTAGCCTATATTATAGGTGGGCAGCGTAACTGAGCAAATGAGATGTCTCCCATTTGGGGAGATAAGAATATTTTGAACAATGTGGTGGGCGGTTTTCTTGTGTCTTCCTCAGGTTAAAGAACAGGAACTCAATCCAGATGTCATTCTGCGGATGCTTACCCTGGCCTTTCAGAAGGTAAAGCTATTCCATGGCACTTAATTGCTAGGCAAGGCCCACTGGAATTGTGGGGTACACCCGAGTCCAGGTCTTGGGGCTGCACTTTATGGCTCTGGGGCCTCAAGGTCAGCTGCATGAGCTGGAAGCTGAAGGAGCAGCAAGTAGAAAGCACTGCTCTGTGGACCAGGCAGGAGCACAAGGCGGGGCTCTGAATATTTATAGCAGGCTTTGTCCTGATTGCCTGGAAACTTATCAGGCTCTGCCCAGGCCCTATCCCTACTATGGTTGCTGGCAAAATCAGCTTCTTTGCTGCTGAATGAAGCACCATTCCTTTTGACCACTGTTAAGAGACTGGTGTGCTCCACAAACAGGGGAGAGCGCTCAGAGATCCAGGTCGGGAAATGTCAGAGTGTTCCTTCCAGATCCCTGCGGCAATGGCACAGGAGAAAAGGAGCCCCTGCTGCAGTACAGTCATTTCATCACCACCATCAAATTCCAAGGGGTTTGAGACCCACAAGGAATCGTCCAGGGGCAGATAAGGCCTGTGGGTTTAGGGTTTGCCACCGGTGCTGTAGACAGGCCTTCACGGGACCAGAGTTCCTTGGTTGAAGACAAACCATTCAATAGTCTTGAAGAATGGGTTTTAATTTGAGGTGGCATCAGGTGCTTGCATTAGCAAACATAAACATGTCAGAGGGTGCAAATGGCTTTCCTCTCCTACCACCTGTTCTGTGTCAGCCCCATTCAGACGTGGTGATATTGATCTGTACCTCTCCCCTCCCCACAGGAGGAGCGGGAGCTATCCCATTTCCAGTACGTTGCTTGGCCAGACCGGGGCATCCCAGACACTTACGGCCACTTCCTTGGCATGATTGAGCAAGTGAGAAGCAAGCAGGGTGAGAGTACTGTGCCCATCTGTGTGCATTGCAGGTAAGGGGCAGCCACAGGGCAAAGCCCTATAGACAGACCACACCACAGTCATGGGGTCAGAGGATGGGTCCTCTTAGAGGATCAGTACAGTGGTGCCCCGCAAGACGAATGCCTCGCAAGACGAAAAACTCGCTAGACGAAAGGGTTTTCCGTTTTTGCGTTGCTTCGCTAGACGAATTTCCCTATGGGCTTGCTTCGCAAGACGAAAACGTCTTGCGCTTTTTTTTTTAAAGCCGCTTGAAGAGGTGCAGTTGCGACGGACCGTGCTTCGCAAGACGAAAAACATCGCAAGACGAAAAGACTCGCGGAACGAATTATTTTCGTCTTGCGAGGCACCACTGTAACTGGTTTGTTATGTACTGAGTTGAATAGGATCCAAACTGCAGCAGTCTGATTGGTCCTAGAACAATGCAGCAGTATGATTGGTTGGCAGGAACCACCCAATCCTGCTCCAGATAGAAGTGAATCCACAACCTGATTGGCTTACAGTAGAATTCCGGAATTAGCCAATCATGTGCAGCCCATTGTGTAAATAATGTACCGTATTTTTCGCTCTATAACACGCAGTTTTTTCCTCCTGGAAAGTAAGGGGAAATGTCTGTGCGTGTTATGGAGCGAATGCCTGCAGATGGCAGGGGAATCCGCTGCAGTTGTGAGCAGTCCGTGGCTCTCTTTGAAACTGCAAAGCAGGTGTAAGCGGCTCCTGTCAGCGAGCCGAGCCGGGGAGGAGGGAGAGAAGCAGATCGGGGTTGGATGGGGTTGGTTGCTTTAAAACAACCCCGTGCTCTATGTCCCTGCCTGCAGTTTTTTGCTGTCCGATTTTGGATCAGCCACTGTAGGGGCTGTGTGTGTGTGTGTGCTTGAGCTATCGTTCTCCTCCTCCTCCTTCCTGTTCACTCTCCCAGCGCCCCTGCGCTCTCCTGCGACTTTAGGATTGATACTGTGTGTGTGTGTGAGAGAGGGGGGGATCGTTCTCCTTCTCTTGCTTCCCACTCCCAGTGCCCCTGCCTCTCCTGCGACTTTAGGATACTGTGTGTGTGAGAGAGAGAGAGGGGGGGATCGTTCTCCTTCTCTTGCTTCCCACTCCCAGTGCCTCTGCCTCTCCTGCGACTTTAGGATACTGTGTGTGTGAGAGAGAGAGGGGGGGGGATCGTTCTCCTTCTCTTGCTTCCCACTCCCAGTGCCCCTGCCTCTCCTGTGACTTTAGGATACTGTGTGTGTGTGAGAGAGAGGGGGGGGGATCGTTCTCCTTCTCTTGCTTCCCACTCCCAGTGCCTCTGCCTCTCCTGCGACTTTAGGATACTGTGTGTGTGTGAGAGAGAGAGGGGGGGATCGTTCTCCTTCTCTTGCTTCCCACTCCCAGCGCCCCTGCCTCTCCTGCGACTTTAGGATACTGTGTGTGTGTGAGAGAGAGAGGGGGGGATCGTTCTCCTTCTCTTGCTTCCCACTCCCAGCGCCCCTGCCTCTCCTGTGACTTTAGGATTGATACTGTGTGTGTCTGTGTGTGAGAGAGGGATTGTTCTCCTCCTCCTGCTTCCTGTTCACTCCCCCAGCGCCCCTGCGACTTTAGGGCGACTTTAGCATGGATCCACATGGATCCTCAGGATTTTTGCATTGGGCTACGCCAAACTCACCGTCAGATCACATGTCTGTGGCCACAGCATGAACCACAAAAATCATACATCCACTGTTTTGTTTAGAATATTTTTTTCTTGTTTTCCTCCTCTAAAAACTACGTGCGTGTTATGGTCTGGTGCGTGTTATAGAGCGAAAAATACGGTATATAAAGCAGATACTGTGAGGGGACATTCATTCATTCCTCCTCACCACTATGAGCTGAATAAAGAGCATGAAATCACTTTGCGACTCTGAGTATATTTCACTGGCGACGAGGATGGGATCCCGCTGAGCTGACTGCCACACACAGCACCGCAGCACCGCCAACTGCCGCACTGCTGCCTCGCACCGTGTATCCAGGCTTCAGCTCCGGGACACAAGGAACTCAGAATGGCAGCCAACAGCAGCTTCTCGCCATTCCACCCAGCATCTGGAGACTGGGAAGCCTACTGCTCCCATTTCACCTTCCTCCTAGAAGCCAAAGGGGTCACCGACGAAGAAGACGCCAAGAAGAGGGCGATATTCTTCAGCGTCTGTGGAGAGGAGACGTTTGAAATCGCCCGGGCTCTCCTTGCGCCTGAAGACGTCACTACTGTTCCATACAAAACAATAATGGAACAGCTGAAGGGGCACTTTTCGCCGCAGCCCTCAGTGGTGGCTCATCGAAATGCCTTCTACGCAAAGCGGCAAGCCCCTGGGGAAACCATAACTGGGTTTGTGACCTCGCTCCGCCAAGCCGCCCGGTTCTGCAACTTCTCAGAGCTGGAGAACATGCTTCATGACCGCCTCGTCGGTGGCCTGAAGGATGAGAAGCTGCAACGACGCCTCTACGCCAAGAAGGACCTAACGTTCCAGGTCGCTCTGGAGGAGGCCCTGGCAACGGAAGCTGCCGAGAGGTCGACGCAAGAGGCACGGCCAAGCCTGCCATCCCAACCGAGGGTCCACCACGAAGACCTCACCGACGACTCAGGATCCGACAGGGAGGAGATGCACCGAGTACAGCAGTGCACTCAAGCAGCGCACAGACCACATCTGCCTTGACGAGAAGGAGGGAACTGCGCAAGCTGCGGGGAGAGTCATGAGAGGAGGGCCTGCCGTTTCCGCAACGCAGAGTGCAGGCAGTGCAGAAAATCGGGACACATCGCCCGGGTGTGTCGGGCTCGGCCCACCCGACACCAGGCATCAGATGACCAATCCAAGAGCCCCAGGTCCCGGGGCCCAACGCACCAAGGCAACTCGACGGAGCCCACGGACTTCCAGGTATACCAGTTGCCCCACCCCAACGTAGAGAAAATTTATGTAGAGGTACAGATAGAGGGGGCCCCATGCCGCATGGAGCTTGACACGGGTTCAACTCTATCCATAATCTCGGCAAGGACCTTAAGGAAACTGTGTCCTACTGGGGGTCCCAAACTCAGGCCGGCCCCATTCACCCTCCGGGACTTCCAGAAACGTAAGGTCCCCACAATGGGGGTGGGGACCTTCAGGGTGCAATACCGAGGGCACACGCGGCAACTGGACTTGCTTGTGGTCAAGGGCCCCTACATTAGCTTACTGGGATTGGCATGGTTTGGACCACTGGGGCTAGCTGTCACCGGGGTGAACCACACTAGCTTACAAGTGGACGTGGACGCCATATGCAAGGAATTTCCAGGGGTTTTCGATGAGAAATTGGGACAGTATACGGGCCCCCCCATTGCGCTACAGCTTGACCCCACAGTACGACCGGTCAGGCTCAAGGCCCGCCGGGTCCCGTTCACCTTGAAACCCCGTATAGACGAGGAATTGGACCGACTCGTGGAGCAAGGAGTGCTGGAGCCGGTGCCTAATGCCCCCTGGGAAACCCCAATCATCACACCCGTCAAGCCTAATGGTTCGGTCCGCATCTGCGCAGACTACAAATGTACCATAAACAAGGCCCTCACGGCCCACGCATACCCAGTGCCAGTGGTCAGCCATGTCCTTGCCACCCTGGCTGGGTCGAAATTTTTTGGCAAGCTGGACTTGGCCCAAGTATATCAACAGCTACCAGTAGATGAGGCCACAGCAGAGGCACAGACGATTGTGACGCACAGAGGAGCGTTCAGGGTAAAGCGGCTGCAATTCCATGTCAGCGTGGCACCAGGCATATTCCAGAATCTAATGGACTCTCTCCTTAAAGGGATTCCTGACGTCACCCCCTTCTTCGATGATGTGTTGATTGCCGGGCCCACACCAGAGGAGTTTGAGGACCGCCTCCGCACCGTTCTGCATCGTGTCCAGATGGCGGATCTCAAGGTGAAGCGGGAAAAATGTCTACTAGGAGTGCCTCAGGTGGACTTTCTGGGATTTATGGTGGACGCAGAAGGGGTCCACCCAACTGGGGACAAGGTACGGGCCATTTGTGATGCCCCAGCACCCAAGAGCAAGACTGAACTTCAGGCCTTCTTGGGACTATTGAACTTTTACCATTCCTTCCTTCCCCACAAGGCGGCGGTAGCGGAGCCCCTACACAGACTCCTAGACAAGCGGGCCCCTTGGGTGTGGGGCCAGTGCCAGGAGGCCACATTCCAGGCAGTCAAGGACTTGCTTGTCTCAAACTCGGTCTTGGCACACTTCGACGAGAGGCTGCCAGTGGTGCTAGCATGCGACGCCTCACCCTATGGCATTGGCGCTGTCCTGGGGCACCAACTCCCGGATGGAAGAGAGGTACCGATGGCGTACTTTTCCCAGACACTCAACCCAACCGAGCGGAACTACTCGCAAATCGACAAGGAGGGTCTGGCAATCATGAAGGGAGTAAAAAAATTCCATGATTTCTTGTACGGGTGGCCCTTCACCGTGGTGACTGACCACAAGCCGTAGGTATGTTACTCGTGCGTAAGCTGGTGCCTTTCTCGGTTAATTTGCCTTGTTAAACCTTTCTGACTGCACAGCCCCTTCTCATCGTGGCTGCCTCAGTCACTGGCAGAATCCGTCAGTGGGCGTTTCTTGAACCTCTTCCAACATAAAAGTTGTTTGACACCCAGTCTCCTCCTCCTCTCACTGCGCAGGAATCTTCTGCGCAGGGAAAGTGTGGGTAGCGGAGGACCTGGGCTCTCCTCACTGATGTCCAGTGAAGAGTCCTGGAGCTCTCTGTCCAATTCCCCCATCTGCCCCCCTTTATCCCTGGTGTTGCGCTGATTGGCTTCCCCCTCTACTGAGCTGTTTCTCCCCCTGCTGCTGGGTCCTTCGCCAGCATCGTCTGGGAGCCTCCCCTTCGCCTCTCCCTCCGATGTCAGTTCCCTGACACCATTGCTTGGCTTGTTTGCCGACGAAAAGCAGACCCCCCCAAGTGCTGTCTCCTCGCGTCCTCAGGTGGTCAATTTTCCTTGCCAGCTACCAGTATGCACTGATTCACCGACCTGGGAAGGCGATGGGCCATGCGGACGCCCTCAGCAGGCTACCACTACTGGAAACAGGCCCTGACCCAGCACCTGCAGAAGAGGTTATGAGCCTGGAGCTGCTTCCCGACCGCCCCATTCAGGCACAAGAAGTTGCACACCATTCCAAGAAAGATAGGGTCATCTCCCGGGTCCTGGACTGGGTGTGGAGGGGATGGCCCAGCAGCAGCCCCGGGCCAGAATTCGCCGGCTACACAACCCGCAAACATGAACTGTCTGCCCACAAGGGGTGCCTGTTATGGGGAAGCAGAGTTGTTGTTCCCCAGCCCCTCCGCAAAAGGGCCCTCACAGCCCTACACGAGACACATCCAGGGGTAGTAAGAATGAAGGCCCTTGCCAGGAGTTATGTGTGGTGGCCGGGGATCGATGGAGAGATAGAGGCCTGGGTCAAACACTGCCAGGCCTGCCAAGAATCCCGCCCAGATCCCCCAAGGGCCCCAGTCCAGTCCTGGGAGTCCGCCTGAGCACCATGGTCACGCCTGCATGTGGATTTCGCTGGCCCCTTTCAGGGGAAAACATTCTTCATAGTGGTGGACCCCTACACCAAATGGCTGGAAGTTGCACTGGTACCATCCACTTCCACGTCCGCAGCCATCCGGGTACTACACAGGCTGTTTGCAACCCACGGGCTCCCTGACACTCTCGTCTCAGACAACGGGACTGCATTTACGTCAGGAGAATTCCAAACCTTCACAGCGCAGAACGCCATCCGCCACATCCGTTCGGCGCCGTTCCACCCTGCCACCAATGGCCAAGCAGAACGCATGGTGTGGACCACCAAGGACACCCTTCGCCACATGACACAAGGGGACTGGGAGTACCGCCTTGCCACATTCCTTCTAGTACAGCACAGCACCCCCAGCTCAACGACTGGCCGGAGTCCCGCTGAACTACTAATGGGTCGGCGCCTTGCAATCAGATTGGACCGCCTTCACCCCGATAGAGCTCAGGATGAGGTAGTGGTGGGGGAAGGCAGGAACCCCCGGACCTTCGAGGCCCAGGACCCAGTGTACACAAAGAATTTTGGGGCAGGCCCAGCATGGGTACCTGCCACAGTCACCAGGGTCACTGGCCCCGTGTCGTACGAGGTGCTAACGGATGGGGGGCAATGCTGGTGCCACCACTGCGACCAGATACGGCAACGATTCCCGGGAGAAAACCAGGAGGAGGACAGGTCAGAGGAGTCTCAAGGGAACAGCGGGGCAGTGAGGCCCATAGAGCAGGAGGGGCCAGCAGGAGAGGCAGAATCAGTAAATACAGAGAGGACCCGTGAGGCCGAAAAGACACCAGAGCCAGAACCACGACTGAGCGAGCCGGTTGCGCCAGACCAAACAGCCCCATCACAGCCAGCATCCTTGGAACACGAGCCAGAACCTGGAGCCCGGACCAGGGAACACCCCTGAGGTCTATGAATGCGACCTCCCGGGCAGGACTGGAACTTAGAGGGGAGGGGTGTTATGTACTGAGTTGAATAGGATCCAAACTGCAGCAGTCTGATTGGTACTAGAACAATAGGATCCAAAATGCAGCAGTCTGATTGGTCCTAGAACAATAGGATTCAGAATGCAGCAGTCTGATTGGTCCTAGAACAATGCAGCAGTATGATTGGTTGGCAGGAACCACCCAATCCTGCTCCAGATAGAAGTGAATCCACAACCTGATTGGCTTACAGTAGAATTCCGGAATTAGCCAATCATGTGCAGCCCATTGTGTAAATAATGTATATAAAGCAGATACTGTGAGGGGACTTTCATTCATTCCTCCTCACCACTATGAGCTGAATAAAGAGCATGAAATCACTTTGCGACTCTGAGTATATTTCATGGTTAAAGGGAGCAAAGAGCAGGAACAAATGGGCTGTCCCCACAAGTCACAAAGGAGAGAAGCACAGAGTCTCCCAAGGATCTGCACTGAACTTGTTGTGCTTTAACCCATTCATAAGTGATCTGGAGTTAGAGGGGAGCAGTGAGGAGGCCAAGCCTGGGCACACGGCCATATTTTTATTATTATTATTGGTATAATAAATTTTATTACAAGTCCAATAAAAGCCACATTGTCACATTACCAAATTACAATCCAATTAAAAAGAAAGAGAGCCTATTCTTCAAAAACTAAATTAATCAATTTGAAATGACTTCCCATGTACTGGCTTTCTGGTTACAAAGTTCTTATGCCTTCCTCCTTTCATAATATTGATTAATCCAATAACAACAGTTCTGACCTTAATCCTTTGTTGGCAGCCACTTGTTTCTTGACTTCCATTCATAATTGCATATTTAATAACTTTTATTTTTGCAAGCAGAATTTATATCCAATAAATTTCCTGTGTGATATGTTAATTCCAGTTGTTTCTTCATTTTCCCTGCTTTAATTTGATCATAAAAAGCACCTATGCTTCCACATTTTCGTTTTCACTTCTGTTCTCAGAAGCTGTTATTTCCACTGCGTCACTGCACCATCTTTGTTTGTCTGAGCGAAGGTTTGGCACTCCGCCATAGCCCCAGGCAGAACTCCAACATATCCTTTCTCTTCCAATACTTAGTTCTTAATGATCTGGTGTCCTGCCACTGCTCTGGTGGATCAAGGAACCATAATCTTAACTGCAATTCAGTGGAAGTTAGAAGCTTCAATCGTATCAACATTCTCACGCAGTCCCATTTCCATTAAAAAATCCATAAATATTATCTTATTCTCTTTGATTTCCTCTTGCTTTTTATCAATCCATTGATATTCTGGGAAAGAGTTGCCGAATCACTGATGCAGCCAAACGTAATATATATTCAGAAAGGGTAAAGGCTCCCCTCCCCCAGTCATACTTCACCTTGTTATGATTGAAATCTTCCTCTCTCCAATTCAGATCGTTGTCGCTCAGTGGCTGATTTATTTAGCAGTTTATCTTGTCTCCTTAGCCCAGTACATGTCTGTAAATTAGATCCTATTAAAATTCCAAAGTACAGAAGAACTGCCAATAAGCGAAGCGCATTGCACCCAGCGCCTCCTGCCTCCATCAGGAGTGAGAGCCGGGTATCAGAAGATCTGCAGGTGAAGCTCACCCCCTCCCCGGGGTGGGGAGCTTATAAGGACAATTGCCCTCGTTATTCTTGTTTATACAGTGGTACCTTGGGTTACATACGCTTCAAGTTATATACTGTCAGGGGTTCAGGAGCAGAGGCAAGGGCAAGGGAGGAAACAGAGAGCGAAGGGGAGGAGGCAGAAGAAAAGATGAGTGATGACGAAGACCCGAGATCTCCGAGTCTTTCCAGTGAATCAGAAGATTCACAGAAAGGAGCACCAGTGGCCAGGGCAAGGGGGGAGTCTAGGGGGGCACCCCAGGAAGATAGAGCCAGAGGGGACTCAGAGGAGAGCAGTTGGAAATCGGGACCAGCGTCACCGCCAGAGAGCAGGGAAGAGGAAGGGAGCCAGGGGGCAAGCGCTGGCAGCTCGCCACAGGAGGGAGGGCATGAGTCAGGAGTGGCCACACCTCCATCGGGGAGCGAGGAAACGGTCAAACGGAAAGTGGAAAATTGGGCGCGCGCGCCAAGTTCAAATGCACAGGAAAGTGACGCAGTGGGCAGCCCTGAAAGAGAGCCAGGTCCTAAAGCCCGGCGCAAGGAGACAGGAGGGTCCGGGGGGTCGGCGTCAGAAGAATCCAGGAAGGAAGAGACCCCGGGGGGTAGAGGGACCCAGAGGAGGACAGTCAGGTGGAAAAGGTGGAGCCGGGCTAGGATATTAAGTTGGTGCACAAGGGGCGGAGACTCAGACGGAGCTTCGCCGATCTAGCCATTAGATGTAGAGTTGCACGCAGCAGCTTGAGAATGGAAACTGTAACTCAATAAAGACTTTTACTTAATGAACGCTGGCTAGCGTGATCCTTTGTGAGCTAGGATCTTTAAGCAGCTCTGACATATACGCTTCAGGTTACAGACTCCGCTAACCCAGAAATAGTGCTTCAGGTTAAGAACTTTGCTTCAGGATAAGAACAGAAATCTTGCTCCGGCGGCGCGGCAGCAGCAGGAGGCCCCATTAGCTACAGTGGTGCTTCAGGTTAAGAACAGTTTCAGGTTAAGAACAGACCTCCGGAACGAATTAAGTACTTAACCCGAGGTACCACTGTACTTCACCTGCCAGTCTCCGCTACTGCGAAGCTCTGCGCCCATTTTGACAGGAAGCACCGGAAGTCTACACTGCCATTATATTTATGGGGATGAACCAAGAAGATTTTTCTGAAAGAATTTCTTGAAACAAAATGGCAAAGTGTTCTCATTTGTATTGCAATTCCTGGCTGGATGTGATCTGAAAGAAGGTCTGTTATTTTGCAGACCCTCTCTCACCCTCTTTCCTCCTCTGCAGTGCTGGCTGTGGCCGGACAGGTGTGATCTGTACCCTGGAATACATACGGCAGCTGCTGCTGAAACAGGTATTTCTAGGCAAGTCAGATCTGAGGGATGGAGGATTGAGGAAGCTGGGTGGATTTGGTCCAATATTTCTGTCTGTTGGAACAACAAATATCGGAACGATGTTTGACCAGACACTCTTGCTGTTTTCTTGTTTAAAGAGTGACTGTGTGTCTGGCTATTTCTTGGCTGGGTGGGTGGATAGGCAGACAAACGGACAGACAGATGGATAAAATGTCATGTAGACTTTGTTTTTAAAAATGGTGTTTAATTGAAATATGATTAGAATTTGATTTTAATAGAATTTGCCCCTTCTTCCCCAAAAGAGATGGAATTCCTGAAGCATCTCTATTTGGAATATGTTCGGAATAGAACCAGGTGTGACGAGTGCCTGGTCTGGCTTTGCCAGTGAGTGAGTGTTTTGTAGTGAACCTCTTGCTACATCTGTGCATTGCATGCAACAATTTAATTAAATCTGTTTTCTATATATGGCAGAACTCTGGACATTGTTTATTCATTTAGAGCATTTGAACCCTCCTCCTCAGCCAAAAAGGCTCCTGAAACAGCTTACATATAATCCATGGAAACAAGACTGTCCCCTCCTAGGAACCAATTCAATTGTTCATAAACTAGCTTATCAGAATAAGACTATTACTTACAAGTAGTTTTGTTTTTACAATTGGATGTGGGGATAAGTGTTCAAAAATATAACCTTTCTCCAGCCGTCTGAGTTGACACAGTCCATAACTTCATATATAGCCTCCATCTGTATATAAAATGAGGAACAAAAATGTCCCTTGGAGAGGACTATTGTACTGCAGAGTCTCAGCTCCCACAACAAACATCAAGATACAGTACTTGGTTGATCCCTGCAAAATTCGCATCTTCCCTTGCCTTCTGCTTCTTTGGGGAAGATACCTCTTATGATACCCTCACATAGCTCAGAGGAAACAGCAAATGAAATAGGGAGTAGTAAAGCAGAGTGGCAAATGTGGGAACCCAAATGAAGGTCCTTGAGTCAGATATCATGCAGCCTGTATCAGGAAGTTTTTAATGTCTGATGTTCTACTGTAAGCCGCCCAGAGTTCCTGGGGAAACCCAGCCAGATTGGGTGGAGTATAAATAATAAAATTATTATTATTATTGTTATTATTATTATTATTATTATTATTATTATTATTATTCATAGAATCATAGCGTTGGAAGAGACCACAAGGGCCATCGAGTCCAACCCCCTCTTATTATTATTATTATTATTATTATTATTATTATTATTATTATTCTTGCCGACATTTCCCCAGTTCTCCTCTACTTTTCAGAGAATCCCCCCGCATTTCAGTATTTTTGATGTTGTCCTAGAAATGAGGAAGCAGAGACCAGCTGCTGTTCAGACCCAGGTGAGTCCCCGCAGTCATCGCTCCTGTCCACACCAAAACATTTTGCTGCCCAAAGCAAAGATGATGTGTGTCCTCACAGAGTCCCCCAGCATTCTAAGATGGCTGGACTGGCAGCTGAATCTGGCGAAGGGACGGCACCAGTAGCTAGGCAGGGGTGAATTGCCCTGGGTGGCGCTGGGCTTGCAGGGTACCCAAGCCACCACATCGCTCCTGGTGCCCGGCAGGGACGCAGTCACTCTGGCAGCGCACCCCATCCCACAGTGTGCCCTCCCCCATTACGCTGCGCAGGTGCCCGCCTCAGGCACTGGTGGGGCTCACTCCAGCGCTAGACAGTACCCCACACTGCACCAGGGGGCAGCAGACTAATTTAGTGTACAGGCTCTTTATCTTCATGTCTTGGTATTTGGTGTTCCTAAAGCAGGGGTCGCCTCGAGGGCTTCACCTGATGTCCAAAAAGGCTTCTGAGCTCCCCTGATGCTCTCACCACTTAATCATGAGGGGCTGAGGGTGGTTACCTTTTCTCCCTTGGAAAACCCACAGAGCTGAAGGAGGAAGTGGGAAGGCTCATGTTTTTCCCACCTCCTCTTTGGGCTGCATGGGCTTCTCAAGGCTCCAATTAATTCTTTGCGATCCAAGTTTTGCCCGGTCCCTTGGAAAAGCAAAGTGAGTGCACACGTCCTCTCCTTCTGTCAGTTGTGGGTGAGCTTTTCTGGGATTGTAGGATGCGGGTGGTGCTGTGGGTTAAACCACAGAGCCTAGGGCTTACTGATCTGAAGGTCTGCAGTTCGAATCCCCGCAACGGGGTGAGCTCCCGTTGCTCGGTCCCTGCTCCTGCCAACCTAGCAGTTCGAAAGCACATCAGAGTGCAAGTAGATAAATAGGTACTGCTCCAGCGGGAAGGTAAACGGCGTTTCCATGCACTGCTCTGGTTCGCCAGAAGCAGCTTAGTCATGCTGGCCACGTGACCCAGAAAAACTCTGTGGACAAACGCCAGTTCCCTCGGCCAATAAAGCGAGATGAGCGCTGCAACCCCAGAGTCGTCTGTGACTGGACCTAACGGTCAAGGGTCCCTTTACCTTTAGGACTAGAGAAGGCATGGCACCCATGGCACTTGCTCAAAAATTCCACTGTGTCCATGGGCCTCAAAAAGTTGGTGACCGTTTCCCTCGAGTGTGGCCGAACCTTAAGGGCGTTTGGAGCTTCCCTTTATAGATCAACGTTCTCCTCTCATATCTCATATCTCCTCTTTTCTTGGCAGGAGCAGTATGAGTTTGTATACCATGCAGTCACTGAAATGTTCCGGGCTGCCCTGAGTTTATCTGACTCAAACTATGAAAACGTCAAAGAAGTAAGAGACAAATCCAAACTAAAAGCAACACTGGAGTTACTGGAACTTCCCACATAGGGCAGCTTTTCCTCATTCATCTGTGAAAGTTGGCAGAAGAGGTGGGGGGTGTTGTAGTCCTCAGTGGAGATCAACCCATTGCAGTTTCTCCTTGGATTGCTGTTTTGATTGGGGAATCTGAAAACAGACACTTCTAGCCCATAGACCTCCAGTTTTTGAGGGGCATAAATTTCTTCATGAGTTTTAATCAAACTTGACCAAATATTTAGTTGATCCTTCGAAGCCTTTCTGAGTTATATTTGTGAGCTGAATTCATAAATGTCACAGCAGATTCCTGAAGATTGTACCTGCAGTTGTGGCTTTAGCTCTCATAATTTTGTTCCTGCAAATATTTCATTTTCTTCAAGGAAAATGGGCAGCATACATGGTCTTCCACTGCCCCATCCTGGCTCCTGCTTTAAGAGTGACTATCCCAAGGTCACCCCGGGGGGTGGTGGTGTTATACCTTCGTGTCCCAGGTCCACACTGGCTTTGAATGCATGTTAAGAAGAGGAAAAGGACTAATATTGGTTTCCCAGGACAACTGCAATGCTATCCCCTTCCTTTTTTGCAGGGGTTGGAAAACTGCAGCCCTCCAGATGCACCTCAGCCAATATGGCCAGTGGGCAGGGATGATAGGAGTTGCAGGCTGCCTTCACACGGCATGTTTAAAGCTCATTTCTTCCCCATTTTAAGAATCCTGGCAATGGAGGGAAAGATACAGGCAGCTACTATAAAAGCAAACACAGCTAGCTGTCTTTCTCTCTGTCTGTCTCTTGCACACAAGTGCAAGTGCACACATTCCCCTGCCGGGAATCTGTGCTTTCAGGAGGTTCCTCTTTCAGATTCACTTCCCCCCAAAATGGCCTCTTATCTTTCTGATCTACTAACTGGGGAGTTCCAGCTGTTTAAGTCTGATACCACAAGAATCTGGAGGCTCTGTGGCTTTAGGTTACTTTCTGTGGGCTTGGGAGGGGCAAAAGTGACAGCAAAGTGAGTGAGATATGATGGTGGCCCCATGGGCATAGGTAGGATTTTTGTTAGGGGGGCAGAACCAATGTGATGGGTCAGTTAGTTAAGTATTTCTATTGTTTTACTCGTGCCCCCCCCCCAGGTTACACCCATGGGTGGCCCAGAGACTGGCATTTGAAGGCCCCTCAGGCTCACAACTGGGCAGGGAGGCAAGAATTAGCCCATCAACTGCTTCAGAATTTTCATAGCCAAGCTTTTCAGGGCTTGTCCACATTTGAGCTGGATCTTGCTTGGGGACGACATTTTCTCCTTTTGAATTTGGCTTCATTAGACCAGTGCACCCGCCAGTGCCACAGCTATTGGGGGGGTTGGGGTTTTTTTTTGCTCTGGGTGATGCCTCCCAAGGGGCACCATTGAGGCTCCCAGCCTGTGTGTGTATGCAAATGCACATGGGGTGTCACTACTGGGTCTTTGACCCGAGTGGAAAAAAAGCCTAGCTTCACCGCTACACACACAAACACACACACACTTCAACTGCAGTTGAAGATCAAAACTGCTTGCTCCCATTCACACCAGTAGGTGTTCCCTTTTTCCTTTCCCCATCTTCCAGTTTGTTGATTCACTTTTTAAAATTCTGAACAAATGGCATGTGTGGAGAGATCAGCTGAGCAGCAAACACTTTAAACATAATTGTCTGCCCAATAATTGCACAATCCTTGTGGGAATGTACACCTCAATAGGGGGGGATTAGTAGAGAGAGGATTAGGTGGTGCACATTGGAGCCAGAGGGGAAGAGAAGTGAATGGGCAGCTGTAGCAATGGGGAGGAGCAGGAAGGGGCCCCACTGAGAGGGCACCGTGGCTGAGGAAGCCTCTCCACCCCCCAACAAACCCTGGAACTGCCACTGAATGGGTGTATCCCTCAAACACAAAATCCCCAGCTAGAGGGGAATACTGGAAGACTCAGGGCCGCCCCAGGAAACTGAAGGCTGACAAAGAAAGCCCTTCTTCACCCACTGCATAGAAGGAGTGGTGGCCACCGGCTTGGATGGCTTTAAAGGAGTAGACCAATTCATGGAGGAGAAGGCGATCCATGGCTACCAGCCGTGATGGCTCTGTTCTGCCTCCGCTGTCGAAGGCCAGATGCCCCAGCTGCTGGGAATCCCAAGTGGGGAGAGTGTTGTTGCACTCCAGTCCTGCAGGCAGGCTTCCCATAAACATCTGCCTGGACAATGGGAGAGCAGAGCGATGGACCTTTGGCTGGACCCAGCAGGACTCTTCTTCTATGTAAGAAGGGTGGCAGGAAATCTACCCTTCCCAGCAATCTTCCCATCCCAGCCTTATAGGCAGGTCAGTTAAGATCTGTGTATGAAGGCTGCTCCAGGGCCTTCTTCCAGTGTAGCGCTTCTTCCCCCACACCAGCCACACCTGGATTCGGAAGAGACAGAAGTGTTTGTAAATGAAATAAACAAAAATTAGCTTGTTTTCTCCAAGCAACTGAAATCTGTGTTTGCTCTGGTGGGTTTGTCTTGCTACTATATAAAAACTAAGTCTTGTTTTTATACAATTAAACAAATTCTTAAGCACAAGCACAAACTTTTATTTTACATCAACTGCGTTAATAGGCACACTGACTCTGTTCCTATTAATTTCTGAAGGTGTGAGCAGCTTGGCAAGGGAGCAGGGAAAGCTCCTTTCTGTGTGACTAGACAATCTTGATAAGGTTGTATAGCAGCCGTCCTAAGTTCTGGAACACATAGGAGGTATAAGTGATGTTGCAATAGCAGTGAAAAACAAAGAGCTAATTTTAAAAATAAATGAATGCTCACATGAATGCAGGAGTAGCTGGCCATGCAGGCGGGGGCTGATGGGAATTGTAGCCCCACAACCTCTGAAGGGTATCCCGTTGGCTACTGTATATTGAATGTGTGTGTGCCACCCTCTCAGAAGCACGCAGACGTGGCTTCCTGCAAACTTCCTGCTGTAGGATGTTCAAACAGCTGTGTTGGCCTAAATCGTCCCTTACTTCCTTTCTGTTCTTCCGGATTTTGACACAGAATCGTCTTCCCCTCTATGACGACGCCCTCTCCCTCCGACACCTGGCTGTGGCCCCGATCAAACGAAGCACCGTCCTCCACCGGTAAGGAAGGCTGAGAGAGGGAGCCTTGGAAACGGCAGCCCAGCCGTCTTGGTTTGGCAGGAAAGCAGAGCCATGTTTTGCAGAGACACCCGAGATGGAGTTCTTCTCTGGGGAGGCCCAGCTGGTGCAGACTTTGGGCTGCCTTAGGAAAGGGGTCAGGACCCTCCACATTGTACAACATGGTTCTTTTCCCCCCAAACCGGGTGCTGGTTATACATTTTCATATTTTAAGATGGTAGATGTGATTATTGATTATTCGGTTGCCTGGTTTTATGCTTTGAATGTTTATGTGGAGCTGTAGCTCATTTTGGGTTTATTCAGTGGAGAATGGCAGACACTAGTATATGGGTATTATTATATATAATAAAGAATCATAGAATCATAGAATCATAGAATCATAGAGTTGGAAGAGACCACAAGGGCCATCGAGTCCAACCCCCTGCCAAGCAGGAAACACCATCAGAGCACTCCTGACATATGGTTGTCAAGCCTCTGCTTAAAGACCTCCAAAGTAGGAGACTCCACCACACTCCTGGGCAGCAAATTCCACTGTCGAACAGCTCTTACTGTCAGGAAGTTCTTCCTAATGTTTAGGTGGAATCTTCTTTCTTGTAGTTTGGATCCATTGCTCCGTGTCTGCTTCTCTGGAGCAGCAGAAAACAACCTTTCTCCCTCCTCTATGTGACATCCTTTTATATATTTGAACATGGCTATCATATCACCCCTTAACCTTCTCTTCTCCAGGCTAAACATGCCCAGCTCCCTTAGCCGTTCCTCATAAGGCATTGTTTCCAGGCCTTTGACCATTTTGGTTGCCCTCCTCTGGACACGTTCCAGTTTGTCAGTGTCCTTCTTGAATTGTGGTGCCCAGAACTGGACACAGTACGCCAGGTGAGGTCTGACCAGAGCAGAATACAGTGGCACTATTACTTCCCTTGATCTAGATGCTATACTCCTATTGATGCAGCCCAGAATTGCATTGGCTTTTTTAGCTGCCGCGTCACACTGTTGGCTCATGTCAAGTTTGTGGTCAACCAAGACTCCTAGATCCTTTTCACATGTACTGCTCTCAAGCCAGGTGTCACCCATCTTGTATTTGTGCCTCTCATTTTTTTTGCCCAAGTGCAATACTTTACATTTCTCCCTGTTAAAATTCATCTTGTTTGCTTTTGCCCAGTTCTCTAATCTGTCAAGGTCGTTTTGAAGTGTGATCCTGTCCTCTGGGGTGTTAGCCACCCCTCCCAGTTTGGTGTCATCTGCAAATTTGATCAGGATGCCCTTGAGTCCATCATCCAAGTCGTTGATAAAGATGTTGAATAAGACCGGGCCCAAGACAGAACCCTGTGGCACCCCACTAGTCACTCTTCTCCAGGATGAAGAGGAAAAATACGGACTGTATTACAGCAGCTGTGAGTGCATCTCTCTGACCTTGGTACTCACTATTTTGACATCCTTCAAATCACAAAGCTCAGGCTTGGACATGTCAGAGGGGCATGAAAACCATCACTTGGGTGAAGAAGTAAAGCCCTGCCTCCTTCTCATCCGTCAAGCCTTCCTCAAGACATACCTTTCCAACTGCAGCTTTCAGATTACCTCTCCTCCCCTTAATGCCTTATCTACTGCAGTCTGCCTTCCACCAATCAGTCTAGGGACTTGGCTCGAGAAGCTTCTAGGCAGCCAGCTGAGAAGCACAAAACAGAGGCCTGGAAGCAGAGGCAGAGCATGGCTTGGGGCTGGAAGGCACAAACAAAGAACCCCAGCTTCACAGCTCTGTGATATAAGGAAGGAGCAGCAACTGCATGCAGTTCTTCACTAGGAAGGAGGAGAGAGAAACCCACAAAGCTCTGTGTGACCACAGCTCTAATAATAATAATAATAATAATAATAATAATAATAATAATAATAATAATAATAATATAACAACAACAACAACAACAACAACAACAACAACAACAACAACAACAATAATAATAATAATAATAATAATAATAATAATAATAATAATAATAATTTATTATTTATACCCCGCCCATCTGGCTGGGCTTCTCCAGCCACTCTGGGCGGCTTCCAAAAGAATATTAAAATACTATAATACACCAAACATTAAAAGCTTCCCGAAACAGGGCTGCCTTCAGATGTCTTCAAAAAGTCTGGTGGTAGTTGTTCTCTTTAACATCTGGTGGGAGGGCGTTCCACAAGGAGGGCGCCACTACCGAGAAGGCCCTCTGCCTGGTTCCCTGTAACTTGGCTTCTCGCAGTGAGGGAACCGCCAGAAGGCCCTCAGCGCTGGATCTCAGGGTCCGGGTAGAACGATGGGGGTGGAGATGCTCCTTCAGGTATACTGGTCCAAGGCCGTTTAGGGCTTTAAAGGTCAGCACCAACACTTTGAATTGTGCTCGGAAACGTACTGGGAGCCAATGTAGGTCTTTCAAGACCAGTGTTATATGGTCTCGGCAGCCGCTCCCAGTCACCAGTCTGGCTGCTGCGTTCTGGATTAGTTGTAGTTTCCGGGTCACCTTCAAAGGTAGCCCCACGTAGAGCGCATTGCAGTAGTCCAAGCGGGAGATAACCAGAGCATGCACCACTCTGGCGAGGCAGTCCACAGGCAGATAGGGTCTCAGCCTGTGTACCAGATGGAGCTGGTACACAGCTGCCCTGGACACAGAATAGACCTGTGCCTCCATGGACAGCTGTGAGTCCAAAATGACTCCCAGGCTGTGCACCTGGTCCTTCAGGGGCACAGTTACCCCATTCAGGACCAGGGAATCCTCCACACTTACCCGCCTCCTGTCCCCCCAAAACAGTACTTCTGTCTTGCCAGGATTCAGTCTCAATCTGTTAGCCGCCATCCATCCTCCAACCGCCTCCAGACACTCACAGGACCGTCACTGCCTTCACTGGTTCTGATTTAAAACAGAGGTAGAGCTGGGTATCATCCGCATACTGATGAACACCCAGCCCAAACCCCCTGATGATCTCTCCCAGCGGCTGCATGTAGATCTTGAAAAGCATGGGGGAGAGGACAGAACCCTGAGGCACCCCACAAGTGAGGGCCCAGGGGTCTGAACACTCATCCCCCACCACCACTTTCTGAACACGGCCCAGGAGGAAGGAGCGGAACCACTGTATGACAGTGCCCCCAGCTCCCAGCCCCTCAAGACGGTCCAGAAGGATGTTATGGTCGATGGTATCAAACACCGCTGAGAGATCCAGCAGAACTAGGAAACAGCTCTCACCTTTGTCCCTAGCCCGCCAGAGATCATCAACCAGTGCGACCAAGGCAGTTTCAGTCCCATGATGAGGCCTGAATCCCGACTGGAAGGGATCCAAATGGTCCGCTTCTTCCAGGCGTGCCTGGAGTTGTTCAGCAACCACTCGCTCAATCACCTTGCCCAAGAATGGAAGATTTGGTGTGTGTTTTTTATTAATATTTTATTAAGTTTTATCAATAGAAAAGTTCAGAAAAATACAAAAACAAAAAAATACAAAATTACAAAATACAAAAATACAAACATTAAACACGAAAAAGAAGAAAAAAGAAACACATATAAAAGAAAACAAAACTCCCTCTTTTTTGATTTCTCATCTTTAGTTAACTTATTTTCCTGACTTCCTCACGCCTCCCTTTTTTGTATCCCTTTTGAAAATTGGTTCAGCAAATTCATATCCTATTAGTTTATCTATTATCAATCCCATCTTACATTTTACCTTGTTGCTAGAACCCCTTCAATTCATTTCAATGTCATCAGCATTCAAAAATTTTACAATGTTTCTGTAAACAAGTTTTAAATTTCCTCCAATCTTCTTCTCCCTGGTCTCGGATTCTGCCAGTCATTTCCGCCATTTCCATATAGTCTATTAATTGCATCTGCCATTCTTCCAGAGTGGGTAGGTCTTGTGTCTTCCAATGCTTTGCAATGAGAATTCTTGCTGCTGCTGTAGCGTACATAAAGAAAGTTCTATCCTTCTTTAGCACCGATTGGCCAACTATGCCCAGGAGAAAGGCCTCTGGTTTCTTCAGGAAAGTATATTTAAATACCTTTTTCATTTCATTATAGATCATCTCCCAGAAAGCCTTAATCCTTGGGCACGTCCACCAAAGGTGGAAGAATGTACCTTCAATTTCTTTACATTTCCAACATTTGTTGTCGGGCAAATGATATATTTTTGCAAGCTTGACTGGAGTCATGTACCACCTGTACATCATTTTCATAATATTCTCTCTTAGGGCATTACATGCCGTAAATTTAATCCCGGTGGTCCACAACTTCTCCCAGTCAGCAAACATAATATTATATCCTATATCTTGTGCCCATTTTATCATTGCAGATTTTACCGTTTCTTCCTCAGTATTCCATTTCAACAGCAGATTGTACATTCTTGATAGTATCTTAGCATTGGGTTCTAACAGTTCTGTTTCTAATTTTGATTTTTCCACCTGGAAACCAATTTTTTTATCCAAATTATAAACCTCTCTTATTTGAAAATAATGTAACCAGTCACGCACCTTCTCTTAAAGCTTCTCATAACTCTGCAATTTCAATTTGTCACCTTCCTGTTCTAAAATTTCCCAGTATTTTGGCCATTTGGCCTCCATGTTAATTTTTTTCAGAGCTTTCGCATAGCTTTTCCATAGGTGATAGCCACCTTGGGGTTTTACTCTCCAAAAAGTCTTTATATCTTATCCAGACATTGAACAATGCTTTCCTGACAATATGGTTTTTAAATGCCTTATGTGCTTTTACCTTGCCATACCACAAATATGCATGCCACCCAAATATATTGTCATAACCTTCAAGATCCAAAACATCTGTATTTTCAAGAAGCAGCCATTCCTTCAGTCAGCAAAAAGCTGCTGATTCATAATAAAGTTTAAGGTCTGGCAGGGCAAACCCCCCTCTGTCTTTAGCATCAGTAAGTATCTTAAATTTTATTCTGGGCTTTTTGCCCTGCCAGACAAATCTAGATATATCTCTTTGCCACTTCTTGAAACAATCCATCTTATCAATGATTTGCAATGATTGAAATAGAAATAACATTCTCGGCAATACATTCATCTTGATAACAGCAATTCGACCCAGCAAGGAAAGCTTCAAATTCGACCAAATTTCTAAATCTTTTTTCACTTCTGACCAACATTTCTCATAGTTATCTTTAAATAAATTCACATTCTTAGAAGTCATATTCACCCCCAGGTATTTTACCTTCTTTACCAATGTTAAGTCTGTCTCTTTTTGAAACCTCTCTCTTTCTATCAACGTCAAATTTTTCTCCAAAACCTTGGTTTTTAACTTGTTCAATTTAAAACCTGCCACCTGCCCAAACTCCTGGATTACTTCTAAAGCCCTCTTAGAGTCAGAACAAGGTCATCTGCAAAAGCTTTAAGTTTATATTGTTTAACTCCGACCTGAATACCTTGAATCAAATGGTCCCTTCTAATCATATTTAGCAAAACCTCCAGAACTGAAATAAAAAGCAATGGGGAAATTGGGCAGCCTTGTCGTGTCCCTTTCTCTATTTTAAATTCTTCTGTCACCACATTATTAACTATCAGTTTGGCCTTTTGTTCAGAATAAATCACACCTATGCCGTTTTCAAAGTTTTGTCCAACCCCCATCCCCTGGAGATTTTTCTTCATGAAACTCCAGGAAATATTATCAAAGGCTTTCTCCGCATCTACAAATATCAAAGCTGCTTTTGTATTAATGTTCACTTGCAGCTTTTCTAAGATGTTAATTATATTCCTCATATTGTCTGATAAATGTCTTCCAGGGAGAAAGCTAGCCTGGTCTTTATGTATCCCCTCTGCCAGTACTTTTTTCAGTCTTCTAGCCAGAATGTCTGCAAAGATTTTATAATCCACATTAAGCAGGGATATGGGGCGGTAGTTCTTAAGTTGTGTCTTTTCAGACTCAGTTTTCGGTATAAGTGTGATATAAGCTTCTTTCCACGTCTCAGGCGCTTTCCCCCCCTCCATAATTTCATTGCAAACCTCCTTTAGTGGTTGAATTAAGTAGTCTTTCAAAGTTCTATAATATTTGGAGGTTAACCCATCAGGCCCTGGAGATTTGCCCAATTGCATATTCTGAATCGCCCCTTCCACCTCTTGTTCAGTTATTTTGTAGTTCAATAATAATTTATTTTCTTGAGAAATTTTTTGTAATCCGTTAGTCTTCAAAAATTGGTAAATTTTTGTCTCAATCTGTGGCCCTTGTGTATAAAGTTGTTTAAAGTATCTCTGGAAGCAATTTCTAATCTCCTGTGGGTTCTGTATGTTCTTTCCATCCACTTCGAGGTTGGTAACCGTGTTTAACTTTTGTCAACTGCCACACTAACAGCTTCCCACATTTATTAGCTGATTCGAAGGTCTTTTGTCTCATCTGTTTAATTTTCCATTCAATGTCCTGATTTATCATTTTCATATATTGTACTTGATGTAACTTGATTTCTCTCAAGATCTCCTGTGACTTTGGTTTAGCTCTAAGTTTCTTCTCTCCTTCTCTTATTTTCTCCAAAATCTTTTCTTTTTTCTCATTTTGAATTCTCCTTTTTATTGCATTCTGCTGTATCAAGAACCATCTCATTACAGCTTTACTTGCGTCCCAGATTACTCTTTTTTCCACAGAGGTCTTCAGATTTATCTCAAAATAGTCTTTCATAATTTTTTGGGCCTTCTTGATAATTTGTGGATCTCTAAACAGGGTGTCATTCATCCTCCATCTGAAGGAACCAGTCGGTGTTAGTTTCATTTCCATTTTCACAGGGTTATGGTCAGAGCAAGTTTTTGGGCAAATTTCCACTTTTCGAATCTTGGGAGGCATTCCTCTGGTTATCCAGATTTGGTCAATTCTTGTCCAAGTCTTTTGGGCTTCAGAAAAGACAGTCCCCTCTCTACCTAGGGGGTTCTTAGTTCTCCAAGTGTCGATTAAATCCATATTATCTGTCATTCCAAAAAAAGGTTTTCGGCAGTGGCGTAGCGTGGGCTGTCAGCACCCGGGGCAAGGCAAGTAATTTGCGCCCCCTAACCCTAACCCCCAGATGTTGCGCCCGGTGCGGCCGGCCCCCCCTGCACCCCCCACGCTACGCCACTGGTTTTCGGTAGTCTTCCATCTTTTGTCACCACTTGTCTTTCTGACTTATCCATATTTGTCGATACCACTCCATTCATATCTCCAAGCATAATAATATTATAGTCCATAAAGTCCAACAACGTCTCATGCAGTTTCTTAAAAAATTCTGATTTCCCCTCATTTGGTGCATATACCCCTACTATCAAGAGTCTCTCTCCTTGAAATTGTATTTCAATTGCCACAAATCTTCCTTGTTCATATTTAAAAATGAATTTTGGTGATAAACTTTCTTTTGCGTAGATCACCACTCCTCTCTTTTTAACTTTATCTGATGAAATAAATTCTTGGCCCAATCTTTTATTAGTTAATACTTTCCTATGTACTCTAGTCACATGGGTTTCTTGCAAACAAATCAAGTCCAATTTTTCTTTTTTTTAATAAATGAAAGATTCTTTTCCTCTTGTCAGGGGAGTTCAGACCTCGAATGTTCCAACTTAATACCTGCAGAGACATTATGTAGTTATTCTGTTTCCCCTCCAACTGCTCCTAATAGTTGTTCTTGATCTGTGGGTGGTATCACTTTCTCTGGTTTATCCAATCCCAATGGTAGCTTTGCTGGGTCCAAAACTCCTGGTTTTGATATCTTTGGTTCTTTTCCCTCTGCCTCTTTTTGTAAATCTTCCTCGTGATCCTTCAGGAATCTCACTTTGTCCTCTTCTGATCTTATCGTCACCTTTTTCCCTTTGTAAGTGAAAGACAGACCCTGAGGGAACTCCGACCTGAAGATAATATTGTTTCTTCTTAACAGGTTCACTAGATCTCCGTAGTTAGCTTTGAGGTCCAGTAAATATTTTGGGATATCTTTAAAAAATTCTATCCTTGAATCCTCTATTTCCAGTGATTTCTGGTAATGCAGGCTCAGTATTTTATCCCTCTCTTCTTTGGATCTGAAGGTAATCAAACAGTCTCTTACCCTGTTCTTTCTTCCCCCTTTGCTTCCTTTACCAAGTCTGAAGGCAGTCACTATCTTAAAGTCTTTTTCTGGCTCAAGGCCCCAGAATTCTTCAAATTCCTGTGTAAGGAAATCACTCAAATTACCTTCTTCCAATTCTGGTACCGCCCTGATCCTTAAATTGGTCTGTTTGACTTAAAGTTCAATTAAGGACAATTGTGCCTTATGGTCCTCTAGTTGTTTATTAATTGGCTGTATTTTTCCTTCTACCGCCAACACAGAGACAGGTGGTTGGTTTCACTCGTCCAAGCAGCCTGTCCACATCCTCGGAGGTAACAGATTGGAATTGACTTTTGCAATTTGACTAGACAGGACTCTAGCACTCTCCTGCCCCGGCCCTGCTCCCACGGTGGCGTCTACCTCTTTCCGAATCTGAGCAACTTTATCTGCAAAAAACTTTGCAAAATCATTGCAGGAGATCATGTGGCCCATACTGGGCCCCGATGTAACAGATGGTTCCGCTAAATTGCGGACCACCTGAAAAAGTCTCCTGCTGCTGTTTTCTGCAGATGCAATAGAGGCAGTGAATAAAGTCAAAATGGAGAGGAGGGCAGGGGGTTCCTCTGGAAAAATCCTAGGCTGGGCTACAGCTGAGAAGTAAAATTACCGCAAACTCTTCCTCATGCATAAGATTTCTTAAAGCAATTATTGTTCCTAAATTGTTTTATACTCCTCTGCAGAGGAAATAACTAAAAGAAATCACTTGAGAAAATGTACATGTACATTTTGTGCATTACAAATATGCATCCTTTAAAAATATATATACCGGTAACTTCAGTAGCCTGACTCATAAACTCTTATCCTGAGAGAGGTCCCTTCGCCTTTTGTGGAGATTTCACATAAACCTCTGTGTTCCCTGATCCAGGAGCATCTCAGTGCCGGTTGACCCTCAGCCCACATCAGCACCAGAACAACCACCCAAGCTCATCAGGGACATGGGTGATACCTATGCGGTTGTGAACAAGCTCCGGCGAAGTGGACTGGGCACTTCTCCTCCTCCTCCTGCTCCAGGCAACGAGGCCCCGCTTAGTGGAGAGGGACCCCTTTATGCCGCAGTGAAGCCTCGGATGAGCAATGTGCCCGACACCTTGGCAATTGACCCCAGTGCCTTTGTAGGAGTGCAAGCCAGTCACTCGCTGCCTGGAAGCCCCATCCACCGGCCAGCTTCTGCGGCAACCTGCGAATACGCCCAAATTAACCCAGGTGATGTGAAGTAATAGTTTGTGTGCACTTAAGAATTTGTATAACTGTATAACAATAAGACTTAACATTTATGCAGTAGTTTTAAGTGCTCCAGTTCTTTTATAGTAATAATAATTTTATTTTTTATATCCTACCCATCTGACTGGGTTTTCCCAGCCACTCCGGGCAGCTCCCAGCAGAATAGTAAAAACACAATAGAACATCAAAGATTTAAAACTTCCCTAAACATTATCTCAGTAACCCTAACATCAGGCCTGCAAGATATGGCAGGTCAGCGTTATCATCTCATGTTGCAGACATGGGGGAAGGGAGGCCAGAGCACACCTACTTGACAAAAAGGGTCACCTGGAACTGGTGGTGACACTTGCTGTTGAGCCAACGTGCACAGGCTGTTATCTAGCTAATGACAGAAGAGACATTTGAACTAAGGATGTCCCTGGATCATAGCACATTTTCTTAAAATACTGTGCTAAACTAGCTCTGTGAATATCATATGATTTCAATGCAAGTAAACAAGATTCTAGTCATCATGACAAATTTGGATTTGGGGGTATTTCATGGGGTTTTTCTTTGGGTGTACAGAACCCAAGCAAATTCAAATGGGAATTCGCAAAGGCTGCAAACATAGATTAGATGTAACTAATAAAATCCATAGTAAAACATTAAAGGCTGCAAATATCATTCTTCAGTCATTTTTCCTGGATTGTTTTATTTAATATTTTAATGTGTTGTAATCCGCTTTGATTTTTTCCCCTTAAGAATATAAAGTGGTATAGAAATAGAAATACAATAATATAATCTTTATTGCGGCCCAACGAGCCATAACATGGATTCAGAATAAAATACAGATTCATACAAACAACCCCCCAGGGAAGGGAGACCAAAGCGCTATTTGTTTAGTCATGGATATGTTGATCTGGCTTTGGTGAAAAGACGCCGATATGTTGGTACAGACAAATTTCTAAGATATGCAGGCGTCTGAAACTCCAACCCATAGTGAATTCCTACTGCTAATGGGCCACAGATAACATGAGATTGAGATCGGAGATCACTATGTGATATGTTCCAGAGGCTTTGCCTCAGAGATTCAAGGATGATATCATAGCCCAGATGGTACAGGAGACAAGGTGGCATACCAAGCCAAGTGGCTTTTCTAACCATCATTTTCATCTATGAGCTGGCAAACTCCTCGTTGTTTAGGTATGGAACCCCTTCCCAAGGCCAAAGACTGAGATCTTGAGCCAGTATCTCAGGGCAGCCCACGATGCTTTACTTGATAGAAGACATTCACCTGTTTCTAAAAATAGTATTGCCTTTGGAACACAATTTGGAACTTGTAGGAGGGACCGGAGAAACTTTGCCTGGAAGTCATCAAACCTGGAGAATGAGCCATTGAACCAGATGTTTGAGGCCTAGAGGAGTTGAGAGACAGATTTTGCATTAAATACCTTAATGGCTGATGGAACATAATGGCCTCCCCTTGTATAAAAGAATTGAAGTATAGCCAGTTTGCTTCCCTCCGCCTTTCGATAGGCAGTTTGCCAATGATGTTTCCAGGACTTGGAATGATGGAACAGAAGCCCTAGGTACCAGAAGAATTTGGTCTGCTCTAGTTTGTGACCGTCCAGTACCCATTTACTCAGGGACAATCTCTTCTCAAACACCAGGACTTTTGATTTTTCATAATTGATGGATAACCTATTACCAGAGCAGTAGTCTCAGAATTTCCTTAGTTGGTAGTTCAGGCCAGGTCTGGTTTGGGAGAAGATGGCCGTGTCATCTGCATACAGCAAGAAAGGGGTCTTTCTTGTCCCTATTTTTGGAAGATGGCCATCAGGGTCCATTAGGCTTGCCTCTAAGTCATTCAAAACTGAACATCTTATAAACTGTTTATAAGAAGTAAATAAGGAGGCCAGATACAGGATAAAGGAAGTATTTTTTTTGGTTGTTTGTATTGTTGTATGTTATGCTCACTGTATGTTATGTTCACGTTTAATGAGGTGGATTTGTGTATTGGGGCGTGGGGGTTTGTGTTATGTTGTAAATAAAATTCCAATAGAAATTTAAATTAAAAACAAATAAACAACAAACTGAACAAGGTAGGGGCCAAAATGCATCCCTGTCTCACTCCCCTGGCCATCTCAATACAGTCTGAGAGCTGGCCCTGCAACCCACACCTAACCTGCAAATTGCTTCCACTGTGCAGGGCTTTAGTAAGATATAGGAGACGTTTATCCTTCAGTACTAGATGTAATTTGGACCATAGTTGGAATCCAGGGATGGAGTCAAAGGCAGGTTTCAGGTCCATAAAGGCCACAAAGAGTTTTCCCTGTAGAGGTCTGGTGTACTTCTCAGCTAGGAGGGACAGCGTTAGACAGTGGTCTGATGTTGAGTGTTTTCGCGGAAAGCTGCCCGAGCTTCAGATATATTTATAGTCATTTAGAAAAGTTGTCAGTTTGTTACAGAGAAAGCGGGCATACAGCTTTTCTATAATTGAAAGCAGACTGACTAGCCAAGGCATGTTTGGTTGGCCTCTCTTAAAGATTGAAACTACTATTGCATGTTTCTAGCTAGATGGTACAGTGGTACCCCGCAAGACGAATGCCTCGCAAGATGGAAAACCCGCAAGACGAAAGGGTTTTCTGTTTTGGAGGCGCTTCGCAAGACGAATTTCCCTATGGGCTTGCTTCGCAAGAAGAAAGCCCATAGGGAAATCTCCGGGGACCTCTTTTAAATGCTGGTGGTGGGGAGCAAAGCCTTTCCCCCCCTCCGGCCTTCAGAAGAGGTCCAGGAAGGCCGGCGGGGGGCGAAAGGCTTTGCTCCCTACCGCCAGCATTTTAAAAGCAGTCCGGGATAGCAGGGAAGCGCTTCCCGCTATCGCGGACGGCTTTTGAAGGCAGGCAGGGGGTAGCAAAGACTTTCGCTGGACCTCTTCTGAAGGCGGACGGGGGGCGAAAGTCTTTGCTTCCCCCTGCCTGCCTTTCCGGGAGAGCGGAGAAAGGCAGCGCGTTTCTCCGCTGTCCCGGACGGCTTTTGAAGGCAGGCGGGGGGGGGAGCAAAGACTTTCGCCCCCCGCCCGCCTTCAGAAGAGGTCCAGGACCTCTTCTGAAGGCGGGCGGGGGGCGAAAGTCTTTGTCCCCCCTGCCTGCCTTCCCAGGGGCTTTTACATCGCCCCGGACAGCGGAGAAGTCCTCCGCTGTCCCAGGGTTTTTTAAAATGCTGGGGGTGGGAAGAAAAGCCCTTGTCCCCCCCCCCCCAGCCTTCAGAAGAGGTCGGGGGACAGACTGTCCCCGGACCTGGTCTGAAGGCGGTTTCCATAGGAACGCATTAATTGATTTTCAATGCATTCCTATGGGAAACCATGCATCGCAAGACGAAAAACTCGCAAGAAGAAAAAACTTGCGGAACGAATTAATTTCGTCTTGCGAGGCACCACTGTACTTTGCTTGAGTTATTTACTATCATAAAAAGTGCCGCCAAAAGAGGAGCCCACCAGTGCTGATTTGATATGATCAATTCAGCTGGGATAAAGTCATTTCCTGGGGCCTTACCACTCTTAAGGCTCCCAATTAATGTATAGACTTCTTCCACTGTAACTGGGCTCCATTGTGGGAGCAGTG
This sequence comes from Podarcis liolepis, assembly GCF_965112155.1. Taxonomy (NCBI): domain Eukaryota; kingdom Metazoa; phylum Chordata; class Lepidosauria; order Squamata; family Lacertidae; genus Podarcis; species Podarcis liolepis. The sequence continues at coordinate 724,234 of NC_139571.1, forward strand.
ACAGTTCTGCTGAAACTTCATCATAAAAACTGGGGAGATTTGAATTTTCCGTGAATATATTTCTAAAATGGTTCTCCCATACCTGAGCTGGAATGGCACAGCTGGGGGCTGGAGAGCTGTTGCTCAGGAAGCCAGAGACCAGTTGCCAGAAGAGTTTTGTTTCGTTGTTTAGCGAGGCATTCAGCAACAGAGGCCAGGAGTTTTGTTCAGACTGCCTTTCTTTTTAAAGCCAAAAGGGCTTTGTACTCTTTTTAAATTTTGAAATAAGTTGGGGGTAAATAGTTTAGGCCAGTGTTTCTATAGGCCAGTGTTTCTTCTTTGTGCGGCACTCTTGGTCGAACCATCTGCACCCTTTAGCAATGCGGGGCTTGCTGGCTGGGTTTATGTTAACAGAGACCACATCCTGCAAGAACTCAATGAGATTATCGTAAGTTGTCAGGGAGGAATCTGTTGATAGGTCATTGATTATACAGTGGTACCTCTGGATACGAACGGGATCCGTTCCAGAGCCCCGTTCGCATCCTGAAGCAAACACAACCTGTGTCCGCGCATGCGCGGGTTGCGGTTCACTGCTTCTGCGCATGCACACGATGTCATTTTGACCATCTGCCCATGCGTGAGTGGCAAAACCCGGAAGTAACGCGGAGCACAACCCAAAAGCACTCGACCTGAAGCAACTTCAACCCGAGGTATGACTGTAGTTGATAGTAGAAATATAGTTGTACCTCATAAGTCGAACGGAATCCATTCTGGCTCCTGCAGCCAATCAGAAGTTGTGGAAGCCGCGTCAGACATCCAGGTTCCAAAGAATGTTCCCAAACCGGAACACTCACTTCCGGGTTTGCAGCATTCGGGAGCCGATTTGTTTGACAACTAAGCCATTCAACAACCAAGGTATGACTGTAATAATACTAATACTAATATCATAATCCCGAGGAAAAGTTTAGGTCCCTCTGACCTGTCGTGGTTACAGCAAAGGGAGTACAGAAAGCACCTATCGGGAATAACCTTTTCTTTGTCTGATCTCTTCTCTCTGCTACAGGTGATTCCAATCCCAGAGTCACCTCCTCCTCTCACATCAATGGATTAGGGAAAAAGCCCCTGAGGAACCTGCTGCCCACAGTATGTTCTCTGCGCGGTGCTTCCCAGCCACATTTCTATGTCACAGGACCGGGATAAGCCTCCGACAAAAACTGTAGACCAGAAGGGATGGGGCGCCTGTAGCCCTTCAGATCTTCTTCAACTCCCACTGCCCCCTCCCCGACCATTGATTCTGCTGGCTGGGGAGGAGTTCAACAGCATATTGGAAGGGCCACAGAGTCCCCCAGCCCTGATTCAGATTGGTTTTTAGGGTGTGTTTGGCTTTACTAGACCTGGCCTCCAGGGTGCCAACTTGAATAAAATATGGGGGGAGGCAGGTAAGAGCCCCCCCCCACATAATCAATCCCAATACTTGTTGCCTGCACACGATTTGAATGGCAATGCCAATCCACTTGGAGGGGGAGCTGGCATCCTCAAATATTTTTTGGGGGGGAGGGACTTTGGCCTCTAGGAGTTGGCTCCTATGCTTGGGCTCAAGTTCCTCTTCTACAATGTATTTGTTGTTTAGCTTTGGATAAGTTGCCTCAGCCTTGATTTTCCCATCTGTAGAATTGGAAAATTAGTGAACAACTGACAATGTGAACCTGATATTTCAAAACACTTTGCAAGTTAATAGTACACTGTGTGGGGATGATTAGGGAGGCAGGAGAGGATATATTATTTTATGATATCCTTCCTAACTTGTGCTAGCACGTTCCATATTCTAGCAGTTCCAAACACCCCCTTTTTAAATTATGCAGTGATCAGCTTGTTGCTAACTCACCTGAGTCTTACTATTAAAGATAAAATCCCTTCTAATCCCTCTTAAAAAGAATAAACACAAGACTCTGATTAACATTAATATAAAAGCAGCTTACTCACAGATTCATTCAGGTTCACAGACCTATCCCTGAAGGCAGACTTAGGTTACATAACAACTAGAACTATTCCATAAAGAAGTTAGTCCCAAGTGACAGCGACTAAGCAGTCCCTTCTCCAAACACACACTGATCCGAATATGGAGGCCGTGGGCTCCTCCATGCCAGTACATGTCCCAGCTCAGGAGGAAACGGGAAGTCTTCTCCCGAGTGGGCCAAACATCCCCTAACGCGTCCACTGCAGGAATGTTGTACTTGACTGCAGCTTTATATCCCACACACTGGAGCATGAAACATGTTAGGCATCCCTAGGAATATGGAGGCAGTAGCAAAGGGAGGTTCAAGCCCCCTCCATTTTAGTGTGTGTGTTATGATTGAGTCAAAAGGGGGAAAGTAAATCCATCATTCCCCGCTCCCAGCTGTGCAGCTTAGTAAAGTCAGGGCTGGAGGAACAAACTGGAGAAAACTTGGCACTGAATGTAAAAAAACCAGATTCCTAAGAACCTTGGCTTTCACTTTATAAAACACACATAAACAAAACCAAGTTTCTAGCCATTGGGACTGAAGATGTGCTTGAAAATGTGCAGGCAATATTTAGTGAAGCCTCATAAGGAATTGCATCTTTTGAATATGATTTTCCATAGTAAGCACGACTTCAGGAGGATACAAAATGACAAAAATGTACATAAAAAGTTATGCAAATAAGAAATTATTCACATGTGCTTGGCATCCTTAATTTATAGAAGCAGGGAGAATTCAATTTCCTTTGTAGCAAAATGGGTCTTCCCTTGGCTCAACTGTCTGGGCTGTTTCTCTTAGGTACACAACAGACAAAACCCTAAACATAAATATGCTAGAAGTCAACGAGGCAAAGTCCTCTGTTCTTACCCTGCAGCAGCAGCGGCAGGAGGAGCAGGAGCAGGAGGGGCTATGTTGCTGACACACCAGAAGTCACTCCTGGTTCCTGAGAGGAGGAGCAAAGCAGCAGGGAGCTTGGTATGGCCCATGTGGCCCAGCAGAGCCCATCTGATGTTCCCACCACCTCACTTGCCCCAAGCCCCCCCCCCCTTGCTCCTCTGCACTTGGTGTTGGAAAACCAGCCTAGCAACCCTGCCCACTAAGGCTCACTCCATCTGTGTATAGCAATATAATTTTATTTCCCCCTAGATCTAACCATAGTGCTGCTTATTTTAAGAGTGAGAACTCTTCCCTTCTTGTCTTGCCCCAGGTCATCTACAGGCAGCTGTTTCATCACCGGATGAAACAATGTTTTTATAATGCTTTTCTTTTTGGACGAGCTTACTACCCTGGGCTCCTTCAAAAGCAAGGGCGGAATATACATTTAATAAGGGAATCAATAAAATGCATCCTTGTGACTCTCTCATTCGCCAAGGGCAGTGCTAGAATGAAGTGTGTTTGAGCAGTGCAGAAATGTTTTATTTCACAGAATCATAGAGTTGGAAGGGACCCCAGGGGTCAAGCCCCTGCAATGCACAAATCCCAGCTAAGGCATCCATGAGAGATTTCGTCTTCAAATACTTCTTTTCTTCCCTTGCTCTAGGTTTTTAGTTCATCACCTGGGAAGAAAGGTAAGAAGCAAAATACTTTCGAATGGTGATGGGGAACATGGATGTTGTTTGACTACAACTCCCATCATCCCTGACCATGGTGGGTAGAGCTGATGGGAGTCCAAAAACATCTACAGTACAGGGACTTCTACTTTTAACAATGTGGAAAGAGAAGGGAGATAATGGGTTTTTGCCTCTTTTACATTGTGCTAGAACAGGGGATCATCAAATGTTGGTTGGCCACTGTGAGAACAGGATGATGGGCTATGGTGGACCTGTGGTCCGATCCACTGGGACTCTTGCTGTGTTCTTTCTAAACTAGGGTTAGGCCAAGCTCAGAGAAAGTTACACAGAAGCGATTAGCTGGATCCTCTTCAAATGGCTTACGACTCATTTCTGAGAGCGACTGCCTTCCAAGAGATGGAAAGGAAAGGGTGTATTCACTGCAGCAGTGGGGAACCTAGGCCCTCCAGATGTTGGTGACCGACAACACCCATCAACCCTAGCAAGCAGTCAATGGACAAGGATAATGGGAGTTGTAGTTCAGCAACAACTGGAGGGTTAAAGTTTCTGCCTTATTAGTTTCCCACAACCTCCTGGAAGCTGTTGCTACCTTCTACAAGGTCTCCTTCCGAGTTGCCATACCGGAGTGCTAGTTTGTCACGACCCTAGTCGTCCCAGGATGACAAATCTCAGAAAGTGGTGCTGGAAAGTTGTGGGTCTTCCTTGTGGTCTGCAAGGCTCAGCTGGCACTCTTCTTTCAGCCCGCTTTTCACAAGACATGAACATCCCTATATTCTAGCTTCTTAGATGATGTTTGCCCCAGTGTTTGTTACAGGCAAGCTGATGTGAGAATTGACATCCTCTCGTGTTTTTTTATTAGCCCCACCATCACCACGGACTGCCCCCACCCAAGAATATGAAGATGTGAGCAACATCAGTCCCAGGAGTAGCCCAAATGCGGTGGTATCTTCTGCCAATGGAATGGGTAAGTAAGGGGACCTTTAGGCAAAAGGTCATGATAGTGCTGCAGGGTGCATTCGTGTGGAAACTGAGGGGGCGGAGAGGGCCAGGTTCCTACCCAAATCTCTCTCTCAAACACACACACACACACACACAAAGTGGTTCACACACCTGTGTAGATTTCAATATACATACTAGGGTCTACTGCCACTGCTTGCTTCACTGATCAACCCCACCTCTCTGCCACCACCTTTGCCAACTACCTCCCCCCCACATGACGACACCCACCTTCCTTTTTTCACACTGGAGCTGGTGCAGCTGCCTAGTGGCAGGCACATGAACTGCAGAATAATGACAGCCTTACATTTTTATGGGTACAGCAAGATATACAAACACCTCCAACATAATCCACGTTAGGAGGAAAGAAGAGTGAGGTTGTTAAAGATAGCTCAAGAGGACTGCATGATTCTCCACATCCTGTCATGTGTTAAAATTAAAATACACAAAAGGACAGTTGCCATCAGAGATGTGAAGGGGAGGGAATCATAAAAGAAATAGAACAAACCTCTCAGTGCTTTGTCCATCTCCTCTTGCCCCTCCAGGGTTTAACTTCCGCATCGGGAAGCCCAAGGGACCAAGAGACCCTCCTGCTGAATGGAGTCGCATCTAGGCAGCATGACAGAGAGACAAGGACACTGCTTCTGCCTTTGAGCAATACAGATCGGGACCAATACTGCTGCCTGCTCACTTCCTTAGGGAATAACTGTAAAAATAATAACCACCAGCAAATTGTGCCTCTGGGGCCATGGACCAAAAGGCAGCAGCAGTTGCATGCACTATACTCCAGGACTTTTCTACCAGAAGAGAAGGATATGGACGTGCTCAAAATGTTGGGATCTACTAGCTAAGGAATGTGTGAACCTGGCAGCCACCTTCTCTTCACCAGCTTCTTGAGCGGCTCTTAGTTGGCCAGGGCAGTTTTGCCCGCCAAAATTTAAAGCCTGGTACCCCATGCCAGGAACCATCAACACAGCACATCCCTCCTCCCATTAAACAATATTTGCTAATTTGTGAATTGCGCTTTTATCAACAGCCACTGGAGCAAATCCATTCCACTCAGGAGTCTGCCTGATTGCCCCATCTTATGTCAATTTACATTTCTCCTCTTACTTACTGCAGTCATTTTTGCAACCTAGTCTATGGAATGGGAAGGAATGGAAGGAAGACATTTGGTGGCTTTGGGATTCTTGGTCTTCTCCCATCTGGAGGGGGTAAAATCAAGGCCTGGCACCAGCACTTCAAATTAGTTCATTGGGTTAGGGAACCCCCCCCCCCCACCGCTGGGTGTTCCAATTGCAAGTATTACTTCTCACATGCAGAATACTTTTGTCAAAAGATTGCACTCATGAGGCTGAGGAGAATGAGGAAGGAAGATGGAGCTCCTCCCTTGCACCAGTTATTGTCCTTGTTTTGGGTTTTTTTCTTTTTAGTCTGAATGTTCAAATGCTCTTTCTAAATCTCTTGCTGGAGAACTAGAAGCTTCCTGGATGTCAGACTTTCCTGGAAAGTAAACACACAAGAGCTCTGATCTACCCAGGCTTTGGGATGCTCACATCCATGCCACTTTGGAGTCCATGTAGGCAGTGCTAGATGCCCTATGGCAGGTATTGTTGGTATTAAAGGGTTAAGAAGCTCTAATCAGGACGCTCTAATCACTGAGCAGCTGGAGGTCATTAGGCTTCCAGGAATGTGAGTTTGTATAAACAGTCAACTCACTCGTGTGTTTGCCCCCTTTTTTCCCCCTTCCCTTTTCTTTTGGGGCGTGTTTGCTGAAATGTGTGATTCTTCACCAGGGGTTTTTTTTTGTGTAAATAAACCTTTTATTTGAGTTCCAAACCGCTTGCTCCAAGATTCCTTTATTGAAAAGATGCTGACTCTCCAGCCCTTCTTGAGCCGCTGTGCGAAATGCTCTGCTGTAATGGGACATTGTGGCATCGGAAGCGCACTGGACATATGATTAGCATTAAACTAATTAAAGTTTAATGGGACAGGTATGTCCAACAGGTTGATCGCGATCTACTGGTAGATCCCTGTGAGGTTTTGGTAGATTGCAGCCGATCTCTGGCTCCCTTCCCTTAGTGTCGCTAAAACTGACTCCTGCCTCGCCCTCCATTGTTGTTTGATCTCTGGAAGGGAAGACGGAGCTTTCTCTGTGCTGCTGTTTTCATCCATAGTGATCTTCTTGTGAGTGAGTTTACCCCTTTGTCCCTTGCCTTTACCCCCCCAAAAACCGGAAGCCCCCCAAAAGCTATTTTTGAACCCCCAAAATGGGGCTTTCCTTCCAAAAAAGAGCTCAACAGTAGATTACTGCCAGTTTTTAATTCTGAAAGTAGATCGCAGTCTCTTGAGAGTTGGCCACCCCTGCCCTATGATTTAACTGCCCTAGAGGAAAGCACCAGGAAGAGAAGATGGACGTATAAAAATCTGTAAATACCAGTGGTGGGGAGTGGTTGCTGCCCCCATCCCTTAGAACTCCATCACATTGGCTGATACAGCCACCAGAAGGGAAGCATTTCACATCACCTAGGGGTGCATTCTATGCCAATTTCCCTCCCTTCTGCTACTCTGTAAAACTCCTCCCATAATCCCCAATTTCCAGCAATCAGCCTGCCTACTCTGGGATCCTCTCCAAGAAAAACATTTTCTGTGAAACAGAGAGATGAGAAATACATCTCACAAAACTAGAGCAAAACAAAGGGGCAGGCAAGAATTTGGGGCCCCACTGAAATCTATTCTACTAGCCATTTTCCCATTTCCAGGAAATATAGCTGCACCAAGTTGACTTACTCTGTGGAACAGAGAAAGAAAAGTAATTCCATTTGTTCTATCAGGCCAGAAATCATGAGAGTTGTAGTCCAGCAACATCTGGGAGGCACCAGGTTTGACAAGGCCATGTTTTCTATCCTGCCTGCTCCTTAACAGCAACTAGGAGCGATTCCATCTTCACTCATTCTAGGACTGCTTGAATGGGTGTCAAAGTGGGCCTTCTCTTGGCGACCACTGCTGCCCTAGTCATCCATTCCCCTGATGCTATTTTTGGAAGGAAGGAAGGAAGGAATGACAGGGCTCACTGTAATATGTAGCCCAGTATGTGTGCGCCAAACCCACAACTGAAGAGGGATGCAGAGCAGGAGAGAGCAGGCTTCCAAGATGCCCCCCCCCGGTACAAAACAAAAACAAAAACCCCCAGGTAGAATGCTCTGTGCCTGGAGAGGGAATCTGTCATGGAGATTCCTGCATGGCAGGGAGTTGGACTAGATGACCCTTGGGTCCCTTCCATGAAATCTATGAATGCTTGGCATAGTTGGGGGTTTTTTGTGTCCTTTGTCTGCATGGGCCAAGGAGATTTTCAGTGGCAGAAAGCACAGGTTTATGGGGTGAATTTGAAGACTCCAGTTCACAAAGGCCCCAGGCTCCAGGCAGTGGACAGCCTCCTTGAGGAGGAGGAAGAGAGAGGCAGTGTGGAGTCCATGCTACTCCACGCTGAGGAATTTCCGCTTCTTAGCTGTGCGAGTGTATGGGTGCCAGCGCCACTCCACATCTGCTGTGCTCTCCTGCTCCAAGGTTCCCAGTTTGATCATATATACTGGAATAAGAGAAGAGCAGCTTTAGAGTCTCATCCAGCTCCACCTGAAGCAGACATGCAGCACCCACCAACCCCTAACTCTGCACAGTTCTGCCTGTTAGTCCAGACACCCACCCAACTAAAGCCTTCTAAACTTTTGGCAGAAAACATTTGGACACAGACAACAAGGAAGAAGAAATGTGGACTAGCAAATACCACGGTCGTATCTTGCAAGTGCTTTCTCCATGTGCTTGAAGCATTTCACACACCTTTATCTCAAACACAATAATGGCTTTGCTGGAGCAGACAGGAGGCTCCCCTAGGCCAGTGGTCCACTTCACCAACCACCACCAGCCAGGCGCCTCTGCAAGATCTCAAACAAGGCCTGAAGGAGATGGCCATCACTGTGTGGTACCTGGAGGCATATTGCTTCTGTAAATTGAGGAGAACCTCTGGTGGGGGGAAAACTGTGGCCCTCCAGGGGTGTTTGGACTACAACTTCCATCATCCCTGAACACTGGTCCTGCTGGCTGGGAGTCCAACCTTTGTTCACTATGAAAAGCTACTGTGACTGAATAAATGGGTAAAAATGCTTCAAGTGCGTCATAGTAGTCTAAACAACAGCAGTTCCACTGCTGTGACATTGAGCTCTTTTAAAGTGGCACTCATGGCTGACCTAAATTCAAAGGCAATCAGGCTTGTATGTATTGCAACCAAATATCTGGAAAAGAAATTCCTCTAGAGCAGGGATGGCCAACTCCTGAGAGACTGAGATCTACTTTCAGAATTAAAATCTGGCAATGATCTACCCCTGCTTTTTGGGGGTTCAGGTCAAAGTTTTTGAGCTTTTTTAGGGAGGGGGAAAGCCCCACTTTTATACAAATACTTTCTTACAAGGTCAGTTCTGTTTTTGGGGGGAAGGTTAAGGCAAGGGTCGAAGGGAAGAAGTCACTCACAATAATATCGCTTTGAATGAAAACAGCCACTTCCCCTCTACTGGTCAGACAACAGTGGAGGGGGGCGGGGAGGGCAGGAGTCAATTTTGCTGAGGAAAAGGAGCCAGAGATCGACCCGCAATCTACAAAAACCTTGCGTGATTGACCTGTTGGAAATCCCTGCTCTAGAACATACAAAAGTAAATGTTTTAATCGTTTTTATGTAATTGCGTTATGTGGTGTGTGTTTTTTAATATTTACGATTTGGCACACTCTTAGAAGCGAATTAAGGCTGAACAGCAGCCTGCCACTTTAATTTACTAATCAGGTTTGGCATTCAAATGTTGCAGGAGAAAGAAAAAAGAGGCAAGGAAGCAACACCCCAAATTCTTGTGAAACAGGCTCCAGTCAGAGCCAAACTCAGGCTCAAATATATCACTTTGTAAGTAAAAAGGGATGGAATCACATCAAATGCTCTTCTATGCTTAAAAAGAATCAGCAACCATTATGTGCATGGCAAGGTACCCCAATGGGAGGAAGCACAGCCTTTCCCTGACATGCTGAAGCTTTATGCAGAAGGACTCTTGTATAAAACAGACTTATCTGATGGTGCCATCCTCCAATTGCACAAGGAAGCAGTTCAGCTCCTGGAGGGCTATACTACGGATATTTCTGAAGGTATAATTCAGCCCTAAGTGACACATTCCTGCCATTCAACAGTTGGAGATTTCAACAGCCAGAGATTTTTACACCCACCCACTTACCTAGAGGAATGGTGGCAGTTCAGGGGCACATTCCAGCCAGGCAAAAGTGCCTGAGGTAAGTGCAGAGCAGGGCTGGGAAGTGGCTGTGGCTCGAGGAGCGCCTGCTGTGGAGGCCTGGAGGGCCACATTCACCCCTGGGCCTGGAGTCCCCCCCCCCTCTGCTCTGTTTGCCCTCTATTCCATTTGTGGATTTGCACCATGCCCTTCCAGTGTTCTAGGCAGCTGACTTACGTTTCATCTCAAACCTTGGCCCAACCTCTGTAAGCTCTACGTTCCGGTGGTCAGTCTTCTTGTAGATGTGGTGCCTGCCACAAAAAAGCAAGTTTTGTTAAGAAGCTAGTGCTGGAACAATCCCCAACAAGCCCATACTCACTGACTACCTCCCTTTTTGCTGCTGCCCTCTCAGTGCCAGCCCGAGTTTGGCGCAGAGCAGAAGAGTGACAGGTCCCACAGCGCAAGGAGACCTGGCTGAAATCAGATGCACCATCTTTCTAGGCAAATGGGCAGCCTTTCGTTTCCCATATATGCTGCAGCGAGCAAATACTGTAGCAATGCTTCTCCGAACACATGGAGGACTATGGAAGGAACTTGTTGAATTAGCACACTTGTGCCTTGCTCTACTTTGTGCTTTTTAGAATCTTTTATGGTCCTTTTGTCATATCTCAAACTGACTCTGCTGGGTTGCAGCTTGTTGTGTTTAATTCCGCCCCCCCCCCCAATAAAACAAAAACTCTTTGCCACATCAGCGGAGAAGAGGTTGGAGGCCAACATTCTTGGGGGGACCAGCACTTTGAACTGCAGCCTCTCCCCCCCTTGCAATTCACCCCCCACTTCAAAGAGAGCAAGTGTCTCTTCACCGCTCACTCCACACTTTTGCAACCTATCAATGGGACCAAGAAGAGAAAAGAGAACACTGGCAGCCAGCCCTAGCAGAAACACAAGACAAGTTCCCCCTACCGGAAGGAGATGTAGTCTTCTTGGTTGGCAAAGGTGATGACCCGTTTGCTATCATCTTTGGGCACTGGAAACAGGTACTTGAGAATGCTGGTGAGCTGAGGAGGGAGAAGTGAAGAGAATGTGGGAAGACTTGTAAGCTGGTAGAAAATGGGACAGATCCACACCATACTTTTAAAGCATATCCAGCACACCCTTCAAGCACATGCTGGCCCCCCAAGAATCCTGTGAACTGTTGTTTGTTAAGGGTGCTGTGAACTGTAACTCTGTGAGGACGACACTACAGTCCATGGGGAAAGCCATGTGCTTGAAAGGTGTGTTGAATGTGTTTTAACCGCCCACAGAACATGTTTGATGAATCCCAGAAGCAAGATCTTCCACCACTGGGGAAGCTCTGGCCTGCAGGCCCATGAGACTGTTTGCCCCAAACCCATCCACCAGAACCCTAGCATACGATAAAGTGTTGGCTGGGTCAGCTACACAGATGATTGACAAGTGGGCGACCCAGCTGCCCTGTCCAGGCTGGGGTGAGAGACCAGGATTCAGCAGGCCCCCACCCCTGGCTTACCCCTCCCCCAGTTTAGATTATAGGAGTTGGAGTGCAACAGCATTTGGAGAGGCTAGAGGGTCACCGTCCCTCCACACCCTCATAGACCCTTAGGTTGTAACCCTAAACCTGCCAGTAAACTCAGCTGGACTTCCAAGTACAAAATATAGAAGTTCTTTTACCACTCAACAAAAATAACAAGCCCCGACCTTCACTTCATATGGAAGATGCTCCAATCTCTCAATCGTTCCAGTTGCTCTTTCTGTACTCTCCCACCCAACCCCTGTACTACAGGATCTTCATTTGAGCTGGGGGGGCCAGAACTGCAGAGTGGAACATCTTGCACAGAATGCAATATGCCAAGGTTTGCCCTATGTGCACAAGACTCCATGGGCCAGAGCAAGACTTGGGCCCATGTTCTCCACCACATCCCTCTCCTTTTCTCCCTTTCTCCTAAACTTGGCTTCTTGTTGTGTATGAAACCAGAGAGTGCCATTCATTACTGTTTTGAGGGTTTTATTCTTTTAAAATCAAGCAGTGTATAAATGTTATGAAATAACTAACTAACTAAGGTTAGTTTAACAAGCCAACTTCAGAAACCATGGTTTGAAGTTGTCTTGTTGAGAAACTGAGCAGAGGGTTTTTTTTAGAAACCATGATCTCTGGTTAGCATGCAAGGACAAGCAGAAATTAAGGGACGGTGATAGCAAATTCTGCTAAAGTCCTCCTTCCAACTGCACAGAAGCATGCAAGCCTGTTGCGTTTGGACTTGTTCCAGTTCACACAGAGAACTAAACCATGGTGTACATATGAACGGGGCCAGTACCCCAAAGGCAGCCGCGCTAGATTCATAGAAATGCCTTGAGTGCCCACTTTTCAATCACAAATAGTGACTTTGCTCATTTTGACCTCCAAGTGCATCTTACCCGCTGCCCAAGACGGGAAGTGAAGTTGTGAAAGATGAGGTGTGGATGTGCCTCTGACATGGTGCCAATGTCTGGGATGTCATGGCGCATGACCACATTGCAGAGCGTGAAGAAGGCAGTGGGGCCAAACGGCAAGTGGCTGATTATGAGGCCATCTACATGGTGATAAAAAGGTGGATAAGTTAGTCAGGCCCCATCACCAGTGACTGCAAGCTGAGAATAAAATCCCCCGGCAGTAAAAGGCAATGCCTTGCTATCAGTGCTATGGAGCTCAGGCACCAGTTCTACCTCCTGCTTATAGACACAGAAAACTGCCTTATACACAGAGTTCATTTAGCAGGAAACCAGTCAGAGGGCCTTCTCGGTAGTGGTGCCCGCCCTATGGAACGCCCTCCCATCAAAGAAATAAACAGCTATTGGATCTTTAGAAGATATCTGAAGGCAGCCCTGTTTAGGGAAGCTTTTAATATTTGATGAATCATTGTATTTTAATATTCTGCTGGAAGCCGCCTAGAGTGGCTGGGGATGGGCGGCATATAAATAATAATTTATTATTATTAATTATTATTATTATTATTATTATTATTATTATTATTACTACTACTACTACTCTATCCTTTCTACTTTGACTGTCATTAGCTCACCAGATTTTCTGAAAGCAGATTTTCCCATGCAAAACATGTGTTCTACCCACTAAGCAGCAGTTACACGCCTAACTACGGAAGCCACCACCAAAGAGCAGGATCCCAGCAAAACCGCTCCCGGTCACTCATACAAGTGAGCCATTCTACTCACTGCATAGGCAAAGATTAAAAACTGCTCCCACAATCTAACAAAGGTAAATTGACAGTTCACACATAGCAACATTTGCTCTCAACAACATTTGTTTCAACTCTCTAATGTGATGCAATCCACGTCACCTCTGCCCACACCCAGCCCCGGTCAAGCCACTCACCTGGGACCCCTCTGTGCTCATGCACCACCAGCAGGTCGGTGACCCCGTTCGCTTTGCAGGCGCGGACAAGGGCCCCCACTTCATGTCGGCCTCGGTTCATACGCTGGGCCCCAGGGAAAACCAGCTTGACTTCCTAAACAGGAAATGGGTGGAAGGAGATGGGAGAGTGATCAGGAGGCATAACCTGCAAGAGTCAGATGTAGGGTCACCTAGTGGTTAAGGACAGGTTGGCACCAGAATGCCTAAAACGCACATCCGCTAACCAGGAAAGCCTTCATGCAACACAGAGGATGAGAGCAGGAGGTGCACTCTGCACATACTCCAGAGGCATTCAGTTACAGACTTCCGGGGTGGCGCCATCGGTAATGGCGGACTCCCTCTGATCCGGAGGGACTGGCTCTACAGGAATCGGGTCTGTTCCGCTACGGTGAAGCGGGGACCCTTGAAAAAATCACAGGCGGGTGAAGCCTGTGACTGTGGGACTCGGCGGGCACCTTTTGCACCCCCCCAATCTGCAAAGGAGCCCAATCACGGGCTCCAGAGTGAAGCGGGGAAGCGGCGCGGTGCTGAGAGTCAACTGCTTCTTCCGTGGACGTTACAGGAGCCAGAATCTAGTACTAAAAGAGTTTTAGAACTGATTCAAGAATTTGGTCAGGTTGCAGGGTTTAAATTGAATAAATAAAAAACCAAGATTTTAGAGAAAAAATTAACACCAATTGAGAGAGAGAGGTTTCAGAATGAGACAGGTTTAACAGTGGTTAAGAAAGTTAAATACCTGGGGATTAACATGACAGCAAAAAATGGGAATTTATTTAAAGACAACTATGAAAAATGCTGGGTTGAAGTGAAAAAAGATTTGGAAATTTGGTCAAATTTGAAGCTTTCACTGCTAGGACGTATTGCTGCGATAAAAATGAATGTATTGCCTAGAATGTTGTTTTTGTTTCAAACATTGCAAATTGTGGACAAAATGGACTGTTTCAAGAAGTGGCAGAGAGATATTTCTAGATTTGTCTGGCAGGGCAAGAAGCCCAGAATAAAATTTAAAATACTAACAGATGCAAAGGAAAGAGGTGGATTTGCCCTGCCAGACTTGAAACTTTACTATGAATCAGCAGCCTTTTGCTGGTTGAAAGAATGGCTGCTTCTTGAAAACACAGACATTTTGGATTTAGAAGGCTTTAATAATGTATTTGGATGGCATGCATATTTATTTATTTAAATATACCTTCTTGAAGAAACCAGAGGCCTTTCTCCTGGGCATAGTCGGCCAATCGGTGTTAAAGAAGGACAGAACTTTCTTTATGTATGCTACAACAGCAGCAAGAATACTTATTGCAAAGTATTGGAAGACACAAGAACTACCCACCCTGGAAGGATGGCAAATGAAGGTGATGGACTACATGGAATTGGCTGAAATGACTGGCAGAATCCGAGACCAGGGAGAAGAGTCGGTGGAAGAAGATTGGATAAAATATTGGAGAAAATAAAGGAAAGTGAAAAGAAGTTGAGAGCAAAACCAAAGTCGCAAGAGATCTTGAGAGAAATAAAGCTATATCAAGTACAATACATGAAAATGATGAATCAGGAGATAGAATGGAAAATTAAACAAATGAGACAAAAGACATTTGAGTCGGCTAATAAATGTGGGAAATTGTTGGCCTGGCAAATGAAAAAAAGACAAAAACTAAATACTATTATAAATTTAGAAGTGGAAGGAAAGAACATACAGAACCCAGTCGAGATTGTTGGAAGAGAAATACCGGAAAAAGATAAAACCTTATTTCAATATTCAACAGCAGCGGCCAGAATGTTAATCGCTCAAAATTGGAAAAGTACAAATCTACCAACGGTGAGGGACTGGCAACTGAAATTATATGATTTTATAGAATTGGCAAGAATGACGCAAAGAATTAGAAATCAAAAAAATACAAAGTTAAATGAAGACTGGAATAAGTTCATGGCTTACATTGAGGGTAATTTTAGTAACTTACCAACTATAGCAGGTCTGATATAAAACTTCCGATGTTATAAACTAAAAACCAATACCAGCAGTAAATTGAAACTACTAAAAGTAGAAATCCGAAAGGAAGTGGATGTATGTTAAATGTTATATGTTTTACTTTTTTGCACCTTTCTTTTTCTTTTTCACTTTTCTTCTTCTTCCTTTTTAGTGCCTTTTTTTGTTAATTCACCCAACCATGGTGTGAATTCGAACTTTTTTCTTTTATTGAATAGGCTGTATTTTTTTTCTTTTGTATGTGTACGATGAAGGAAACATAATAAAAAGAATTAAAAAAAAAAAAAGAACCCAGTCGAGATTAGAAATTGTTTCCAGAGGTACTTTAAACAACTATATACACAAGGGCCACAGAAAGAAATTGACCTAGACCGATTTTTGAAAATAAATGGATTACAAAAAATCTCTCAAGAAAATAAATTAATGCTGAACTATAAAATAACTGAACAGGAGGTAGAAGGTGCCATTCAGAATATGCAATTAGGTAAATCTCCAGGACCGGATGGACTGACTTCTAGATATTACAGATCCTTAAGAGAATGGTTAGTACAACCTTTAAAGGAAGTCTGTAATGAAATAATGGACGGGAAAAGGGCACCAGAGTCGTGGAAGGAAGCGTATATCACACTTATACCGAAAACAGAGACTGAAAAGACGCAGCTTAAGAACTACCGCTCCATATCACTGCTTAATGTGGATTATAAAATTTTTGCAGACATTTTGGCTAAAAGACTAAAAAAAGTGTTAGTGGAAGAGATTCATAAAGATCAAGCAGGCTTTCTCCCGGGTAGACACTTGTCTGACAATATGAGAAACATAATCAATATTTTAGAAAAATTACAAGTGAATATTAATACCAAGGCAGTTTTGATATTTGTGGACGCGGAGAAAGCTTTTGACAATATTTCTTGGAGTTTTATGAAGAAGAATTTACAGGGGATGGGGGTAGGTCAAGGCTTTGGAAATGGTATAAGTGCAATTTATTCAGAACAAAAGGCTAAATTAATTGTGAATAACGTGGTGACGGAGGAATTTAAGATAGAAAAAGGGACACGACAAGGTTGCCCAATCTCCCCATTGCTTTTTATATCGGTCCTGGGGGTCCTGTTGAATATGATTAGAAGGAACCAATTGGTTAAAGGTATACAAGTCGGAGCTAAACAGTACAAATTGAGAGCATTTGCAGATGACTTAGTATTGACGTTACAGGAGCCAGAATCTAGTACCAAAAGAGTTTTGGAACTGATTCAAGAATTTGGTTAGGTTGCAGGATTTAAACTAAATAAGTTAAAAACAAAGGTCTTAGAGAAAAATTTAACAGAGATTGAGAGAGAGAGAGGTTTCAGAATGAGACAGGTTTAACAGTGGTTAAGAAAGTGAAATACCTGGGGATTAATATGACAGCTAAAAATGGGAATTTATTTAAAGACAATTATGAAAAATGCTGGACTGAAGTGAAAAAAGATCTAGAAATCTGGTCAAATTTGAAGCTCTCACTGCTAGGCCGTATTGCTGCGATAAAAATGAATGTATTGCCTAGAATGTTATTTCTGTTTCAAACATTGCAGATTTTGGATAAAATGGATTGCTTCAAGAAGTGGCAGAGAGATATTTCTAGATTTGTCTGGCAGGGCAAGAAGCCTAGAATAAAATTTAAAATACTAACGGATGCAAAAGAAAGAGGTGGATTTGCCCTGCCAGACCTTAAACTTTATTATGAATCAGCAGCTTTTTGCTGGCTGAAAGAATGGCTGCTTCTTGAAAACACAGACATTTTGGATTTAGAAGGCTTTAATAATGTATTTGGATGGCATGCATATTTATGGTATGATAAGGTCAAAGCACATAAAGCATTTAAAAATCATATTGTCAGGAAAGCATTGTTTAATGTCTGGATAAGATACAAGGACCTACTTGAAAATAAAACCCCAAGGTGGTTGTCACCGATGGAAGCGAAAGCGCAGAAAAAGCTCAATATGGAGGCCAAATGGCCGAAATATTGGGAAATTTTGGAACAAGAGGGAGACAGATTGAAATTGCAGAGTTTTGAAAAACTAAAAAATAAAGTGCGAGATTGGCTTCATTATTATCAGATAATGGAGGCATATAATTTGGACAAGAAAAATGGCTTCCAGGTGGAAAAATTAAAATTGGAAACAGAACTGTTAGAACCCAAAACCAAGATTCTGTCAAAGATGTATAACTTGCTGTTGAAATGGAATACTCAGGATGAAACGGTGAAATCTGCTATGATTAAATGGGCACAAGATGTTGGGCATAACATAATGATGGCTGACTGGGAACAGTTATGGACCACAGGTATGAAGTTTATGGCATGTAATGCCTTAAGAGAGAATATTATGAAAATGATATACAGGTGGTACATGACACCAGTCAAACTTGCAAAAATCTATCATTTGCCCGATAATAAATGTTGGAAATGTAAAGAAACTGAAGGCACATTCTTTCAACTTTGGTGGACGTGCCCAAGGATTAAGGCTCTCTGGGAGATGATCTATAATGAAATGAAAAAGGTATTTAAATATACCTTTCTGAAGAAACCAGAGGCCTTTCTCCTGGGTATGGTTGGCCAATTGGTGCCAAAGAAGGATAGAACTTTCTTTATGTATGCTACAACAGCAGCAAGAATACTTATTGCAAAGTACTGGAAGACACAAGATCTACCCACCCGGGAAGAATGGCAGATGAAGGTGATGGACTACATGGAACTGGCGGAAATGACTGGCAGAATCCGAGACCAGGGAGAAGAGTCGGTGGAAGAAGATTGGAAGAAATTTAAAGACTATTTACAGAAATACTGCAAAATTAATGAATGTTAGAATGATGTCAGAATGAAGTTAAGTGGTTTTAGCAGCAATGTTACAAAGGAGTATGTAAAAATGGTTTGTTAACAGGTGAGAATCCAAAGTTACAATATATTAAGTTAAAGGATTAGGATAAAAACAAAGAGGGAAAGGATTTGCTGAATTAACTAATTGAACTGGAATACAAAAAAGGGAGGTGTGAGGAGGTCAGGGAAACAAGTAAATGAAAGACAAGACATGGAAAGATTGATTTGTTTTTAAGTGTTCTAATTTTTTTGTATTTTTCCTTTCCCCCCCTTCTTTCTTTTCTTTCTCTTATTTTTGTAACCTTTTTTGAAACTTTAATAAATATCATTTAAAAAAACAACAACAGTTACTACTTCTCCACAGTCCCAAGACAGGGCCCTGGCTCACACTCAAGCCTTTTGGTGGGTCTCCAACATAACCTTCCTAACTAGGCCCAGCCAAGACCTGCTAGCTAGACCTGGAAGAGATATATCATGGACTGATCCCAGAACCTCTTATCACCAAAACAGGAAACACCGGGGGCCTTGCTCCAGACCTCCTCACTGCATGAGGTACTGCAGGCTGCTACTAAGAGCAGGGACTTTTCATCTATGTTACCTATCTTTGTAGAATGTACTTCCAAGCAAGATCTCTCACTATTATTTTAGGCGCTTGGTTAAAAGGAGGATGCTGAAAGCGGCTTTCAGCCAAGTAAAATTTACTATTATAGTTGTTGTTATTTGTTATGCTATGCTCTTTGGCTGCTGTCTGAATTGCTTTTGGGGGGGAGGGAAGTTTAACTATGTTGCATTTACACTGTTCCATCACTGCTACTGTTATTTTTATATGTTGTATGATGTCATGTTCCTAGAAGTTGCCTTGAGCATTCCCTTTCATTTTTTAAAGTTTTATGGATTTAAGCTTTTAAAACAATGAATGCATAACACTAAGCTGAGGAAGATGATTGATCTTCCCTCCTTCCCTATAGTGGGCACATAGCTTTTCCACCCCTCTTCCCCCACATGCACATATACCTCTTCCTAAAAGAGAAGGAACAAGTGCTGCTTGCTTACTTTGGCAAACATCTTGAGGCGGGAGCTGGGGTCACGGGAGGTAGTGACCATGATGCGAGGATCCTCCACACCTGCCCAGCGGTACTCGTCGTCCATGTGGCTTTTCACACCTACCACGGCAAGGCAAATTACAAAGGCAGGTGACAAATCCACAGACACTCTTTGAACTCTTAACAAACAAGCACACCCCCTGCAGCTGCACTCATCTGGAAAACAAACTTGGGTTGCAGAAAAGAAGAACTTTTTTAAAAAAGAAAACAAGTGGTTCAGTGGTTCATCCATGCTCAGGAATGATTTGAAAATTTCTAAGGGTCTTGGCAGAGCACTTAGTGATTTTTCTGCCGGCTGTAGCAATTGCAATCTGCTGTGTTAGATGCTATAGGATTTTTCTAGCTGCTTCATTTACTTCTTATATACTGTATATTATTGTATACAAATATGAAATCCATAGAATTCAAAAAAATCACTATGAATACTTCTGTCTTCAACCACAAAACCACAGGCCAGTTTGGGAATGCCTCTACCAGAGTTCAAGGTTGCCTGGAAACCACAAACTAAATGATTGGAAAAGGATAGGCTACGTGGTTCATCAGCAGAGAGAGGAAAACACATCATACACCTAGGGAACGTCCTCCTCATCCTCTTCATGTTCTGAGGCTGAACCCTACCATTTATAATTCACTTCTGGAGCAGCATTCCAATTCAAATCCAGATCTACAGGGCTCCGACAAGTGATGCAGAGGTAAGTTGCGCTAATGTGACAAATACAACACTTTCAAATGTGCCACATTTCAACTGGAAATTAGTTGATTGATCCAATTAAGTGGGCCTGATGGGCTTTGTAGTCCAAATCCTCCGGAAGGCTCCAGGTTAAGAAAGGCTGATTTATAAGATGCCATTAGTGAGAAGTAATGCAATAGGGAATGCAATAGCTAATTCCACCACTGTCCTCTTTCTGGTTGTTGTCTTCTTCCTTCCAATTCCCTTTCTGCCATTTTGTTCTCTGTTCACTAAGGGTAAAGGCTACAGCCTGAGGATGCTTCCCTCAAAGCCAGTAAAATGATATATTAGTTTTACCATTCTTACCATTTTGCTCATATCAGCTACTCACCTTCTCCACCCCCATCATCAAATTCGAGAGCCTTCTGGAGCCCCAGAGCCTCCCTCCGCAATTCCGTGGGGATGAGGCAGTTCTCTGGAAGGGAAGAGGTCAGAGGAGTTACGAAAAGCAGACTCAGCTGCAGGGCTCTTGACCACCATTACTGACTTCGGGGATACATTATAGGGAAATGCAAGACATACATTTTTCAACAGGCCTTTGAAGCCAAGTTATTACTTTATGTCACCCCTTTCCTCCAAAGAACTTGAAGCAATGTAACAGTGTTCTCCCGCTGCCTGTCCATTTTATACTTCACAACAGCCCTGTGAGGCAAGTTAGGCTGGAAAATGGCGGCTGGCCCACTGTCACCCAGCGAGTCACCGTGGATCTCCCCAGTCCTAAGAGTTTACAAAGGCCAACTGCTCCTGCATCTACAAGACACTGTACACATGCAGGTTTCCACAAAAGGCACCCTTCTCAGCATACACACATCAGTTTTGAGCAGATGCAAGTTAGTTGTTCATACCATCTAGTGCTTTTTTAATTTTTTCCTTCTTCTCCTGGATCGCCCGAAGCTTTTCCTCCTGGGCTTTGCGGTAAAGATATTCTCGCCGCTGGCGGGCTTCCCGGCGCAACTAAAAGAATACAAAGGTATGAATGGAACCACAGAGAACATGCTCTCTCCACCACTTTCCAGTTTAACAAATCTTCAGGACAAGGACGGATGATCACTTCCTAAATACCTGCTAATCCTCAAGTGAGGATGTGTCCAAACATTTGTTCCCATTCCAGCAGAAACTATGGCCACATGCACACCATACATTTAAAGTGCTATGCTATGCCTTTAAGCAGCCACACCTTCCTCCAAAGAATGATGGGAGCTGTCATTTGTTAATGGTGCTGTGAGTTGTTTGGAAACCCGTTTCCCGCCCAGAATGGTTTAATCACAGGGAACTCTGGAAATGGTAGTAGTTGGAGTGGAACAGGGGCCTCTAAACAACTCTCAGCACCCTTTACAAACTACAGCTCCCATAATTCTCGGGGGGAAGCTATGTTTAAAGCGGCATTATAGCCCTTAGGCTATAATTCCCTAACAGCCGATGCCATATTGTAAAGTGTCAGGACATAGGACACTGTTCTACTGCAAACCTAAACACATTTACTGTACTACAGAGCGTATACGTCACTGAACCTTGTTCCGAGTAAACATACATAAGACTGCATGGATAGGGTCACATAGCTCATTTATTCAAAATGGGTTTAATCACGCCTAAGCACCCACTGGATTGTGGCCATTGAGTTCTGAATCATAGAAAGTCAGCCTTGGAAAGGCCCCTGGAGAACATCTAGTTCAAGCCGATATTCAATGCAAAAACCTACAGCACCCCTAATAGGCAGCAGCAGCAGTCTGGATTCCTAACGGATAGCTATCTGGACACCTGCAAATGAAAGAAAACCAACGCCCCCCATAAGGCAGTCAGACTGTTCCACTCTCAAAGAGCTCTTCGCATTCGCAAGCTTCTCCTTGCTAGTCATGGTGGGTCTGAAACTGAGAAGAGGAGTCGAGGCAGCAACTGGTTACAATGTGCTCCTCTGCCACGATGCCCTACGGTGCCAACCATGACGAGTGATTCCTAGGAGAGCGGGCCTGGCCATCCAACGCCTTCAGGATCCCTCTTTGAGCTGCAGCTGCTGGGACCGCTTCCCCGGCAGCGCCACGGGAAGCCCCTCGGCCGGCCCGGCAGGGCCCCCTTCGCCCGACAGCACCAGCAGCGCTTTCCCCAGCGCCCCCCGAAAAGCCTCCGCCGCCGCCGCCGGCTCCTCACCATGCTGCTTCCCCACCACGCCGGACTCCACCTCGCGCCGGAAGATCTCGCCCCTTCCTGCCTTGCCGCCCCTTCCCATTGGCCAGCGCGAGCCTGCTGGAGCGGAAGAGGACGCAAGCGGAAAACCCCAAGGCCGTTTGCCCACAGGAAAGATGGCGGAGCAAAAGAAGCTAAATGAAGGATGACTAGAAGGGTGTGCCAGAAACAAGGATGGCGGCCAAACTGCTCGCGCAATGGCGTAGCAAAGCAAAGGGCTTGATACCCTTAGGATTCTCGATTAGACTTCCGGTTCCCGAATGCAATGGTCAGCAAGGGTGATGGAAAGACAACCGAATTAATGTTTAAAATCCTGGTTTCCTTCCTCCTTAATTTTCCATATTCACCAACAGCCCCATTCCCCAGGATAATTAACTACGAACCCCAAAATTAGACATTCCCCTTGGTGCTTAAAACAACCCCGAATTCTGTTCCAACAGCCGATGAGAGAGGGAAATAACTTTTTTGAAAAAAGGTGCAGAGGGATGTCAACCGACAGAGGGCGCTATTTTTGTCAAGGCACAAAGCGAGAGGGAGTTTCGAACTCGGCCTTATTTCTACTTTTGCATTTCCATCCTCACGCACTTCCTAAGGGGGTCCCAACGGAAACCAGAAGTGGAGCTTTTTTTCTTGGAGCTGTCGGCTTCTGCCTCTTTGAGAAGGAGGCGGGCTTTGCTGCCTCGGAAAGCGGCCTCCGCGGCCGCCCTTGCCCAAGATGGCTGCCCGCGGGAACGCGGCCTCAAAAGAAGATGGCCGCTACGGAGGCCGAGAGATCGGAGCGAGGAATTGCTGTACAGTAGCTCGATGGTGGCCGAGGAGGAGGAGCCTCGCTTCGGGTCACGTGAGCAGGAAGCGCCGAGGGGTCGGGAAGCCTCGTCCTCCGGGCGCCGCGCCGCGCCAGGCAGGCACCTCGAAGCTCGCCCCGAGCGCCTTGGCTTTTGCTCCAGAGCGTTCCCTGCAAAAACCTGCCCTTTAAAGCGGAATCAGAACAAAGCTCTGGAGAAAGGGGGAGCTTTAAAGGGGGGGAGGGGGTGTGGTCATAATAATAATAATAATAATAATAATAATAATAATAATTTATTATTTGTACCCCGCCCATCTGACTAGGTTGCCCCAACCACCTTGGGTGGCTTCCAGCATATATAAAAACGCAAAGGTAAGTGTGGATAAGGCCCCTACTGCCCATCATGTTACCGTTTCAGTTTTTGATTGCCGTTTCTGTAATTGGCCTAACAAGGAATGAAGGAATGCACCTTTTGCCGAATTCAGCTCATGCTCAGCACGCAGATGAGATTAGGGGGAAATCCCACAGGATGAAATGGGATTTACTTCTGAGTGAACCTGCCTAGGATTAAGTTGGACCACACTTGGTGCAGAAGGTACTTGGGTTGCTCCAAAGGCAGAAATGGGGAACCTGTGACCCTCCTGGTGGTGGCTCCCGCCAGAGATTGCGGGAGTTGTAGTCCATCCACACCTGGGGCGGCTACTGCTTTTCTTTTGCCTTGGGTAAAGTATTTTCGCTCTACGTTTTCTGCAGAGGACATGACAAACAGTAGAACTAGCAAGCAGAGTGCTGCTACTTTTATAGTGCTATCCTCTTACATAATTCTTTACAGAACAACATAGAACAAAGACAAGAGCTTGCAATCTAGTCTTAGACAGACAGCAATGGAGGGGGCAAAAGAGGTGAGCCGAGTGTGAGCAGATGCAGTTGCAGTTACAGGGGTTTCATTTCAGATGGCTCCAGCACAGAATGCAGGACCAGCTGAAGTATGTGAGGAGTTGGACCAGATCATCCTCCACCTTTTTGATACTCTGGAGATGCTCCAGACCAAGAGGAAAGCTTTTAACAACTTGATAGAGCAGGTGAGACTTGGGTTTGGGGGAGTAGCATAAAGGTGAAGGGCACTTCTACCACCCCGGGTCCCCTTCCTCCTTTTCTCCCTCCCCCCCCCCACACTCCATGGTTGCTGCTCTGTAGCCCTTTGCCCATTGCCTCTTGTGGGGATCTGGCCAAGAACAAAATTTTCTCAGAAGGTGCCCACTTAGGAAGATTCTTTCTAAAGAGAGAAGCCTCATCTCTTAACATTTTGTGGCGGTTATTTCTTCCCCAGGGTTGGTTCTCGCTCTCCAAGTCCCGCTATGCCATGGGTAACAAATCTGTCTCTCCCCTTCAGTATGGACATCAGATGACTCCAATGGTTCAGGTGAAAACTAGGTGAGAGCAGGAAATATCAGCATTTGGAGGGTGGAATCCCATGGAGCAAATGAGAGCCTATGAAATAACAGGAGAGGGGAGGCAGAACAGCCAGTATTCTTTCCTGTTGGTTTTGGTGACTTCCAGCTTTATTTCTCTCCTTGACAGATTTTAGCTCTAGATGGGTATCTGTGCTGCTTGTATTGCATAGAGGAGCTGACCAGAGCTGTTGGCCAACAACATCTGAAGGGCCACAAATTCCCTATTCCTGACTTAAATTGCAATTCCACTATTTACTTTTTGCAATAACATTTCGGCAGTACTTTCTTTGGGTGGAATCCAATGTGACACTAAGACGAATTTTTGGTCAATGCAAGGATTTCTGAAGTGAAGCAGGATATAACTTTTATGAAATAAATAACATTTCTGCTTGCACATTTAAAAAAAGTGCTCTAAATCTTCTCTAAATCTGCTTTAGGGGCTCGAGCAACCCCTAGAAATCCTTGTGCTGACAGGATTCATTCGTGGAATCCCCCCCCCCCCCGTTTCCCTTATTGCCTAACTACTCATTTACACAGGGAGCACCAAATGCCGATACTGCCATTGCTTAGGGGAGTCTACCCCAATCTGGTGCCCTCCGGATGGTGCTGGACTCCAACTGCTATAATCCCAGGCCGTGGAGGATGTTGGCTGGGGCTGATGGGAACTGTTAGCCAAATATCTGGAGGGTACCAGGTTGGTGGAGGCTCTTCTGAGGTCTAGATAGATTCAATCTTACATTTTGCTGTTTCTCTGCTCTGTCTAGAAAGAAAGACAATGGTCAGATGGGGTTTCATGTGGTGTCAGAGGATGTGAAGGCTGCCAAACCAACAGCTACAGATGCTGTGGAGGAAATTGGCCCTAGTGAGCAAGGTGAGGGTGCAAACCACAAGGCTGGTCGGGATGGTATATGTTTGGGACTACAGTAAACTGAGGCCTGGCCATCTGTGTTTTTAGGAGTTGCAGCTATAGTGAGGTGTAACAATTTCTCCCTGCCAACTGGCTATTCATGCCAATATTAATGAGATCTTGGGGTGGGGAGAGGAATTGGCGAATAGGCATAAAAGAAGGATCACAGATGGGTAGGTTAAAGTAAGATCATTGGGGCCTAGAAGCATTGCAAGTGGATTGTTCCATAAGTGATTTTGAAGTATAATGTTCCTGCTTGTGTATATGAAGCTAATCATATCTTTTTAAAAAATACCTTAGGATGGCTTTGCCTTCAAAACGACATACAAATACTTTATTTAAATAAACAAAACACAAAGGAGTCCTTTTTATTTCTGTTGGAAATAGTAATGAAAGTCACAAAGATTTAACAGACTCAGAAAACATATGTGCTGGTCAATGATCTCCAGCGGGCTAGGGACAAAGGTGAAAGCTGCTGGATCTCTCAGCGGCCTTTGATACCATCGATCATGACATCCTTCTGGACTGTATAGAGGAGCTGGGGGCACTGTTATACAGTGGTTCCGCTCCTTTCTCCTGGGCCATGTCCAGAAAGTGGTGTTGGGGGATGAGTGTTCAGACCCCTGGGCTCTCACTTGTGGGGTGCCTCAGGGTTCCGTCCTCTCCCCCATGCTTTTCAACATCTACATGCAGCTGCTGGGAGAGATCATCAGGGGGTTTGGGCTGGGTGTCCATCAATATGCGGATGATACCCAGCTCTACCTCTCTTTCAAATCAGAACCAGTGAAGGTCCTGTGTGAGTGTCTGGAGGCAGTTGGAGGATGGATGGCAGCTCATAGGTTGAAGTTGAATCCTGACAAGGCAGAAGTACTGTTTCTGGGGGACGGGGTGGGCGGGTGTGGAGGATTCCCTGGTCCTGAATGGGGTAACTTTGCCCCTGAAGGACCAGGTGCGTCAAATGTGAGTCATTTTGGACTCACAGCTGTCCATGGAGGCGCAGGTCAATTCTGTGTCCAGGGCAGCTGTCTACCAGCTCCATCTAGTACTCAGGCTGAGACCCTACCTGCCCGCGCACTGTCTTGCCAGAGTAGTGCATGCTCTGGTTATCTCCTCCTTGGACTACTGCAATGCAGTCTATGTGGGGCTACCTTTGAAAGTGACCCGGAAACTGCAACTAATCCAGAATGTGGTAGCCAGACTGGTGACTGGGAGCGGCCGCCAAGACCATATAACACCGGTCCAGAAAGACCTACATTGGCTCCCAGTATGTTTCCAAGCACAATTCGAAGTGTTGGTGCTGACGTTTAAAGCCCTAAACGACCTTGGCCCAGTAGACCTGAAGAAGCGTCTCCACCCCCATCGTTCAGCCCGGACACTGAAGTCCATCTCCGAGAGCCATCTGGTGGTTCCCTCACTGCGAGAAGTGAAGTTACAGGGAACCAGGTAGAGGGCCTTCTCGGTAGTGGCGCCCGCCCTGTGGAACACCCTCCCATTAAATGTCAAAGAAATTAACTATCGGACCTTTAGAAGACATCTGAAGGCAGCCCTGTTTAGGGAAGCTTTTAATATTTGATGAATCATTATATTTTAATATTCTGCTGGAAGCCACCCAGAGTGGCTGGGGAAACCCAGCCAAATGGGCAGAGTATAAATATTATTATTATTATTATTACTACTACTATTACTACTACTTGCCATAATGTCAGAATTACAGAAGAGGAGAGAGAGAAATCCTAGTTCCCAACAATAGGCCAGTGGCAGGGAACTGACTGGGGTGGGTGTGACCAAAGACTTAGAATGTTGTGTGTTTTTCTCATCGCTAAGTTCCTGACTAGTAAAGGTGTTGCTTTAATGTTTCCAGTTCTACGATGGCGAAAAGGTCCAGGGAAAGCACAGGCTCCAACCCAGCCCCCAAAGGCCTTCCACAAGGCTGCCGAGGGACCAGGGCATCAAAATCCCCTGACATGGTTTGGAATCCTTGTGCCCCAAAGCCTCCGGCAAGCCCAAAGGACTTTCCAAGAAGGTGAGTGAAGTGGCTGCTCCTACACTCCACATAACCTGTTCTTCCTTCCCCTTCTCATTGTACCCCAAAGAGCAATGAAGACTCTTCTGAGAGCACAGCCCTCGTTTCTTTTTCTGTCAAAAGGCATTGGGGCTGTGCAGATGGGTAAATCTGAAAGTTGTCATTGATCCTGACACACTGTGGGAGCAAGCAGGGATGTTGCTCTGCCCCTGATGAAAGTCTTATGTGCCCAGCACTGAAAGCTAGCTCAGCTGAATACCACAAGTGGCAGCAAGGACTGTGCTGTTACTTATACCCCTTTGAGTGATCCTGGGATGCTGGGTTTGGTCCCTCCAGAGACACACGTTTCCCAAAATCTCCTTTTCTGTTGCCTGAAGTCCTCTCAGTGAACACATCATACAGCTGCTGTGAGGAACCTTTGGCTCTCCATTGCTGCACTGCAAGTCTCCTCATTCCATTGTCTTTGTTGGCTGGGACTGATGAGACCTGGAGTCCCAACAACCTGTGGGGGACCACAGGCACCGCCCCCTCCTGCCTGCCTTAGGGGGAATGTTCCAGGTTCTCTTCCATGATGCATCATCTCAACTGCCTCTCACCCTCTTCTGTTCTAGGAATTCAACTGGCTGCAGAAATCGCCTCGTTACAGAGTGACATTGAGACCACACAGAGACATTACCATGCATTGCTGGGGGAAAAGCACAAACTTGTAGCAAGGGGAAAGCAACGCTGCCCTTGAACAGCTATGACCATCTCTCCGCTGAGAGCATAGATAGAAGAATGGGGCCTGTATTTATTGGGATGCATCCCAGAAGCCGCTTGCTCCATGTATTTTTTAGCTGTACTTAATAAATAAGGGCTTCAGAAACATCTGGAAATCTTGTTTGTGGAGATCTGTGTCCTGGTTATTTTTGAAATGCTGGTTAGCCTTGTCCAGAGCCTTACTCTCATCCTGCCTTTTCCATAATTCTCAGGACCACATTACAATATGATTGTAGGTTTTTTCCTCTTATTTTTGTATGTTTTCAATCAGTGAGAGGGATGTCTTTGAAACAGATAAAGATCTAGTATTAACTCTTGTCTGCAAATACTGTTTAAAATCCTTTGGGCCACCTCTTCACTAGCTGAGGTCGAACTGAGATGAGGTACATAACATTTGGTAATGCTAGATAAAGGTAAAGGGACCCCTGACCATTAGGTCCAGTCGTGACAGACTCTGGGGTTGTGGCGCTCATCTCGCTTTATTGGCCAAGGGAGCTGGCGTATAGCTTCCG
The DNA here is from genome assembly GCF_965112155.1 of Podarcis liolepis. Lineage (NCBI taxonomy): Eukaryota > Metazoa > Chordata > Lepidosauria > Squamata > Lacertidae > Podarcis > Podarcis liolepis. The sequence goes on from NC_139571.1 coordinate 752,753, forward strand.
GGTCATGTGGCCAGCATGACTAAGCTGCTTCTGGCGAACCAGAGCAGCGCACGGAAACGCCGTTTACCTTCCTGCCGGAGCGGTACCTATTTATCTACTTGCACTGTGACGTGCTTTTGAACTGCTAGGTTGGCAGGAGCAGGGACCGAGCAACGGGAGCTCACCCCGTCGCGGGAATTCAAACCGCCGACCTTCTGATCGGCAAGTCCTAGGCTCTGTGGTTTAACCCACAGCGCCACCCGCGTCCCAATGCTAGATAGAAAGGGACTATTTTATACTGTTTCTTTTTGGGGGGAGGGGAGTATAATTGTAGCACTGGAAAGAGATTCTGAGAGTCTTCTAGTCCACAAAGCAGGAATCTCAACTGAAGCATCCATGACAGATGACTATCCAACCTCTGCTTTAAAACCTCCCTTGCTACACCACTGAAATTAAGCAGCATAAAAATGTCATGGATTTAAAATAGATTAACTCTCTCTTCTCCTTCCTGCTACCCTAAAAGCTCCTGCAAATTTTCCAGAAAGTGATCCTACTTGGCCTCTGATACATCCTCTTTCTATCATTTTCTCCCTCAACATAAATTTCAAGTTTGTAGAATCAGACTTGTAGAGTTGGAAGGGATCCTGAGGCTCATCTAGACCAACCCCTGCAGTGCAGGAACGTGCAGCATTGTATCCTGAGACCGATGGATCTAGGGATCAGACTTGCACCCTTGGCATTATCAGCACCTGCTCTAACCAGCTGAGCTGTTCACAGTGGCGTAGCGTGGGTTGTCAGCACCCGGGGCAAGGCAAGTAATTTGCGCCCCCTAACCCGTGGATTTGCGCCCTCTAACCCTAACCCCCAGATGTTGCGCCTGGTGCGGCCGGCCCCCCCTGCACCCCCCACGCTACGCCACTGGCTGTTCAGGGCAGCCCTGCCAAGGGGGAGGGGCAGTGCAGACTTACTTTGGAAATGATGTTATAATTATTATGGGAAGTAGACATGTAACTGCATATTAAGGTGAATACAATGAGGCTTATATAAGCTCACAATACAGAAAATGTTTACATTCTTAAGTGTTACATCACACATAGTTTCAGAACTGACAGCTTGAATGTGTGGTGTCCTTTGAAAAGGATTAAGATTGTGGGAGAGCCGCCAACAATTGAAGAGCGAAGGACTAGAAACCAGAGCAGAGAACAGCGGAGGGGCAATTTCACATGAGTTTGTAGCTTTGAAAAGATCACTATCCAGCCAGGATTGAACTGGGGTGACCAAGTGTGTTTACTCTCAGCTTTATGATCTAATTGATTCCTGCCAATATTTTACAGAAGAAGTTAAAGGATAGAGTGAAAAAACAAAGTTTGCAAGGGAGGGACACCGGTTGTGGGTGTGGCAACTGGAGGGAAAGGGAAGCATCGGAAAATCTGGTGCATTATGGGTGTAACAAGTAGAAGCAGATTATGGTTTCTTTGTGGGTTTCTCAGCAGTTTGCAGAAGTGCTTGCAAAAGCAAGTACCATGATATGACTGGCAAAAGGAGGATTTCTCCATTTCTGCTGCATTTCCTTGCTCTCTTTAGGTTCCAAGCCAAAAGCTCCTCCTCTGTCTCACTCCCATATGGTCTAGCGGTTAGGATTCCTGGTTTTCACCCAGGCGGCCCGGGTTCGACTCCCGGTATGGGAATGGCAATCTCTTTTAATGCATGCCAGGATGAAGAATTAAACAGTATCAAAGAAACGGCGCGCCAACAGTTTTATTTCTGATAGTGATCTACGTATCGAGAAACTGGCGCCTGGCTGCCCCTCCTGAGCCGGGAGCGGCTGCCCTCGCAATGGCTTGCAACCTGGAGGGAGTTCTCTCCCCGGGCGCTGCAAGCGCGGCCGAGCCGGCCTTGGGCTTCCAGCAACAGAGCCAGCCAAGGGGAGCAGCGAGGCGGCTGCCAGGCCTCCAAGCCACGGCCCGTCAACCGGGCGGCGCATCTGCCGCAGGCTTCTCAGAGCTTATGGATCGGGCTCGATGCGCGACTGGAAGGCGGGGGGGGGGATTCAAAGGCGCGCTTCCGCAATTGGTCAGTAGGCGCCGCACTTCAGCTCCCTTCGCTCAGGCGCGCGCACCAGAGAGAGGTTTCGGGCGAGAAAAACCCCCATTTCCCCCGCAGTTGCCCGCTGCTGTCTTTGCCCGGGAGCTGAATGTTCGAGCCCCACTCGGGGAATTTAAAAGTCTCAAAGGCATTCCAGCATTTGTTTGCACCACCTTTTAATGCTCCTGAGACTGTTTCTATAGAAGGCTCTTTGCGAGCAGGAAGAGCGGGATTGGGTTTGCATCTGCCGAACTGCATTCGAAAGAGCGCTGGGCTTGAGGCTGCGACGGGGCTGGGGTGGCCGCTCTTCTTAGAGGTTCTGGTCTCTGTTGGCAGCAGGACAAGAGGCGGGGGGAGAAGAAGCCGGCGAGCCGGGCGGTGGCGGGCGCGCTCCCGTTCTCTGCCCGGGGGGGCTGGTTCCGGAGACTCCCGCAAGGAGGGCAAGGCAAGCGCAGCCCGAAATTCCGGCAGGCGGGCACAGGGAAGTGCAAACTCGCAGCCCCATCTACCGCAATGCCAAAATCCAGACACCCAATTTTTCCAGCAATCCTGCAGTTAAGCAGCTTCAATAATTTAGGGTTGCCATATTTCAAAAAGTAAAATCTAGGACACCCCGAAAGTTGTTGCGCTTCTTTTAGACAAACCCCAAAGTTGTTGAGCTTTTTCTTACAAAACCGCCCAAACACCGCGATTTCTCGAGTGACTTGCCTAAGATCCAGGACAAAGCAGCGCCTCTGCCTTTGCAATAGGAAGGGGGCGCGAGGATGCAGTTCCCTCCTCTCCCCGGAGGGGGCAACGGTGAGCATCTCTGTCCTGGACTGGCTCGTACATTACCCAATGCCTCTTCGCGGTTCTCCCATATGGTCTAGCGGTTAGGATTCCTGGTTTTCACCCAGGCGGCCCGGGTTCGACTCCCGGTATGGGAAGAGTGATCTTTTCCTGCCCCCGCTCTGCACCATTTACCTTTTTTCAGAGCATCTGCTACTAAATAACCCTTTAGGCCAGGCAAGAAGAGTCTTCCAAATGTCTGTTTAAAGCGAGTAAGGAAGGTGTCTGCACATGCGAAGCGCCTGAGAGTGAGAGGTTTGTGTGGCAGGTTATGCTGGGTTAAGCGCTGCAGCCCATGTGCTTTGCATGGCACCCTCTTGTTTTGGAAGAGAAAAAGTGATCACAGACACACACAAATATATTCTTTCCCGAAGTAGAATAATATTACACTTGCTTATAGAAATCTTCCTAGGAAATGCTTTTGTTTCATTTTTCTTCCAAAAAAGAGAGAGAGAGAGAAGAAATAGTATCATCCTGGTGCAAAGTGTGACCTGCTCTCCCCTGTCTGACAAGATTCAGCCAAGGAGGCTCCTGCCAGTCGCCTCCCATATGGTCTAGCGGTTAGGATTCCTGGTTTTCACCCAGGCGGCCCGGGTTCGACTCCCGGTATGGGAAGCTCTAAATTTTAGTTTCTCTCTTCCACTTAACATCTTGTAATTCAGTCTCCCTCCGCTTTCCACTTGTCCCAATCAAATGGACATGAAAACGCTCTTTATTTGCCGTTTTGAATGCGATGGGAAGCATGCGCGCCTTTTGCCGCTGCCCATCGCAGCAGCGCCACGAACTGGGGGAAAAGGAGGAGATCTGGGCGACTCCAGGGAACAAAAAGCGCACCTTCCCATACCGGGAGTCGAACCCGGGCCGCCTGGGTGAAAACCAGGAATCCTAACCGCTAGACCATATGGGAACCGCTGCTGCGCGCTCTTCCCCGCGGCTTCCTCAGGCGCCGAGAGCCGGGCGGGCGGCGCGGCGGGCCTTCAGGGAGAGGCTCGTGCCCGGCAGGCGCGCCTCCTGCCGCGCGGTTCCGCGTTCCCGCGGGGCTGCCGGCCAAGCGCGGCTGCCACGTCGGAGGGACCGGCCTGCTTTATGTACAGGATTTGCACGCCGCTTTGCGTGTTAGAGCAAAATAAAATAAAAGGAAGCGGTGCGTAATATTTCCTAATGAAATAAATAAGCAAAGCCGCTTGCTGCGCGCCCCGCGTGCACGCGCAGCCCCGGGAAGCGTCGCCATGGCAACGCGGGCCGGGAGGATGCTGGCGGGAGCCGGAAGTGCTCTCTCTCTCGGCCGCGTTGCCAAGGCGAGGGTGCCCGTGACGGGCGGGGAGGCAGGCCAATGGGAGAGAGAGGCGGGCCTTGGCGGGAGCTGGTCCTGATGCTGCCAACGCCGCCGCCGCTCGGGGCTGCGGGGTGAGGGCAGGATGGAGGGGCGGGCGGGGGGGAGGCTGGCGGGGGAAGGGGATGGAGGCCGGCAGGAATGGGGGCTGGCGGGGAGGGGGCCGTTGGAAGAATGGGGGAGCAGCAGTGGAGGCAGAGGGAGCAGCCATGGCCACAGGCAACCTGGGCCTCCGCTTGCCAGCCCACATGGGGAGACCAGAAAGAGCCATTTGGGGTGGGGGCCGCCTTTGCCACACACCTGCACCCAAGAGGAAATTCCCCTCAGCATGTTGCTGGGCAACGAGAGGGGGCAGGCTATCAGTAGTGACCCGCTGCCTGGTGGGCAAGTGTGCTGTCACAGACGGGTGGCAGAGAGCAATGGAGAGAGGAGGCCAAGTGGATGCAGGAATAAGGGCTGCACAAGACCTGGAGACCAGGGAAATCTTTGGGGCAGAAGAAGGTTCCTTGGACCAGGGACAAGGGCAGGGTGTTGCAAAATGTACTGGTGTGTAGATTTTGAGGGAGGGCCGATTGTGGATGTCCGTCTGGGGGAAATGGCAGGGACGCCAAGGAAGGGTACAGCCTTTTGTGGGTTGTGGGACCAACAGAGAGGGTGCGGTTCTTTTGGTGGCATGGCAGCTGTAGAACAGTTGGTAGGGGGCAACTAGCACTTCTTGAAGCTTATGAGAGGAAAAAAGGATTCATCCCTCTGCACCCCTCCCCCTCTGCTTTCCCACAGAGACAGTGGGGACCATGGGGCTGGTGGCTTGCAAAGGGCACTAGCCTCTGCCTGTGAAGAGGCCTCAACTCTGTGACCCCCTCCCCCCCACCATCATGGAGCCCCTGAAGGAGAGGGCTGGGTGGTGCGCAGGGTACCGGGGGGAGGAGGCTGTCGCTGAAATGAGACCCTTGCTGCAAGAGGACATCGGCCAGGTGAGTGCCACCAAGACCACCCATTGGGATGCCTGATCTTTTCTACCTGCCCCCCTGTATCCCTCTTTGGAGTTGCAGAGCCCTAATAAGCCCAGCGCCAGACTTGATCCAATAGCAAGGCTCTTCTTGTGTATGGAAACTCACAATAAGTGCCGGAGAACGATAGCCAAAACACTGTGAATTCTGGCAACAGCAACAATTCACATGAGAATATTTCCTTCTGCATTGGCTGAGGATTGGCCACCCTTACGCCCAGTTCCATTTCCCCTCTTTCTGCTGATCCTCCAGCAGCAGCAGTAACTGGGAGATCAGACCAGCACCCATCAGATTTCCAACAATGGGTGACCCTATGCCTCGCCAGCTATATTGGTAGGACCTCATTCTGCTGTGTGTGGTTTCTTTCAGGACGGCATTGCGATGGGGGTTGAGCCTACAGGCTGGGGGACAGATGACCCAGACTTAGAGGAGAATGAGGTTGGCACAGATCCTGTTCGGGTCATGATGTTGCCACTTCAAGCCCAGCATGCCATGGAGAAGATGGAAGAATTTGTCCTGAAGGTGAGTGACATATGTGGCTGGGAAGCGCCTGTGAGCAGTCCTGGCTCAAAACAAGCCTCCTTGGGCACTCCCTGTTTTTCTTGCTTCACTCTTCCTCAGTTTTGCCCTGAGGAACTGGACACCAGTTCTCCCCCTGGCTGTCCGGCCGTCCTCTCTTCTTCATTTTATGGGCTGCTACCCAATCAGTGCTAAGGCAAACCGGGCATGTCACAAAAGTGCCCACGGGTCTGATATTATGACTTCAGCTACTGCCCATTGGCCTCCTCCCCAGCTTCGCAAGGCACAGGGAAGCTCAACAGTCACACAACCCTGGAGAAGGGGGGAGATGGAGTAGTGTAGTCGTGGGCAAGAGGCTCTCCTCTCTGCCATGACACCCCGCTCTGAGCCAGCTCTCAGGGCCAAGCCCAACGGGGCATAGTATCTGGAAGCCAGCGAAGAGAAAGCAGCCCAGTGGTGCTCCCTCTCTCCTGATGGGGTCCCCTGGAGGCCCTCGACTGAGGGAGGCCATGGGCAAGGGAGAGAAGGCCACACAAAGTGCAAAAAGGACTGGCCTGAGGGGTCAGGAAACAGAAAAGGAGGAGGAGGACTGCTGCTGCTGGGTTCAGGCAAGTGACAACTAACAGGGTGGGGCTTTGAGGGCCTGTGGCAACCCCACTGGTTGGTGGACCTCAGAATTAATTGCATGGCTTCACCAACCACTGCATTTATTTATATATTTTAAGATATTTATATACCTTGGCAAAAAACCAACCAAAACCCACAATAAACAGACAACCGTGGCATTTATATAAGCACATTTCAAATGTTCAAAGCTTTACCATAGCCCTGTAAGGTAGACCAGCATCATTATTGCCCCACATTGCAAATGGCAGGCTGAGAGAATTGGCAGCACTGCTAAGGCCTACTGAGTGTGTTTGTGGTGAAGTGCCAAAGCAGACAAGATGAAGCAAGATCCTTATTTGTATATTCACCTGTCTGCCACACTCATGTGTAATGAATTTGGAGGTCTGGCTTGTTTATTTATTTTACACCAAAAGGTGGCATGAGAATGATGGGAACGGGGACACCCACAGATTGCCACCTTATCCTTTGCCCCGGTCTCCTGGGCTGCTTCACCTTCAGTGTCTGTCAGGCTGGGAGAAAAGTGCCTGGGCTAATGGAGGTGGGAGCACCCCGTACTATGCCCTAAACATGCTCCTCCCCACACCTTATACTTAGTGGGTCAGATGCATGAGCAACAAGCATGGAAGCCCAGGTCGCCTCTGCTGTGGCCCTGAGGTGAGGATGCTTGAACCAGGCTGCAGACTAATACCCACTGACCTGGGAGTAAGCCCCATTGAACTCAGTGGGACTCTGAAAAGGTATTTATGGGATTGCCTTTGTTGCCAGAGTGTTGAGCGGGGAGGGAACTGCGTTCTGTTCCCCCTTCAGCCGTGAAGCTGAATCCACAGAGAACTCTTGGCTTTGCTTCACCAAAGCAGCCCTGGAGGTTGTTGTTTTCTTTACAGAATATTCTCAGCACTCTCAAAAGCCACATCTTCTGTGTTCCTTATAAAATGCAATGACACTTTAAAACTTCCTTATGCTTGCTGTAAAAAAAATCTCTTTAGAGCAGTGTCCCCACCCCCATTTTTTAAAAAATAAATGAAGCATACAGAATCAGCACACATGTACATACTTTTGATACTGGGGAAACAGTTTGATTTTAGTTTACTTTTTTGAATTATGGAGACACAGTTCACTCTTACAAAAGATGAATACCATATTATTCTAGTTCAGCTCCTAGTATAATCAACAGGCAAGATCCTTTCCTGTGCCTTAGCCTCAGGCTGCACTCACATACTGCTCACTCTGTACCCAGTGTGCTCCCACCACGGGTAGCAGACGTGGGGCACACACATTAACCACAATCCATGCCTATCCTTTATCTACTGCATGCTGTAATTTAAAAAAAATTAAGTTCTATGTTTCAGTGTGTTTTTCCTCAAAACAGCTCCGACTGAAGTTCAAAAAGAGAATGGCCTAGCTGCGTTTTAAGCCAGTAATGTCTACACAGCCTCCGTCTTTTCTCCCGTTGTAGGTCTGGGAGGGCCGCTGGCGTGTCATGCCTTATGATGTGCTGCCTGACTGGCTGAAGGACAATGACTTCCTCCTCCATGGGCACCGGCCGCCCATGCCCTCCTTCCGTGCTTGTTTCCGAAGCATCTTCCGCCTCCACACGGAGACAGGCAACATCTGGACACATCTGCTTGGTCAGTCATGGGGCTCTGCTCCGCACAGCAAGAACCTGGTGTGGTGGGGGAAGAGGAAGGGGGCAATCTGGATTAGCTCCCTTCTTCTTCTGTGTCTCACATCATAGCAAACTATTTCAGCTTCAGAATATAGCTACCATCTTCTTTGTTAATATTTTTTAAAAATCAGCATAAAAGACACTTAACAGGCAACACAAATATGGTTCACTGATGGTGTTTCCTGACAGTCTGCATTCTAATCACTATGTTAGTGAGCTTCACTTTTCATATACAGTGGTACCTCAGTTTTTGAATGTAATCCGTTCCGGAAGACTGTTCATATTCTGAAACATTTGAAAACTGAAAACTCAATAGCCAACAGCTAGGCCTCAGGATCTTGCACTCAGCGGAAGCTGCGTGGCATGTTCGACTTTTGAGGCATGTTCGAAAACTGAAGCACTTACTTCTGGGTTTATGGCCTTCGAAAACCGAAATGTTCGTCAATGGAGATGTTTGAAAACCAAGGTACCACTGTATTAGTAAGCTTCAATGTTTATTGTGCAAGTACTCAGGGCAGAACATTAGACTTGATTACCTCTGTTTGCTTGTTTATTTTGCATATGCACCTCTCTTGTGCTGCAGGGAAACTGTGTGTGAGAGAGAGATAAGGGGGGATGGGACACAGGTTCAGGTTTTTCCAGTTGACACCCCTGACTTCATGGGGAAGTGACCACAGACCGCCAGGCCCAGAGACGGCCCCCTCCAGGTCTCTATTTGTGCAGGGCTGCTGGTGACCTCTGCCTGCTTCTGGCAGAGCAGAGTCATTTCCTCCAAATTCCTGAGAGGACCACCCTTTCAGTGTGGTTGGGGTATGTGGAGACACCTAGAAAGAGATGTGGGCAGCTTTCTTCTCTTCCTCTCCCAGGGTTCCTCTTCTTCTTGGTCTTGGGCATTGGATACATGATCAGCCCCAACATGAAGTACGTTGCCCCCATCCAGGAGCGTGTTGTCTTTGGAATGTTCTTCTTGGGAGCCATCCTTTGCCTCTGCTTCTCCTGGCTGTTCCACACGGTCTACTGCCACTCAGAGGAGGTTTCCCGCACCTTCTCCAAGTAAGTCTACCGCCTGCCTGCTTCACCTGCCCCCCCCCCAGGTCTTCTGGGACACATGGGAAGTGGGAGACGGTGAGGAGCAAGAGTATCTTCCGTGGCACCGAAGCTCTCAAGAGACACAAGTGCTTGGAGCATCAGTGGGGAGCTCTTCTCTGGCTGGCAATAGATGCACGGACGGTTTTAAGAGAGTCAAAGTCCTTGTGTTAGGGTGGCCATGTGTCCTACTTTACAGAGGACTGTCCTCTATTTCTGAAGGGCTGTCAGGGGCCATCACTTTATCTGAAGGTATCCTCTATGGGAGGGCTGCTCAGGCCATGTGTGGTTTAAATATAGAGGGAGGGGGCCCTTGAAGTTGCCTCTCAGCCAGTGTGGATTTGATTTAAATCACTAGGCAGTAAGACTTGATTTAAATTATTTTTTTACAGAAAGACTCATTCTTACTGGTTTAATCTTAATATTTACAACCAGATGAAGGCTTCATTTTTGGAATAATAAATGTTCAGAGTAGTTTTTACAGTTATATCAAAAAATACTGATTTGGTTATACTATTAGAAATACATAGATAGATAATTATAAAATTATTGTGAGGTTTAATAAGTTAACTGTTTCTATTTGGACAACTTTTCTGCTGTACTTGATTGGAAGGAGAAAAATAATAATTTTCTTAATAACAATTTAAACAATTTATTTAACTAAAACAATAACATTATAGCATATGTATCCATAACTGATGTATCCGTAACTCCATAACTGAGTTTTAGCACACATGAAAAACTTAAAACAAATCCTTATTTCCTAATGAATAGCCTTTGGACTATCATGTAACTTAAATAGAAAACTATCTTTAGAAAGATTTTTTCCTCCAAAAGCATTTTATTTTAAAAATCCAATTTAAATTTTAAAAAATCCAATTTAAATAATAAAACCCGATTTTTAATTTTAAAAAATCATTGATTTTTATCCGCCCTGCCCTCAACAGTTAGCAGCACCTGCTCAGAAGACAGAGCCAGCTGGCAAGCTGTCCAAGTCTTCCCTAATAGGGTGAGGTGGTGTTCATTTCCATTTAATTACTGTAATTATTTCTTAATTTGCAGCTGTGCGTATAAGTTACCATGTGCAAATTTTATGCAGATTGGTGCCCTCCTTTTTGCCCTGTTTTGTGCTGATGTGTCGCTCTGTCCTTCTGTGCTGCCATAATGCCAAGCATTGAGAGCCAGTGTGGTGGTGTGGTTAAGAGCGGTGGACTCGTAATCTGGGGAACCGGGTTTGCGTCTCCGCTCCTCCACATGCAGCTGCTGGGTGACCTTGGGCCAGTCACACTTCTCTGAAGTCTCTCAGCCCCACTCACCTCACAGAGTGTTTGTTGTGGGGGGAGGAAGGGAAAGGAGAATGTTAGCCGCTTTGAGAGTCCTTCGAGTACTGATAAAGTGGGATATCAAATCCAAACTTTTCTTCAAACTCTTCTAGCATACAGTCCCTGTGCCTCAATGGGGTCTACCCTGGGCTCCCCTTTTAAAGAAATTTCTAGCATGTCGATCAGCATCAGCTGGCTAGGTCTGGGAGCCCCCTTTAAATTTCCCACAATGCCCCCCAACTCAGTGCTTCCTGGGGCAGCATGAGAAATTCAAGCATCTCCCACATTGGCCTCAGCAGCACATGCCATGTGAGGGGCATCATGGGAAATTCAAGCAGCCTCCTGGTGCTGGGGGAGGGCTGCCTGCTCTGTCTGTCTACTGGCAAGCCCACCCTGCTTTCTGTTGTGCAGACTGGATTACTCTGGAATCGCCCTGCTCACCATGGGCAGTTTTGTTCCCTGGCTCTATTACTCCTTTTACTGCTCACCTCAACCCCAACTCATCTACCTCGTCATCATTTGTGTCCTGGGCGTCACGGCCATCATGGTGTCGCAGTGGGACCACTTTGCCACCCCACAGTACCGGGCCGTCCGAGCAGGTAATCATGCACAATTGTCGATTTGGCATTGCTTGTGATGGATCGGGCCCCATTGGAGGATTTCCTTAGAACAGACCCATGTAGTTAGAAAGCCGTAGGCTCTGAAAGTGCCAGAACACAGCTGGACCCTCAGAATGGATCTCATTCTGATAAATGCATTTCCCAGTTGAGATATAGTACTTCTACACCAGGAATCACTTTGGAAATAAAGCTCGGTTAAAATAGTTCTGTTTACTAGCAAAATACAAATTTTTACAGAGCAAAAGCTTAACTTGAGGGTAGTGCAAAAATACAACCAGGATGATCCAGGGTCTGGAAACCAAGCCTTCTGAGGAGTGGTTGAAGGAGCTGGGTATCTTTAGCCTGGAAATGAGACTGTGAGGAGATAGGGTAGCCATCTTCCAATATCTCAAGGGCTGCCCCATGGAAGAGGGACCAAGCTCGTTTTCTCCTGCTCTGGAGGGGAGGACCTGAACCAGTGGCTTCAAGCTCCAAGAAAGGAGATTTGGACTAAACATCAGGAAGAACTTTCCGACAGTCAGAGCTATTTGATGGTGGAATGGCCTCCCTTGGAAGGTGGTGGACTCTCTTTCCTTGGAGGTTTTTAATCAGAGGTTGGATGGCCATCTGTCATGGATGCTTTAGCTGAGATTCAGCACTAGATGACCCTTGGGGTCCCTTCTGAGTCTAGAAGTCTATGATTCTGTGACATGGCCAAAGTGTGCAGTAACATGTTGTTAAAGGCATTTTTCCCACTTGGAAGCTAGTAACAGGATTAGTACATAACAATGTGTGGAACTAGCGTAGCATAATGGCAAAAAGTTTAGTGGGAGAGCCAGACTTTAGTTCAAGTCTCATCCTATGGCTATAGATGAGGGTTAGCCAATCTAGCACCTCTATATATTGTTGGACTCCAACTCTCTTCAACCCTGACCACTGGTCATGCTGGCTGGGAATGATGGGATCTGGAGTCTAGCAATCTGAATTCCATGGAATATTTTAATACCTATTTTTAATACTATCCTGTTTTATTTTATACTGTTGTAAAATGCTTAGAGATTTCATTTACAGTGAAATGGCATACAAATTTTAATAAATAAATTAAATAAAAATACAATTAAAAAGCATACAGCATCTAGCACAGTACAGTACAATTGTTACCACAGACAGAAAATCATTGAGGGGTCTGTCAAGACCCCTAGCAATTTTCAAGTGGTCCTGGTGCAGGAGCAGGGAGTCTGGGAACCATTGGTCTAGATAATTCGGCTTCTTTGTACATGCTCTTCTATTCTCCATATTTGACATTAAACTTTAGTTCCAGGATTGAGACCAGATAAGGCCTTCTTTCTATTAATCCCTGAGAGGAGCTCTTCCACACAGTGACCTTTCTTATTTCTTGGACAGGGGTGTTCCTGGGCCTGGGGCTGAGTGGCTTGGTGCCCACACTCCACTTCATGATTGCTGAAGGATTCATCAAGGCCACGACTGTGGGGCAGATCGGCTGGCTCTTCCTCATGGCAATCCTCTACATCCTGGGCGTGGGCCTGTACGCTGCCCGAATCCCCGAACGCTTCTTCCCGGGCAAGTGTGACATATGGGTACGTGTTGTGTGGGAGGAACTGGCCTTTGGGGTGTCTAAGGGCAAGATAAAAACTGTGAGTCTGAATTCCCTGCATCTTCATGTCAGGTTTGGAATATCTCCTTCCTCAAGGGACAGTAAAGCTCAGAGTTGGAAGACACACTTGGCCACAGGATGTCAAAAGAATCAGGGGAAGCCCTTTTTCTGCCCAAGACCCAAGAGAATAATAATATATTTTTATTTATATCCCACCCTCCCCAGCCAAGGCCGGGCTCAGGGCGGCTAACAAGCAATAATAAAAATAAGTTCAATAAATACAACTTAAAAACAAAATTAAAATACATTAAAATATTGAAACATTAAAATATTAAAATGTAGCCTCATCGCAGGAGGAGAAAGGAAAAGAAAAAAGAAAGAGGGGGAAAGAATCAAATTGGCTCTAAGCCAAAGGCCAGGTGGAACCACTCTGTCTTACAGGCCCTGCGGAAAGAAATCAGATCCTGCAGGGCCCTGGTCTCATGAGGCAGAGCATTCCACCAAGCCGGAGCCAGAGTTGAAAGGCCCTGGCTCTGGTTGAAGCCAATCTAACTTCCTTAGGGCCCGGGACCACTAGGGTGTTGCTATTTATGGACCTTGAGGCTCTCTGTGGGGCATACCGGGAGAGGCGGTCCCGTAGGTACGAGGGTCCTAGGCCGTGAAGGGCTTTAAAGGTCAAAAGCAGCACCTTAAATCTGACCCTGTACTCCACCGGGAGCCAGTGCAGCTGGAAAAGCACTGGGTTGAATATGCTCCCATGGCAGAGACCCCGTGATGAGCCTCATTGCAGAATTCTGCACCCGCTGGAGTTTCTGGGACAGCTTCAAGGGCAGCCCCGCATAGAGTGAATTACAGTAGTCAAGCCTGGAGGTGACCGTCACATGGATCACTGTGGCCAGGTCAGGGCGGGAAAGGTAAGAGACCAACTGCTTGATGCGGCGAAGGTGGAAAAATGTCACCTTGGCTGTTGCTGTAACCTGCGCCTCCATGGAAAGGGAGGTGTCAGAGCTGCTTCCCAATCCTAGCTCACAGAGGATCACGCTAGCCAGCGGTCACTTATAAAAGTCTTTTATTGAGTTACAGTTTCCATTCTCAAGCTGCTGCGCGCAACTCTACGTCTTAAGGGTTAGACCGGCGAAGCTCCGTCTGAGTCTCCGCCCCTTGTACACCAACTCAATATCCTAGCCTTACTCCACCTTTTCCGCCTGACTGTTCTTCTCTGGGTCCCTCTGCCCCCCGGGGTCTCTTCCTTCCGGGATTCTTCTGACGCTGACCCCCCGGACCCTCCTGTCTCCTTGCGCCGGGCTTTAGGACCTGGCTCCCTTTCCGGGCTGCTTACTGCGCCACCTTCCTGTGCATTTGAACTTGGCGCGCGCGCCCAACCTTCCACTTTCCGTCTGACCGTTTCTTCGCTCCCCGATGGAGGTGTGGCCACTCCTGACTCGTGCCCTCCCTCCTGTTGTGAGCTGCCAGCGCTTGATACCTGACGCCCTTCCTCTCCCCTGCTCTCTGTTGGTGACGCTGGTCCCGATTTCCAACTGCTCCCCTCTGAGCCCCCTCTGGCCCTTTCTTCCTGGGGTGTCCCCCTAGGCTCCCCCCTTGCCCTGGCCACTGGTGCTCCTTTCTGTGAATCTTCTGATTCACTGGAAAGACTCGGAGATCTCGGGTCGTCGTCATCACTCATCTTTTCTTCTGCCTCCTCCCCCTCGCTCTCTGTTTCCTCCCTTGCCCTTGCCTCTGCTCCTGAACCCCTGACATCCATCCCCCCCTCGAAGCCCCCTCTTCCCCCCTCCCCTCCTTCCGGTGCGGGAGCTGGGTGCTGCCGTGTCAGGGGGACGAATGTCGGATACAGTTCGCTTCCCGTGGCGGGCCTCCATCTGAAGTCTTCCGGTTCTTCCTCCCTGCTCTCGTCAACGACGGTCACCTCCGCTTCCATCTCTGTGCCGCCGTGCTCGAAACCCGGGTCGTCCCCGAATACGTCCATGTCCGTCTCTCCCTCGCTTCCTTCTGGGGACGTTGCTCGTCCTGGACCCTCCAGCCACTTTCTGCGCCACTGCTCCTCTGGTCTATCGTCCCACCAATACGAGGGTTCTGAGGCAGATCCCGAGGGTGACCCCTCCTGGGAACGGGCGTCTCGTGTCGGTTCCTCGTCCGAGTCGAACCCCTGGAACGTGCTGGCTGAAAGCGTGGGCGTGAAAAGCCAGTCGTCGAAAAAATCTGCTGGCATGGGCCTATGTGGGAAGAGGGCATGAAACTCTTCTTTGAGCAGAGGTTCGTCTAAAGCGTAGGCCGGCACCCAGCTGTTGGCACTGGCCGGGGTGCCCTCCTTGGCGAGAAGGTATTCTACCCCCTCTTCCCCCCATCTGGAGTCCAAAATCTCCGTGACTTCGTTGATGTGCTCCTCCTGTGCCACTCCCCCTTGCTCGGTTCTCTCTCGGAGCGGATTCGGTGCCGTTCCTGGTTCCTGAAACCTGTGAGGTGCCTTGTAGGGAGTGAGCACCGATCTGTGGAACACCGGATGCATCCTGGAGCCCTCCGGAAGCGCCAGCCTGAAAGCCACCGGGTTGACCTGCTCTTCGACTTGGTAGGGCCCCAGTTGTTTATGCCCTAGTTTCTTCTTCGCCAACGACCTGGCCGGCACTGCGTGGGCTGCTAACCAGACCCAGTCTCCCACATGGATCTCTTCGCCAACCCTTCTGTGTTTGTCCGCTTGTACCTTGTATGCGTGTTTAGCCAGCTCCAGGTGCCGCCGCAGCTGATCGTGGACCTCCTGCAACTCCGACGCGAACGCGTCTGCTGTCTGCGGCTCCCCCTCCCCCATTCTTTCCAGTCCCGGGAAGGTCCTGGGGTGCCTCCCGTTGTTGGCGAAGAACGGCGTGACCCCCGTGGACACGTGCTTCGTGTTGTTGTAGGCGAACTCGGCGAGAGGCAGGTAATCCACCCACGTCGCAGGCTGTTGATTCGCATAACATCTCAGGTACTGCTGCATGATGGCATTGACCCGCTCCGCTTGCCCGTTGGTCTGCGGGTGTCTAGCCGACGCCAGGTTGATCTTGACGTTCAGGAAGCCCATCAGCTTCTGCCAGAAGTTCGAGATGAACTGCCGCCCCCGGTCGGACAGTATAGACCGCGGCAGACCGTGAACCCTGAACACGTGATCTATGAACAGTTTGGCGGTTTGTTCCGCCGTGGCCACCTTCGCACACGGAATGAAATGTGCCATCTTGGAGAACAAGTCCACCACCACTAGCACTGCCGTCTTGCCCCTCGAGCTGGGTAGATCCGTGACAAAGTCCAGGGCCACTCTCTCCCACGGTTCGAACGGGGTTTGCAGCGGTTCCAGCAGTCCCGCCGGCGGTCTGTGTACTGGTTTGGCCCTTTGGCAGGTGTCGCACCTCGCCACGTAGTCCGCGACCTCCCCTCTCATTCTGGGCCACCAGAAGTCCCTGGCGACTAATTCTATCGTCTTCTCTGTGCCAAAGTGCCCGGCAGTGGGTGCGTCGTGCAGCTGCTGCAGTACCTTGGCGCGAAGATCGTCCCCCGGCACGTAGATGGCCCCTTTACGGAGGAGTAATCCATCACGAACTTGGAACTCGCCGGTCACCGCCGTGCCCCTTTGCGCCTCTGCCATCTTGGCTCGCGCGAAGGTGTCATCCCGCAGCGCTCTCCTTACCGCATCCAGGTCAACTGTCGCCGAAGCGCACGCCCACACCGTCGGTGCGAAGATGTGCATGGCAGCCGCTGGCGTCGCCTCCTCCAGGTACTGTGGTTTACGGGATAGGGCATCCGCCATGATGTTGGTGTCCCCCGGGACATACTCTATTCGGAAGTCGAAGTTCGCAAAGAATTCGGCCCAACGTATCTGCCTCTGGTTCAGGAACTGCGCCGTGCGCCAGTGCTCCAGATTCTTGTGGTCCGTGCAGACCTGCACCGTGTGCTTGGCGCCGATCAGGAAGTGCCTCCACGCCTTGAAAGCTGCATGAATGGCAAGCAACTCCCTGTCCCAGATGGTGTAGTTCTGTTCAGACTTGCTGAGCTTCCTGGAGTAAAACGCTCCTGGCCTCCAGGCCCCTTGCGGGTCTTGCTGCAACAGGACTGCTCCCACGGCTCTGTCTGATGCGTCCGTCTCCACCCTCATAGGCCTGCTGGGGTTGACATGCAACAGCTGCTCTTCCGACGTGAAGAGACGCTTGAGTGCCTGAAAAGACTGCTCCGCCTGCTCCGTCCAGATGAACTTCTTCTTCTTGGAACTGAGCGTGTCTGTGATGGCCGCTGTTTGCATAGCGAACCCCTTGATAAACTTGCGATAGAAGTTCGCAAAGCCAACAAACCGCTGGACCTCCTTCCGGTTGCGCGGGCTCTTCCAGTCCAACACGGCACGAACCTTGGCGCTGTCCATGGCGAGCCCCTTGTCTGACAATCTGTAGCCCAGGAAATCCACCTCCGTCACGTCGAACTGGCACTTTTCCAGCTTGGCGTAAAGCCTATGCTGCTGTAGTCTGCTCAGCACTTCCTTGACGTGTCTGTCGTGATCCTGTTGTGATTCAGAAAATATCAGGATGTCATCCAAGAAGCAGACGCACGTCTTGTAGAGGAGCCCCGCCAGCACGTGATGCATAAAAGCTTGAAAACAGTGGGAGCCATTTTGCAATCCAAAAGGCATAACTCTGTATTCGTAGGTGCCCAGGGGCGTGAACATGGCTGTCTTCCACTCATCACCCTCCCGCATGCGAATGAGGTTGTACGCCCCACGCAGGTCCAACTTGGTGAACACGCGGCCCTTGCGTACCGTCGCGAGGAGGTCGTCGATCCTGGGCATGGGGAAGTCCGATGGCTTGGTCACACTGTTCAAGATCCGGTAGTCCACTACAAGTCTTTTTTGGGGCGTGTCCTTCTTCTTAAAGAATACAGGACTGCCTCCCACCGCCTTGGACTCTCGGATGAAGCCGCGCTCCAAATTATGATCTATGAACTCCTTGAGTTCCTGTAGTTCGTCCTCAGACATGGAATACAGCTTCCCTTTGGGCAGCGCCGCCCCTGGCAGTAGGTCAATCTTGCAGTCATATGATCTGTGGGGGGGTAGCTTATCCGCTTCCTTCTCGCAGAAGACCTCCAAAAATCCCGCGTATTTGTGGGGGATTGCTTGCAGCGTCCCCAGCTGCAGCTGCACTTCCTCCTCCTCTCCCTCCTGCCGGGGCAGAATGCAGTGTTCAGCGCAGTATGATGAGCCAAAGACTAGCTGCCGCTGGTACCAAGCCAACGTCGGACTGTGTCTGTCCAGCCAACTCATGCCCAAGACAATAGGTGTGTCCGACAGTCTGGTGACATTAAAACTGATGATTTCCCTGTGATTTCCAAGTCGCATCACCATTGGTGGCGTTTGCTTCACCACCTGCCCCCCTAGCAGCTCCCTGCCATCCACCGTGACGACCTGCAGGGGCAGCGTGGCAGGCAGCAGCTGTATAGCGTGTTTATCGACAAAGTCCTGCCCTATAAAGTCCGCATTGCTTCCTGAGTCAATGGTGATTGGCACGTCCATGGTGAGTCCATTGGGTAGCTGGAGCGATGCGGTGAGCCTCACCACTGGTTTGGGTGGGAGGGGGTCTGTGGGCTGCAAAATCCCTGGGGACTCCTTCACTGACACGTCTGGCTGGGCCCCAGTGCCTCTCTTTCCAGCCAGACTCCGTCGTTTCCCTGCTGTGGTTCCCCTTGCTGAGTTGCTGCAGTTACCATTGCTGAGGCTGCAGTGTGCTTGTGGAGCCTCTGGGGACACTCTTTCGCCATGTGCTGCGGACTTTCGCAGATGTAACACTTCCTGTTCCCTCTAGGAGGCTTCGCTTTGACTGCTCCCGGTGCTGTGGCTCTGGTTGCTGACTGAGCCCTGGCACTGCCAACCTCCATCGGTTCCGCTCCCCCTCCTGGCGGAGGCGTGGATTGCGCACGTGCAGCTTCCCTGGGAACGAAGGAAAACCCTCTCGCTGGTTCGCACCCTCCACGCCCTTCGTCCCTGCTCCATGGGCGTTCCTCCAGCCGCACTCCCACCGCCAGCGCCCTCTGAACGACCTCCTGCGTGGTCCGGGGTCTCTCCCCCCTTGCAATTTCGTCTTTAACCGCATTGTTCAAGCCTTCCCAAAAAAGATCTCTGACTGGAGCTGAATCTCTGTCCCATTCCAAGGCACTGACTAATGCAAAAAAGCGGGCTTGGTACTGTCTTACGCTGGCCCTCCCTTGCTTCAGCCCATGCACCTCCCTCCGGGCAAGATCCACGTCTATGCTAGATAAAAAGCAGCCATCCATCGCTTTAATAAAGGCATCCGCGGTTTGGAGCGCTGGATCCTTATCTCTCCACAAATTGCGCAGCCATGCTTTAGCATCTCCATGCAAATGGGACATGATAAATCCCACCTTCTCTTGCTCATCTCTAAAGTCTTTGTCCAGCAGTTGCAGTGCACACTGTACATCTGCTCCAAAGTTGGGGTACAGTTGTAAATTCCCATCGAAGTGAGAGACTAGACCGCCTGTTCTTCTCCCCAACCCAATCCCCTCCGGTTTGGGTGTCAGTTGCCCTTGCTTCGTAAGCACTTCCAACCTGACCTGGAGATCCCTGTAGGCGGCAGCTGCGTCCTCCTCTCTCTTCCTGGATGCAAGTATTTCGGCATTCAGACGTGTCACTGCTTCTCTGAGTTCTCCTATCTGCTGTTCGGCCGTCATCTTGTCTGCCGTCCGTGAGCTGAGTCGTAGGCACCCTCCTTCTCCTCTGTCCGCGAGGCTGTAGATGCCCACAACGGGAGACGGAGCTTACTGTCAGAGCTGCTTCCCAATCCTAGCTCACAGAGGATCACGCTAGCCAGCGGTCACTTATAAAAGTCTTTTATTGAGTTACAGTTTCCATTCTCAAGCTGCTGCGCGCAACTCTACGTCTTAAGGGTTAGACCGGCGAAGCTCCGTCTGAGTCTCCGCCCCTTGTACACCAACTTAATATCCTAGCCTTACTCCACCTTTTCCGCCTGACTGTTCTTCTCTGGGTCCCTCTGCCCCCCGGGGTCTCTTCCTTCCGGGATTCTTCTGACGCTGACCCCCCGGACCCTCCTGTCTCCTTGCGCCGGGCTTTAGGACCTGGCTCCCTTTCCGGGCTGCTTACTGCGCCAACTTCCTGTGCATTTGAACTTGGCGCGCGCGCCCAACCTTCCACTTTCCGTCTGACCGTTTCTTCGCTCCCCGATGGAGGTGTAGCCACTCCTGACTCGTGCCCTCCCTCCTGTTGTGAGCTGCCAGCGCTTGATACCTGACGCCCTTCCTCTCCCCTGCTCTCTGTTGGTGACGCTGGTCCCGATTTCCAACTGCTCCCCTCTGAGCCCCCTCTGGCCCTTTCTTCCTGGGGTGTCCCCCTAGGCTCCCCCCTTGCCCTGGCCACTGGTGCTCCTTTCTGTGAATCTTCTGATTCACTGGAAAGACTCGGAGATCTCGGGTCGTCGCCATCACTCATCTTTTCTTCTGCCTCCTCCCCCTCGCTCTCTGTTTCCTCCCTTGCCCTTGCCTCTGCTCCTGAACCCCTGACAGGAGGCATCAAGGATTACACCCAAACTCTTAACGGAAGGCAATGGCACTAACTGGGCCCCCGCAAGAGAAGGGAGTTGGTCCCTCTTCCCCATGCCATCCCGACCCAGCCATAGCACCGCTGTCTTCGAAGGATTTAGTTTCAATCGGCTCCCACAAAACCATCCAGCCGCAGCTTCCAAGCATCTGGTCAGTGTGTTCGGGGCCGAGTCGGTGTGGCCATCCATCAGCAGATAGAGCTGAGTGTCATCAGCATATTGGTGACAGCCCAGCCCAAAGCTCCAGACAATCTGGGCAAGGGGGCACAAAAAGATGTTAAAAAGCATCGGGCAGAGGATTGCGCCCTGCGGCACTCCACACACCAAGGAGTGGCGCAATGACATTTCCCTCCCTAGTGCCACCCTCTGACCCAACCAGAGATAAAAGAGCACAGCCATTTACGGGCTATGCCCTGTATCCCCACATCAGCGAGGCGGTGGTCCAGAAGATCATGATCGACCATGTCAAAGGCTGCTGACAAATCTAAAAGGATCAGCAGTCCTGACCCGCCTCGATCCAGTTGTCTACGGAGATCATCTGTTAGGGCAACCAGAGTTGTCTCGGTCCCGAAACCAGGACGGAAACCGGACTGAAATGGATCTAAAGCCGATATTTCCTCCAGAAACCTACCAAGCTGTTCAGCAACCGCTCTCTCAATTACCTTACCCAGATATGGAAGATTTGAAACTGGGCAGTAATTGGATAGGTCTAAAGGATCTAGTGAAGTTTTCTTTAAGAGCGGACACACCACTGCTTCCTTCAATTCCCCTTGGAATGTCCCTGTGCCAAGGGACAAATTGATAATTTCAACCAGCGGGGTCCGCGCGACATCTGGACACGCCCTAATCAGCCAAGACTGGCACGGATCAAGGAGGCAGGTGGTGGGCCTACCAGCTTAGAGGAATCTATCCACATCAGGAGGGAGTATCCGATCGAAATGGTCCAACACTGGACCTGAAGTCAGTCGAGGGGCCTCCAGTTCAGTCACTGTATCTAAACTGGCAGGGAGGTCACAGCAGAGCAACAGGACTTTCTCCGCAAAAAAGCTCATGAATGCCTCACAGCTATGGGTCGAATTTGTGCTTAAATTTGGCTGTCCTCCTAAGGACGTTATTGACTTAATTATTCTAAAAAGTTGTTCCGGGCGAGAGCTAGCGGATGCAATGGTAGCTGCAAAGTAAGATTTCTTAGCAGCTTTCATAGCCATCTCATAGGCTTTCATAAGCGTGCTCTAAGATGTTCTTGAGGCTCCGTCACGAGTCCGTCGCCATACTCGCTCTAGCCGTCTGAGATCCCCTTCATTTTCCGGAGCTCCTCAGTAAACCAAGGGGCCCGGTTTCGACGGGGTCACAGAGGGCTCTTAGGCGCAATCTTATCGATGGCTGCCAAGAGCTGGTTATTCCAGTCCTCAACAAGGTCATCTAATGAGTTGCCAGGAGGAGCAGGGTCCCGCAAGGCCTGACGGAATCTATCGGGATCCATCAGCCTTCGCGGGTGAGCCCAAATAGGCTCGCCACCCGAGCAGGGGAGGAGCGGGAAGTCAGTCTTGGCCTTCAGAGCATAGTGATCAGACCATGGCACTTCCACAGGGGGGAGCATGATCGCATCTATGCCAGCCCCAAAGATCAGATCCATCATGTGGCCTGCTTGATTAGTGGGGCCCAAAACAAACTGGGAGAGCCCTAGTGTTGCCATGGAAGTCACTAGGTCCAGAGCCTGTGAAGAGGGAGCGGCATCGGCATGGACGTTGAAATCTCCCAAAACCAGTAGGCTTGGGAACCCCAAGGCCCAGCCCGCCGCCACCTCCAGCAGGTCTGACAGGGTCTGAAGAATCAGATTTAGCAACACTGGCACAAGGAAGCCCCACCATTTTTGTGATATTAATGCTTGAATTTGTTTAAGCTTCCTGTAAACCAAGAATGGGGAACCAGAGGTTGTTGGATTCCAGATCCCACTAGAATCATAGAATCATAGAGTTGGAAGAGACCACAAGGGCCATCGAATCCAACCCCCTGCCAAGCAGGAAACACCATCAGAGCACTCCTGACATATGGTTGTCAAGCCTCTGCTTAAAGACCTCCAAAGTAGGAGACTCCACCACACTCCTTGGCAGCAAATTCCACTGTCAAACAGCTCTTACTGTCAGGAAGTTCTTCCTAAGGTTTAGGTGGAATCTTCTTTCTTGTAGTTTGGATCCATTGCTCCGTGTCCGCTTCTCTGGAGCAGCAGAAAACAACCTTTCTCCCTCCTCTATGTGACATCCTTTTATATATTTGAACATGGCTATCATATCACCCCTTAACCTCCTCTTCTCCAGGCTAAACATGTCCAGCTCCTCCAGGCTAAACATGCACTAGCTCCAGACAGCACAGCCAAGGGTCAGGGGCTGATGGGAGCTGTAGTCCAGCAACATCTGGGGGGTCATGAAGGCCCCATCCCTGATCTAAAATACAATGCAATACAAAATGAGACAATGCAATCGTTATACAGTGGTACCTTGGGTTACAGACGCTTTAGGTTACAGACACTTCAGGTTACAGACTCCGCAAACCCAGAAATAGTACCTTGGGTTAAGAACTTTGCTTCAGGATGAGAACAGAAATTGCACGACTGCGGCGGCAGCAGGAGGCCCCATTAGCTAAAGTGGTACCTCAGGTTAAGAACAGTTTCAGGTTAAGAACGGACCTCCAGAACAAATTAAGTTCTTAACCAAGAGGTACCACTGTACCTGAAAAACCTGGCCTGGTTGAGAAATAGCTAAGTTCCCATTAGAGTTGCTTCTTTCTGTCTCTCTGGGCAGAAATCTTGCACTTTTGACACCTTCACAACAGTCAGATGTTCAACTGGTCTGGCTTTTCTCCCAGCATGGAAAAGCATTGATGCAGTAAGCTTCACTTTAGACATTTCTGTCTGTTGTGGAGCTGTAAAATGCAAAGCAAATTGGCCAGAATGAAGGAAGCAATTGTAGTGGCATTGCAGCTTTAGATGGTGCCTCAGCAACGCCTACTTCTGAGTAAACATAACTCACACAGTTTAATGAAGAATACAAGTAGCTTAGGCAGGCTGCATTCTACAAGTGTGTTGGGTACCTTTTAAAATTAAGCACTAAACTGGGAAGCGAAGCCATTGTTACCCTCTAGGTTTTTTGTTTAAACCCGTTGGTTTCCCGATGGGGGAACGGGAACCTGTGCCCCTCCAAATGTCATTAACCTCTGACCCCCCTTGGTCCCAGCCAGCAGGAGCAGTTGTTGAAGATGATGGGCTTGTAGTGCAGGTTCCCCATCGCTGGTTCACAGGGGTTGGGGGGAAGCAACTCTCCAGCCGGCAAGCCTCACGTGGAGAGAGCCCATGCCATCAGAAATCCTGGGTTCAGCTTCTTTCTCTCTTTCTTTCTCTCTCTCTCTCTCCCCTCCCGCTCCCTCTTCTTCCTGCTCCAGTTCCACTCCCACCAAATCTTCCATGTGCTGGTGGTGGCGGCTGCTTGTGTCCATCTCCACGGGGTCTCCCAGCTGCAAGCGTTCCGCTCTTCCTTGGGGGGCACCTGCACCGAGAACACTGTGCTCTGATAGCCTTCCTAGAGCAGACTGACCACCTCTCCTGGACAAGGGCAGCCCTTCACACTGCACTCCGTATGGACCAAGAGGACAGGGCCTCCCCCCCCCCTTATTAAGGGCACTGCACCTGTTTGAGGAGGGGACTGTTCCTCCCTTCTCCTTCCTTCCTTTGAAGAAAATTGCTGTGTCTCAGATCTTTTTATTCTTGGGGGCAGGGGCTTCCTTTTCTCGACATCAGGGCAGCTCTCTCGTGTGTGCACACACATGCACAAAATGCCAGAAGGTATTTAAATTAGGATGAGGAACCAAAGCAATGGAACAGGACTAAAACAGTCCCTGGAAACAGCTTAGGACTCCCCTAGCCAACCCCGAAGTTTCTGAGAGTGGGATGGGTGCAGGGGGCCTCTGTGTGGGCCAAGGGGATGCTGATGTTATGGTATGAAGGTCCAAGGATGGGTCTGACAAGGCCTTAGTGTGTGTGTCTGTGTGTTCAATCAGTATTTATGAAGGATTTGTTTTAAACTGGCCACTAAGGGAGCATGCACTCTGCTCAAAAGCACAGCAACCCCTTTTTTTGCTCAAACTGAACTCTGATCTCTTTGGTCAGGCAGGACTTCTGGCTTCCACGCCCAGCCCTCCCAAGGAAAGATATGGATTGGTTTCTGAGAAGCCCTCTAGGTAAAGGCCGGGGGCATCTTAGGGTCTTGGGTCAAAGGCCAGTGGGGAAGAGCCTTCGCCAGGCTGAAATCAGTGCACAGCAGACTTGCATAGTTGTCATCCTGGCAAGGGAAATAATCAGGGTGGGGATGGATGCAGCTGTGGGCCCCCAAGTCGTCCCTCCTTATTCTGGGGAGTGGGGTGCCTAAATGTGCTACGGGGCAGGCAGGAGCCAGGATTCCTGGGCTCTGCAACCTGCTAGAAAAGATGTATGGTAAACACTTTTTTGGGTGGGGGCAGGGGAGGGCAAGCTATGTGGATTTTGTCTGGGAAAATAAGAATGCCTTTTATGCATAAAGGGATCAGTGTCTTAGGCAGGGGAAAGCCTTCCTGCACAGACATAGACTGTGACCTCCACCCCTTCACCAGCATTTAATAGCCCAGAGATGGGCCTGTGGAGAGCAGTCCCGTGCCCAGCACTTTTTGTCACAGGCCCTCTGCTTCTGCACCCTCCACCCCACAGCAAACAGCAGGAGGTCTTCTTTTTCTCCACTGAAAACAGTGGTTCTTTGATTTAGGGTGTTGGGCAGGTGAAACTCACCTGAAGGGGCTCCACTTCATTTACCTTTATAACGAAAGGCCATCAGTCCATGCACTTGCTGAAGAATCCTCAGCCCTTTGCTCCTTGGGGAGAAGAGGTGCAGATGGCAGGGGCCAGGGTCTGTATTGGGGAGGAGGGCACTTTCCCCCTTTGTTCATGCCCGGCAACCCAAATTAGAAGGCCAAGTCGCTCCAATATCATTGACCTTGTTGTGTCACAGCCTCCTGGGAATGCAAGCTGCTCAGCAGCTCTCTGGATTGGGCTGCACAGTGGGAAAGCAGGATATGGATCTCCTAATTTGGGAGTGCTGTGCAGTGTGCGCCCAACACCAGTGCTTCAACTCTGTGGGAGAGGAGCACTGGCAGAGGAAGGGGGGTGCGGTCCGCCCTGGGTGTCATCCCTGAGGGGGGCTGCCCCCGCGGGCACAGCATGTATGCCGCTCTGGGTGCTGGAGCTCTGCCTTTGGACAGGAGGCAAGGCTACGGCCCAATGGACAAGTCTGAAAAGGCAGGCGGGTAATTCTGAGATCTGAATCTTATTCTCTCTCTCCTGCTCTGCACAGTTCATTTTTACGTATGTTAAAGATGCAATGGCACAGGGAATGGGATGGCAAGAGGAGGCCCAAAGATATCCTGGATTCTGTTTTTATGGTGAGAGTGTAACCTGTCCCCCAAAGGAATGGAGCAGCAGGAGGAGGTGGCTTGGAAAGAATAGTCCTTGCAATTCTTTGTGCGACTCCTGCCTCTGCCTTATATCGAACAGTTGGGAGCCGAATGGTGGCATTTAAGCTAAGGCCTCTCCTGCTGCTTTTTGAATATATGACACTGCCACCTTTCTTTCGTTTGGCAACTCTAGCCAGCTTGTAAGGAGTAACGAGGCATGCTTCGCACCCCATTTGCCTCGATGCCGGGTCTGCTGGGAGCATGTGGAAGCACTTTAATCATAAAGATAATAATATCTAAGTTGGTGGCACCTCTCCAGGCGAGATGGTACATGTTAACATTACAGAATGAAGAAATCCCTCCTTTTGTGATGATCTTTGTATTTGCCGGGGGGCGGGTGATGAGAGAAGAGGCATAACTTAATGCAGGCCCGTGATTTTGGACCCATAAAGCAGATACTGTGAAATAGCTGTATTGTGACTTCCCAGTTGTTTGACAACCCCTTTGTTTTTTGCAGTCCCAGACAGGCAGCTAAAGCAGGTTTACCAAGGGGGATGGGACTGCATTTGGATTGGAAATCACAAGCCGGGTAAACCAGACTTAATAGGACATAATTGTTGGCAATAGCTTCCCCTGATATGAGGTTAAATGTCCTTTTCAATTTATTTTTCAATCTGATTCCCTGCTTCCTGCTCGAGCTCTGCTCTTTCTCTGGAGACTGGCTTTGATTTTGTGAATTACTTACCACAGTGTGAATTTGCAGCTGGTACCAGAGTCAGATTCATAGCTGTCAACTTACAGATTTGAAAATAAGGGACCAGCAGCCTCGAAAATAAGGGATCAGCAGCCAAAATTAGGGATTTTAGACAACCAACTGAAATATGAACTTAAAAGGGACCAGATAATTTTGGAGAGCAGTGCCGGTTTTTAGCCCTTCGTTTCCAGAGGTTGCTTCTAAAGACACCAGCTGATGAAACACTGCAATTAAATAACTACAAGCAGCAACCACTTTTCGTGCAAAACGAAGTCCAAGCTACAAAGATGCTGCTGCAGTTCTGTATCTTTTCTCTCGTGCTCCATCTGCAGCTCTCAGTTCCATCAGGCGGGGCGGGAGGAAGGGGGTGTCGGGAATCAAGCCTTTATCAGGAGAAACTGGCAACTCTCCCAGGCACCCGGCTTGGTCTCCTGTTGACCTCCCTGTCTGCTTTCCCAGCAAGATCCAGGCAGAGGTCACGATAGGCGATCCTTCTCAGCGTGAGAAGAATACCCCCCCTCTTTCCTGCCCCCCCTGGCAGGGGAAAGAGATAGACAGAAACGTATTTACATGCCTTTATTTCTGTCTTTGCAGTGTTCCAAAAAACATGACTGCTCTCTTCAAACTCCAGCAGTCGAGAGAGACAAACACTTCCTGTCCAGCTCATATTACACTCTGAGCTAATTCCGGTGCCCTCTGCACTGTGAATTGACTGTCCCTCTGTTTCCCACGGAACAGTCCCAACATTCCATCATGTGATGTTTTCAAGCTACCAGCAGCTCGCAGCTGCATTGCTTCAATATCGTAACGGGGGGGGGGGGGGATAGCGCCAAAAGTAAACCCGCAGCTCAGACCATCTATGCTAGTCTACCACTACAAATCTATGGGAGAAGCACTTGCGGTCCTTCCTCCACTTTCCCCCTCTATGGTTAGCCCTTGGAACACCTGCCTGCACCTCCGCCTCCTCCTCTCTCTGAACTGCTTTCTCTATGGTTGCCCTCGCTCTCCTCTCAAGGCTCCTCAGCAATTCATAGGCTTCGCCAGGCTGCCCATCTTATCCGGGTCCTTCGGCAGCACAGCCACAGTACGGCCTAGCGGGAGCAGGAGCTGTGGCGACGGGCAGAGGAGAGGCCCCAGGCAGAGACGCTCAATTTGGCGGTCGCGAGGAGGATGGCGGCGGAAGGGCCCGAGGCTCCCATCAGTCCTGGCGGGGAGGGGATCCCAGGGGCTGAGGCTGGTGAGAGGAGGCCGGAGGGGGGCAGGCTGGGCAGCCAAGCAACACAGTTGGAGCCTCCCTCCTCCCTGGCCGGCAGGGAGGGAGAGGAGCTGCTTCCTTTGAAACCCAGGAAATTTAATGGACAGTAGCGGGACACTGTGCTGGGATAAGGGAGTTTCCCGCCAAATAAGGGACGGTTGACAGCTATGTTCAGACGGTAGAGAACAAGGTCATTGTGCCGCAGTGAGCCAGCAGCTAAAATTCTTCAGAGAAAGAAATCCTATTTATTATTGTTCTCCATATGGATTTTCCAAGGACTGGTTCTTACTTTTCCAGTAGGTAGTTTGCTCCAAAGCAGGGCCTTGTCTGCATCACTATGAAAACCCGGTTGCTCTGCACATAATAAACCGAAGTCTTTGTGAACCACTCACTCCATAAAAGCATTTCTTCCTAACCCTGACATCTCTGTTCCAACGCTGCTCCACAATGCCCCTCCCATCACCTCTCCAACCCAACTTTTGTGGGAAGCGCCAATGAGCGCACCTTCATTTCTAAGAGTTTGGTTATTTTTCTACTGGCCATTGTGATAAAAAATCTTAGAAGCCAGACACTTTAAAAAAATTGAAGAAAAAATGTGAAAATATTTGAAAGTGTAATAAAAGTTTGTTTCCCTAAATTCAGCCTGACTCAGCCTGATTCTTTGATTTGGTAGGTCTGTTCATGGGAATTTGCTGTCTGGGGCCTCCATCCCTTGGGGCAGGAAACCTCAGAATAGCAGGAGCTGAAGCCAAGGGCAGGGAAGGGCAGCTTCCGGGATGCCAAGGCTTCCTGGGGAGCGCCTTGCTTCTGGGCTGCCCCTTGGCATCTGGTTCCCACTGTGGGAAACAGTGTTGGTCTGGAGAAGGAGGCCTTTGATCCACGGAGGCTTGGAGGATCAAGTGGTCATTTAGTTCACCGCCTTTTTCACCCATCTTGCAGGAGAACCCACTGGGATAGCCTCCTGACTGTGGACTTATTTATTCTATTTTTAAAACACAATGCTAGTTCTCCTCGACATTTTATTTTACAGGTTATTATAGTGTTGCACAAAGTCCTTTTTCTTTTTTGGGTTAAATGTGCTGCCTGTCCATTGTTCTGGACTCTGGAGGAATCTGTCAAGCCCTGGCTAGGGTGAAGAAAACTTGGGAGTATGCTTGTGAATTCTGCACAGCAACAGGAAAAGGTGCCAAACTGACATTCTGGGGCAGGGAAGATTCCGTAGCACAAGCGTGTCGCCCATCTCTTCCTCCATCTCTTGATTTTTCCACTTTTTTTATCCCGCTTCTATACCGCCCTTCCTCCTAGGGACACGGGGAGCTTCACAACGAGGCGATCCCTCCCTCCCTCCCTCCCCTCCAGACCCGTTTATTCCGGGAAGCCCGCCGCTGCCCGGGCCGAAGGCGAAGCGAGAGCCGCCCGGCGCCGGCGAAGGCCTGCGGCCCCTGCGGAGGAGAGAGCGCGGCCTGGCCTGGCCTGGCCCGGGGCGGGGCGGCGCTTGGGGAGCCATGGCGGCCGCCGGCTGGTCGGCGCGGGTCACGGCGCTGCTGCGGAGGATGAACTCTTTCCACGGAGCAGGTAGGGCCGCGACCAGAGGGGCGGCCCGGGGGCATCTCGTCCAGCCCCTGCCACGCGGGGCTCGAAGCCACAGCCGACAGAGCTCTCCCCGTCGCAGGGGGGTGGGCGGCCTTCTCGGCAGAGCTTGGCCGGCCCTCGATTGGGGATGCTGGAGCTGAGATTCCGGCCTTGCCGGGTCGGACTGGATGACCCTCAGGGTCCCTTCCCACCCTGTGATTCTCTGGCCTCTAATTCCAGGTCACTCTCTCCCCGCTCTCAGGCTCCACAGCAAGCTCGCTGCTTTTCCAATTGCCCACAGCCCTTTGCAGTAAGGAAGGGGGTCGAAAATTAAGACAGCGGCCAGCTGAGAAGAGCCATAAAAAAGGAACTGTACAAAAAGGAATTCTTGTGCCAGTAATATTTTTTTTTGGGGGGGGCACCAAATTTTGTCCTCACATTTTGGTGGGGGCACCATATGACCAATATCTGCTCCTGGCCAGGTCTAGTTCATCGGGACTCCACTTGACAAACCCTAAAATAGGCACTCCTTAGTTTTAAAATATAACAACAATAGGATGAAAATTGCCTGCCCCAAAAAGCAATAGAGAACAAGAAAAATAATGTTATATGTCAGCAGTGTTGTTTGGGGAGCAGGGCAAGCACTTTGAATATTGCCATAGTCTTATCACCCTGACAGAAATAAACTCTTGCAGTCTACAATTGCTATGTTATACATGCTTTTCTATGAAATTCAGGCAGCAATCTTACTTGCGTGTAGGTGCTTCTGAAATCAATGAAGCCGCCTTTTGAATAAACGTGTAAGAAAGCAATTCCAAGCTGAGAAGCCTTTGCCCGTGTCCAAAATGCCTTTCCCTATCAAAATGTTGTTGTTGTTTAGTCGTTTAGTCGTGTCCGACTCTTCGTGACCCCCTGGACCAGAGCACGCCAGGCACTCCTGTCTTTCACTGCCTCCTGCAGTTTGGTCAAACTCATGCTGGTAGCTTCCCTATCAAAATAAACTTTTTAAAAAGAGTCCATGTTATTGCTTACGCTGATCAGAGATGCTGCAAAGCAGCAGAGGCATAAAAATTAAAATATTTTTATAGACTTAAATATGGCCCTGCTCATAGGAACTAGGACTTGGCAAAATGATTTCAAATTGACAGCTTCATCCCCTTGCAGGTTCTTCGAAGGCTTTGTGCCTGCCATTTATGGTTGCTGGACAGCAGGTGGGCCACGTGCTGCCCTCTGTAGCCAAATATCTCTGTCAGTATCCAGCTGTTTTCTTGGTGTCTCGGGGTGATGGTGTGCCTGCTTGCGTGGAACTTAACAAGAAGCTGGCATCCTCTGAGCAAAGAACAGATGCTGTGGAAGGAGTACTCAGGGAAATGAGAGCACAGCAAGACTTCCCTTGCCTGAAGGAGTGGAGAGAAGAGGTGAGATTACCAGGCACCCAAGGAAGGCGAAGGGCCATGTGGCACCCATGGGTGTCTTTGAATACTGTAAGGGTCAAGTGAGAGGGACCCAGGGCTTCCATTCAGGATACTAGCTCTGGGAGGAAGGAGTGGTTGGGCCAATGAAACAGTTGTCCATGAACCAAAACTTGCTTTTGTTGCAGCTCTACAGTGTGATGCCCTATTTTTGTGACACGCCTCTCTTCAGCATGGAGCGCTCTGCAACTCGTGAGTCTGAAAAACCTTTGACTTCCTTGCTTTGTATTCCATTGATATGAGACACAATTCATGCAGAAGTAATTAAGAGAGACCTCCTAGAAGCATTTGTCCAATCCCATCCATGGTAACAGTTAGGAGCACAGCTAAGAGCTCAAGTGCAGATTTGTCCATATATCTCCTTTTTTACCCTGCTGGAGAAATCTAGCTTCTGTGCTCTATAAAGGACTATGTGCAGTGAATGAAACATGAATGCAAGTCCATTGATTTTAGTGGGTCTACTCTGGGTATGATTTAAGAATAATAATTATTATTTATACCCCACCCATGTGGCTGGGTGGTTGGATGTCACCCCAATAATAATGTTTGTCCTTGAAAATGAGACAGCATTCAATGTGAAGTGGGAGGCTTCTGTTCCAATCCTGACTTGGTCAACTGTGCACTAGTTGGTCTCAGACATTGTCACAGACTCAGTTCCCCATCTATAAAAAGGGATAATACTTTACAACCCAAGACAGATTCTTAAGGTACTAAAGCCTGATTGCTTCATTCCTTTTCAGAACTGCCTGCTTTTTATCTCCAGCCAGGACTGCGTTGTCTGCTTACTGCTTGCAAACTGTTCTGCGTTCATCTTGCTTTGTTCTTCCTAGTCATCTGGGCTTAGGGGTTGAGCACCTCGAAACACATATCACAGGGAGGCTTTCCCTTGAAATTTGTTGTTCCCAGTTCCCTCTATTTTTACAGAATGAGAGTGCACTGGTTACTCTCTTCAGTTCTTTTTCTGCCCCATCCACCCTCTGAAACTCCACAGGTTTCCTTATGGGGAAAGGCTTGAAATTCACACATCATTTCAATAAAATGATAACTCCAGAATTCATAGAATCATAGAATCATAGAGTTGGAAGAGACCACAAGGGCCATCGAGTCCAACCCCCTGCCAAGCAGGAAACACCATCAGAGCACTCCTGACATATGGTTGTCAAGCCTCTGCTTAAAGACCTCCAAAGTAGGAGACTCCACCACACTCCTTGGCAGCAAATTCCACTGTCAAACAGCTCTTACTGTCAGGAAGTTCTTCCTAATGTTTAGGTGGAATCTTCTTTCTTGTCGTTTGGATCCATTGCTCCGTGTACGCTTGTCTGGAGCAGCAGAAAACAACCTTTCTCCCTCCTCTATGTGACATCCTTTTATATATTTGAACATGGCTATCATATCACCCCTTAACCTCCTCTTCTCCAGGCTAAACATGCCCAGCTCCCTTAGCCGTTCCTCATAAGGCATTGTTTCCAGGCCTTTGACCATTTTGGTTGCCCTCCTCTGGACACGTTCCAGTTTGTCAGTGTCCTTCTTGAATTGTGGTGCCCAGAACTGGACACAGTACTCCAGGTGAGGTCTGACCAGAGCAGAATACAGTGGCACTATTACTTCCCTTGATCTAGATGCTATGCTCCTATTGATGCAGCCCAGAATTGCATTGGCTTTTTTAGCTGCCGCGTCACACTGTTGGCTCATGTCAAGTTTGTGGTCAACCAAGACTCCTAGATCCTTTTCACATGTACTGCTCTCAAGCCAGGTGTCACCCATCTTGTATTTGTGCCTCTCATTTTTTTTGCCCAAGTACAATACTTTACATTTCTCCCTGTTAAAATTCATCTTGTTTGCTTTTGCCCAGTTCTCTAATCTGTCAAGGTCATTTTGAAGTGTGATCCTGTCCTCTGGGGTGTTAGCCACCCCTCCCAGTTTGGTGTCATCTGCAAATTTGATCAGGATGCCCTTGAGTCCATCATCCAAGTCGTTGATAAAGATGTTGAATAAGACCGGGCCCAAGACAGAACCCTGTGGCACCCCACTAGTCACTCTTCTCCAGGATGAAGAGGAACCATTGATGAGCACCCTTTGGGTTCGGTCAGTCAGCCAGTTACAAATCCACTGAGTGGTAGCATAGTCAAGACCGCATTTTACCAGCTTCTTTACAAGAATATCATGGGGCACCTTGTCAAATGCCTTGCTGAAATCAAGGTAGGCTACATCCACTGCGTTCCCTTCATCTACCAGGCTTGTAATTCTGTCAAAAAACGAGATCAGGTTAGTCTGACATGACTTATTTTTCAGAAATCCATGCTGACTATTGGTGATCACAGCATTCCTTTCTAGGTGCTCACAGACTGTTTGCTTAATGATCTGCTCCAGAATCTTCCCTGGTATTGATGTCCGACTGACTGGGCGGTAATTATTTGGGTCCTCTCTTTTCCCCTTTTTGAAAATAGGGACAACATTTGCCCTCCTCCAGTCTGCTGGGACTTCGCCTGTTCTCCAGGAATTCTCAAAGATGACTGCCAGTGGTTCTGAGATCACAGATGCAGTTCATCTGGCCCTGGAGACTTGAATACATCTAAACTAGCCAAGTATTCTTGTACTATCTCCTTAGTTATTCTGGGCTGTGTTTCCTTTGCTGGATCATTTGCTCCAAATTCTTCAGGTCGGGCATTGTTTTCTTTATCGGAGAAGACTGAGGCAAAGAAGGCATTGAGGAGTTCAGCCCTTTCTGTGTCCCCTGTTTGCATTTCACCATCTTCTCCTCTGAGTGACCCCACTGTTTCTTTGTTCTTCCTTTTGCTACGAACATACCCATAAAACCCTTTTTTGTTGCTTTTAACCTCTCTAGCAAGCCTGAGTTCATTCTGTGCTTTAGCTTTTCTGACTTTGTGTCTACACGTGCTGGCTATTTGTTTGAATTCCTCTTTGGTGGTTTCCCCCCTTTTCCATTTTTTGTACACATCCTTTTTTAATCTTAACTCAGTTAAAAGTTCTTTAGATAGCCACCCTGGCTTCTTTAGGCACCTTCCATGTTTCCGTCTCATTGGTATTGCCTGATGTTGTGCTTTTACTATCTCCCTCTTAACAAACTCCCAGCCATCATGAACTCCCTTTCCTTTTAGTATTACTGTCCATGGGATCTCACCCAGCACTTCCCTAAGTTTTATGAAGTCGGCTTTCTTAAAGTCAAGAAATTGAGTCCTAGTATGCTTGGCTGCTCCTTTCCGCTGTATAGTAAACTTCAGAAGAGCATGATCACTCGCGCCTAATGATCCCTCCACTTCTACCCCACTAACCAGGTCATCAACATTGGTTAGGACCAGATCTAAAATGGCTGTTCCTCTTGTTGCTTCTCCCACTTTCTGGACAATGAAGTTGTCTGCAAGGCCAGTGAGGAATCTGTTTGACCTTATGCTCTTGGCTGAGTTTGACCTCCAACAAATATCCGGGTAATTGAAGTCCCCCATTACTACTATCTCCCTTCCTTTTGCATGCTTGGCCATCTGTTCCAGGAAGGCATCATCTATGTCCTCCGTTTGGCTTGGGGATCTATAGTAAACTCCCACAATGAGGTCTCTGTTATTCTTCTCTCCCTTAATTTTGACCCAAATGCTCTCACTTTGGCTTTGAGGTTCTAAATCTTGGATCTCTTCACAGGTATACACATCCCTGACATATAACGCCACTCCTCCTCCTTTCTTGTCTGGTCTGTTTCTCTGAAATAGATTGTATCCCCCCATTAATACATTCCAATCGTGGGACTTATCCCACCAGGTTTCAGTGATGCCTATTATGTCATATTTAGTTTGCTGTACCAAGAGCTCAAGCTCATCTTGTTTATTTCCCATGCTTTGCGCATTAGTGTACAGACATTGAAGTCCATTAATCATTCCCCCGTGTCTCTTATTTAAGGATTTTTTCCTCCCACCACTAGGTCTGCGTGCTGTTTGCTCCATTTGGTCTATGACATTTGGATGATCATCTTCATCAATTGATAGACTCCTACCTTCAGGAGCACTGTCTCCCTCCCCCACATTAGTCAGTTTAAAGCCCTCCTGATGAGGTTTCTGAGATTTTTGGCAAAAACATTTCTCCCAACCGTTGTGAGGTGCAGCCCATCGCTTGCGAGAAGTCCATCTTCAAGAAACTGCAGTCCGTGATCTAAGAATCCAAACCGTTCCTGTTTACACCATTTGCGAAGCCAGCTGTTCACTTCCACTATTTTTCCCTCTCTCCCTGGGCCACGTCGTTCAACTGGGAGGACAGATGAGATGACAATTTGTGCATTTAGTTGCTTCAATTTCCTGCCGAGAGCCTCGTAGTCTCTTTTGATCTTCTGGAGGCTATTGCTTGCAGTGTCATTGGTTCCCACATGAACCAAGAGGAAGGGGTATTTGTCAGTGGGTTTTATGAATTGCAGCACTTCAGGAGATCTGTGGGGCTTTTGTGGGCAGTTGAGGTTTAGTTTTGATCCAGTGCTTTTTCTGTGTAGCTTCATTTAGCAGCTGTTCCAGGCCTGTGAAACCTTGTCAGGCATCTTAATATAAGCTGGGAATTTTGGAAATGAGATGTTGATAGTGACTTCCTCTATAGAATGACTACAAGAGAAGCTAAAGAATATTGCACAGCAAAAGTGCAAAGTAAGTGCATATTCAATCTTCTCACCATGCATTTCCTTTTCACTTGCAACTCTGGCTGTGTTCCTGGTGCCCCTCCAATACGGCTTTCCTGTCATTCTACGGAAGAAACTCCTATTCTCTAAGCAGTGTTAATTATCTCAGCCTACATCAGACTTCCTCAACCTTGGCCCTCCAGGTATTTTTGGCCTACAACTTCCATGATCCCTAGCTAGCAGGACCAGTGGTCAGGGATGATGGGAATTGTAGTCTCAAATATTTGGAGGGCCGAGGTTGAGGAAGCCTGGCCTACATAATATGCCAAGTGTTTGGGTGGTGGTAGGGGGAAGGTCGGCCCACTCCTGTACTCTTTTTGGGGTTGCATCTGGAAATGATTAACCTGGACAAGTTACTTTTGTTTCTCTTTTGCACCCAGCATTGTTGGGAGTGAAGCGCTATGGCACCCACCTGAACGGCTACACTTGGCGCAATGGGCAGATGTTCATGTGGTTGGCCAGGAGGGCACTGAGCAAACTGACTTATCCTGGCTTGCTGGACAACATGGTAAGAGATGAGATGGAAAAGGCAATAGGTCTGCGTCTTTGATGTGAGAGTTGGGAGCAGCTCTCAATAATCAAGTGTTCTTCTATGGGGCTGGTAAGACAACAGCCACAGGGAACAGTGAGCTAAAAGGCTGAATACACAAAACATGCACCTGTCTGGTAAGTGAATGAGTATTTCAGCATGAGCCATTTCACCAGGCGGCTTGGTGCCCAACATTAAAGGTGAACTCCTTCTCCCCACTCTGCAAATTGAGGCACAAGATAACAGACAATTGGGGATCATCATCCACTAAGTGGGTAGTAAGCTTACCAGGTACTAGGGCCAATTCGGGGGGAGCAGAGCTGCTTTGTGCCCATTTACCACAGTAGCTCAATATTAATCCCTCATTTCACTCGCCTTAGGCTGCTGGGGGCATTGCATCAGGGTTGGGTGTCAGAGAGACGCTGGTGAAGGAAAGCCAGGAAGAAGCTTGCATCCCCGCTTCTCTCACTGCACTTGCCAAAGCTGCCGGAACTATCAGGTAATTTTAAAAAGCTACCTCAAGTTCAGGAAAATGCAGTTGTGTAGGTAAGGGGAAAATTAATATTTAAAAGCCAGGGCCTGTATAAAAAAAGGCTGTTTGTATTCTGTGCCTCTGCAAATTTGTTGTATGAGCACAGACACTTCAAGCTTGTATTTGAGAATTCCAGCTAGATTGTAGAAAGCCACCTTTTCATTGGTGCACAAGGAGTATGTGGCAAGGCCTCTGGTGCCAGGGCTTAAGACTGTGATCCTTGAGCAGCACTTCCTGTTCTGTCCCACCAGCTGCCTTGCCCATTCATGATTTGCCTCCTTTTGCTTCTTACAAACTAATCCTAACTGAGCTTAATCATGAAAATATCTACCATAGCTTAGGTATATTTCTAATGTGCCTCAAGTATAGAAAGTAGATTGCCTTCATTTCTCTCTCTCTCTACCAGCTTTTCCAAACATCAGTAGGAATCGATGAATCAGAGAGTCAAACACCAGAATCACTGTAGCTATTCTGGAAAAGGCAGATTCTCAGTAATTCAGATCAAAGTTTACCTCCCTCCCCAACCAAATAAGAACCTATTGCAACTTGTCTCCACAGTCATAAATACTGCTGAACTCTTTCCCCTGCCTTCTCCCACCCCAGCTACACCTATGAGGGTGCACAGGGAGGCATCTATGCTGAATGTCAGTTTGTATTTGACCTGAAGTTGCCTGAAGGTTTTGTGCCCCAGGTGGGAGACGGAGAGGTGCAGCAGTTCTACCTCTGGCCACTTGAGAAGGTTGGTATGTGTAACTGGACTTAGGGCAAAAAATGCAAATCAGAAGTTGATACCGCAGAGAATTACACTGCAAATTACAACAATGGGTTAAGGCCTCCCACTAACATGACTTCCTCAAAGTTACTCGCTTTCATAAAACCATCTGGCAAAAGCTCTAATTGTTGGTTAGGGTTATAAATTCCTGTGCCTGTATAAGAAATAGTCCAGAGAGGGATGGTTGGTAATTTGATAAAAGAATTTTTGAGGTAGTGTAGAAGCAGTGTGGTAATTATGTATAAACTGCAATAATTCCATAGGCTGCTGGTTGACTTCTGAATTTGGGTCTCGTCCTCCTCCTAAATTCACAAAGCCTAGAATTTTGTTTGACTGGAAACAATTATCCACCAGTGGACTTTGTGCTTCCTAACCAAGTTCACATTCTTAATAAGACACAGCTACCCTGTATAGGTGGGTTAAACCACAGAGCCTAGGACTTGCCGATCAGAAGGTTGGCAGTTCGACTCCCTGTGACGGGGTGAGCTCCCGTTGCTCGGTCCCTGCTACTGCCAACGTAGCAGTTCGAAAGCACTTCAAAGTGCAGGTAGATAAATAGGTACCGCTCCGGTGGGAAGGTAAATGGCGTTTCCGTGCGCTGCTCTGGTTCGCCAGAAGTGGCTTAGTCATGCTGGCCACATGACCCGGAAGCTGTACGCCGGCTCCCTCGGCCAATAAAGCGAGATGAGCGCTGCAACCCCAGTCGGCCATGACTGGACCTAATGGTCAGGGGTCCCTTTACCTTACCTTACCTTACCATGGCAATTAGCATGCCACCTCCTAGTGAGAGATGTGAACTGTAAATACAGTGGTACCTCGGGTTAAGTACTTAATTCGTTCCGGAGGTCCATTCTTAACCTGAAACTGTTCTTAACCTGAAGTACCACTTTACCTAATGGGGCCTCCCGCTGCTGCCGCGCCCCCGAAGCATGATTTCTGTTAACATTCTGAAGCAAAGTTCTTAACCCGAGGTACTATTTCTGGGTTAGCGGAGTCTGTAACCTGAAGCATATGTATCCTGAGGTACCACTGTATTCCTCTTCTGCAGGTGAAAGAGGCCATTGGATCTCCAGATTTCAAGCCCAACTGTGCAATGGTGGCTCTGGATTTCCTTATCAGACATGGCTACATCCAACCTGATGGAGGTAGGCTGCAGGAGAAAGGTGGCTTGTCTGGTAAGAGGGAATTTATGTATGAGGGGCGAGAAGGATACAAGAGCAAGATATAGCAGGGGCTCGCTCTGTATGCATCACTGCACCATGGCTAGAAACAGACTCTTTTAATAGATTTCACTTTTCTTTCAGAACCTCATTATGTAGAGCTTGTGGAAGGGCTACACCGAACACTCTAGAAGGAAAAGGCTGTCCTTGTGGTTGATACAGAGGTCTTCTCTGTTGGTTGGTTTTTGCTGGACCAGTAATCATGGCATGGACTTCAGTTGGATTCAACAATGGCTGCCCCAGCAGAGTAATGTGCAGAGCTTGTAGCTCAACATGTTACTATGGTATAGTAAATTAATGTATTTCTACACCATTGTTATATATAGATGTTCCCATAAGTGCTTCATAACTGAACAAGGGCCAGGAGTGCCCCACTTCTTCCACAGGCCTCAGCTATGTTAAAAAAACAAAAACCTATTGCCCATTTCAACATTTAATTAAAAAAAAAAGTCAACCAAAAGGAACATTTTGTGAAAGTGAGGGACGGGTGAAGGGAGACAGTCAGCAGCAAAATACTGTACAGGTGGGTGCTCCTTTAAGAGCTCATTCTGACTCATTGAAACGAGTCAGCATTGTCTTGTGCAATGCTTCACGATAGGACTCTGATGCTACCGCCCCGTAAGAGCTGCCACGGGCCCCTAAGCCAGAGCCACGCACTCGTGTTTGGGCCTAGGTAGAAAAGAAAAAAGAATGTGCATCAGACATTTTTAGAGGAACAGCTTTTGTCCCAAACCACATTTCAGCCAGAACGTTAGGACACCCCACTGAGGTCCCTCCTTGCCTACAACAGACTAATACCACCACTTTGTACTTCCTTCTGGTGCAAGTTCTCCTCAACATACTGCCAAAGGGCCTCTTTCTCAACTGTCCTAATTTCCCATGTGCTGAGGTGACCTTTTCTGAAGTGGGGGCGATGGTGATGGCAGGGACAAGAAAGCTATGCCTGCAAAACTCACACCAAGCAAGAAAGCCCAACTACTTCCTCCCTACCTCCCTTATTTTAGGTTGTTTTTGCAAAAATGGGGAAGTAACAGGAAGACTAAATGCTCCTCAAAAATACGAGCACTATACACTTTGCTTTATCCACAGTAACTTGAGCAAGGTATTTTGGTACCTCAATAGGGGCAACGATCCCCTGTTTCTTGCGACCCAAACCACTGCCCTCTTTCCAGCCCATGGCTTGTAGCATGCGACTGCCAATGTTGTCACTGCCAAGTCCATCCCGCGTTGGTTGTTCAAAATCCCTGTTGTAAACGAAGGTGGGAGAAGAGAGGAACATATTCAGGTGCCCTGCCCTCTAACTTTGCCAACTGAGCAAAAAGGAAATAGCATGTTGCACAGAGGACACTAAGGATGTGTCACTATGGGATAGAAATGCCTCTCACCATTACCAAAGCAGACTGCTCTAGAAGGGATCTCTTATCTCACCCTTAGCACACTTAGGGAGAACCACAGGGGCATGGTGGGACTTACACAGTGGCTGGTGTCACAGCTGAATACTTCCTTTTCTTGGGTTCTGGTGGCTCAGGAACACCATACTTTTCCCTTCGTTCAGCTGCACGATCTCGATATTTCATCTGCTGGCGGTCATGAAGAGACAGCAATAAGGCACTGGCCAGGTAACCCTCACCCTCCTGGGGCCACTCTCTACTCCCATACCTACCTCGATGTCGTTTTTCTCAAGTGCCTCAAGCTCATGTTCTGACAAGTGTGCCCTCCGATGAATCTCCAGATTTTGCTGCACAGGGGAGAATATAAAAATAGAGACAAGGTTAAGGTGGGCACCTGAAGATTCCCACTATGTTTTATTTCTATATAAGCATATTAATAATCTACCTTTGTGTTTCAGTTCTAAGGCTGGGGTTGGGAACCTCAACTCTGGAGGCCCAACATGGCCCTACAGGCCCTTGGGACTATGTTCAAAGAAACTTCCTCCTCTGCCTCACCCCTCAGCAACTTCCCTTTGCCCTGGAGTGTTTTCGGCTGGGACAATGCCTCTTGCTTCCCTGGATGGAGGATGGGATGTCTAAAACTAGACTACTATAAAAAGGTCAAATTGACATCCAGTGCTCCACTCAGTTTTGCCTCTGGCCCGGCTCATCACTGGCATATGGCCCTCAGAAGGTTGCACAGAAGAGAATGTGGCCCCCAGGCTGAAAGACTCCTTACATCACCAAAAAACAACAACCAAATATCACTTCCAAAAGAAAATAGCTAAAGCAGCATATGGTAAATTTCAAGATGATGATGATAATAATAATAATAATAATAATAATAATAATAATAATAATAATAATAATAATAATAATTTATTTATACCCCGCCCATCTGGCTGAGTTTCCCCAGCCACTCTGGGCGGCTCCCAATCAAGTGTTAAAAACAGTACAGCGTTACATATTAAAAACTTCCCTGAACAGGGCTACCTGTACCAAAAACTATGCAGGCAACAACATAATTTGTAGACAGCACCTCAAACTAACGCCTCCAAATCTCAGATCTGCCAAGCAGTCCCAGGAGGATGCTAGAGTTGATGGTATCAAAAGCAACCAAGACACTTCAGCTACTGGAGTGCTGGCTCCTAGGGGCTGAGCCTTTTTGGAGCCACCCATATTTTTTGGGGTAGGGACTGCCCCCCATACCCCAAAAGCATTGAGCCAAAGAATGGAGCCAAGTGCAGCATGCCTCCAGCAGCCAGCTCCTTCTCCTCCTCCTACAGGAGAGGAGAAGGAGGGTGGAGCAGCCTCTGCCGGTGGCGGAGCCATTGAGCCGTGTGGCCGCTGTGTTTGGCTCCACCTCCGGCTCCTCCTGACATGTTCTCAACATTGGTCCCCTACCCCAATCACCTTTGCAAGCTGGTGCCTCTGTCAGCTACATAACTTTTTATTTTATATTTTTATTGAAAAATAAAAATTACAAGTGCACGAGTAAGACACAAAAAAGAAGAAACAAGAAATAGAA
This sequence comes from Podarcis liolepis, assembly GCF_965112155.1. Classification (NCBI taxonomy): domain Eukaryota; kingdom Metazoa; phylum Chordata; class Lepidosauria; order Squamata; family Lacertidae; genus Podarcis; species Podarcis liolepis. Next base: position 794,225 of record NC_139571.1, read on the forward strand.
AACAAAACAGAAAAATATATATTGTATACATTACAAAAAAGAGGGAAAATTGTTCTTGTAGTTAACTAAGACCTTTACGGTGGATCTAAGCACAGGAAAAAAGTGCTATAAATAAGGCAGAAATTAGACCATTTTGACAAAAGAAAAAAAATCCAATGAGAAATCCAGTTTTTAGACAATTCTGACTCTGGCACCATCTGGTATTGCATAGTTTCTCTACTAATGTAGCCGAATCCCTAATAAAAATGAATTCCAAATAACATTGAATTTGTCCATGGCAAGGTTACATTTGTACACCACTTGTTCATGTGTTGCGAGTTTGTCCATTTCTTCAATCCAATCATTAAAGGGAGCTGCATTTTCATTTTTCCAGTTCATCAACGCCAGACTTTTGGGGGACGTGGAGAGTCCATTCATATTGTCCCTTTGTTAGATTCCATGTATTGGGTACATAATTGAAAAGGATTTAAGATTGCTCTGTATAGCATGTTGACCGTCTCTACAGGTGAAACTCAAAAAATTAGAATATCGTGGAAAAGTTCATTTATTTCAGTAATTCAACTTAAAAGGTGAAACTAATATATGAGATAAACTCATGACATGCAAAGCGAGATATGTCAAGCCTTTATTTGTTATAATTGTGATGTTTATGGCGTACAGCTGATGAAATCCCCAAATTAACAATCTTAGAAAATTAGAATATTAAATGAAATCAGCAAAACAAGGATTGCAAATAGAGCAATATTGGACCTCTGAGAAGTAGAAGCATGCATATGTACTCAGTACTTGGTTTGGGCCCCTTTTGCATCAATTACTGCCTCAATGCGGCATAGCATGGATGCTATCAGTCTGTGGCACTGCTGAGGTGTTATGGAAGACCAGGATGCTGCAATAGCAGCCTTCAGCTCTTCTGCATTGCTCGGTCTCATGTCTCTCATCTTTCTCTTGGCAATGCCCCATAGATTCTCCATAGGGTTCAGGTCAGGCGAGTTTGCTGGCCAATCAAGCACAGTAATTCCATGGGTTTTGGTACTTTTGGCAGTGTGGGCAGGTGCCAAGTCCTGCTGGAAAATGAAGTCAGCATCCCCATAAAGCTCGTCTGCGGAAGGAAGCATGAAGTGCTCCAAAATCTCCCGGTAGACGGCTGCGTTGACCCTGGACTTCATGAAGCACAGTGGACCAACACTCTGGAAACTTCACACTGGACTTCAAGCTTCTGGCATTGTGTGCCTCCCCATTCTTCCTCCAGACTCTGGGTCATTGGTTTCCAAATGAGATGCAAAAGTTGCTCTCATCAGAAAAGAGGACTTGGGACCGCTGAGAAACAGTCCAGTTCTTTTTTTCTTTAGCCCAGGTAAGATGCTTCTGACGTTGTTTCCTGTTCAGGAGCGGCTTGACAAGAGGAATATGACATTTGAAGCCCATCTCCAGGATCCGTCTGTGTGTGGTGGCTCTTGTTGCACTAACTCCAGCCTCAGTCCACTCCTTGTGAAAGTCCCCAACACATTTGAATGGTCTTTTCCTGACAATTTTCTCCAGGCTGCGGTCATCCCTGCTGCTTGTCACCTTTTTCTTCCACACTTTTCCCTTCTGCATAACTTTCCATTAATGTGCTTCGATAACAGCACTTTGGGAACATCCAACTTCTTTTGCAATTACCTTTTGCCGCTTTGCCGTGAGCTTGTGGGGAGAACCGCTCCCCCTTGAAGCCCTTTTTCTACCTTGGGCCTGGGGGCGGGCCCCATACTCCACCTCAGCATATAAGGCTCCAAGGAGGCCCGGGACATTGCTGCTGCCGCTTAGCCGGTGAGTCTTGGGGAGGACCGCTCCCCCCTGAAGCCCTTTTTCTACCTTGGGCCTGGGGGCGGGCCCCATACTCCACCACAGCATATAAGGCTCCAAGGAGGCCTCGGGACATTGCTGCTGTTGCTTTGCCGGTGAGTCTTGGGGAGGACCGCTCCCCCCTGAAGCCCTTTTTCCACCTTGGGCCTGGGGGCGGGCCCCATACTCACCTCCGCAGCTTATGGGGCTCCAGGGAGGCCTCGGGTGTGTGGGGTGGGTGTTTAGTTGGGTGGGGGAATTTGTTTAATTTAATTATGTTTTGTTTGAAACTTTGTTTTTTGTTTTTATAGTTTTATTGTTCTGTTAGTTTGTTTTTTGTATAGGCTTTAATTTGATTTTAAGGGGAGGGGTCAGGGCTGCCTGGGAGTGGGTCCCAGCAAACAAAATGGCTGGGGCAGGTTCCACGGGGGGGGGGGGGGGGATGCACTCGGACAACCGATCTCAGTGATCATGGGTAGGAGGAGGAGTTACGCTAAGACCAGACCATGTCATTACCGAGGAAGCAGGCTTAGTCGTTGTCTGAGGACTATCCCTGCCTCCAGGTCTGGTCCTGACTGGAAGGATACCGGAATCAACAAGGGAAACCCACATGACCTGAAAGTGTTGCTGTGCAATGCCAGGTCAATGATGAATAAAACCACTGCCATCCACGACCTGATTGTGGATGGAGGCTTTGACCTGGCATGTGTGACAGAGACCTGGTAGGATGAAGCAGATGGGCCTGTCCTTGCCGCTGCATGTCCACCAGGTTTCTCTTACGCACAGCAACCCAGGCCTTGTGGGCGGGGAGGGGGGGTTGCAGTGATTTTTAGGAAGTCATTAGTTTGCACCGGGCGTTCTATTGGAAAGACCCAGTTCTCTGAGTGCATGTTCTGGAAGTTGGGCAATAGGGGCAGTACAGGATTCCTATTGGTGTACCGACCTCCCCGCTGCACCAAGGATTCCCTGCCCGAGCTGCTTCAGGTTGTGGCGGATGTCCTCCTGGAGACACCTAGTTTGGTTGTCCTAGGGGATTTTAACATCCATGCCGACACGACCTTACAAGGGGCCGCTCGGGACTTCGTGGAAAGCATGGCCTCCAGGGGGCTGTCCCTGAATAAGTCTGGCCCAACTCATAGCCGCGGACATGCCTTGGACCTGGTGTTCACCTCCGTGGATGTTGGTGATCTGACATTAAGTAAAAGCGAAACCAAAGAAGTGCCATGGTCAGATCACTTCCTGGTGCAACTGGACTTCTCCGCGACCCTTCCCCTCTGCAGGGAGGTGGGACCGATTTGGATGGTCCGCCCCCGCCATTTAATGGATCCAAATGGTTTCCAGAGACCGGTAGGGGATGTTTTATCCCATGTTGATGGCCTTTCAGCTGATTCCCTGGTGGCCCGCTGGAATGTGGAGTTAACCAGGGCTATTGACTGTTTGGCTCCAAAGCGCCCTCTCCGATTGCATGGAGCCCAGACAGCCCCGTGGTTTTCCACGGATCTGAGGGCAATGAAACAATCATTGAGACAGCTAGAGCGCCGGTGGCGGATAACCCATTCTGAATCTGACCGGACACGGGTTAGAGCTCAATGTCGAGCCTACCAAGTGGCGATAGCGACGGTGAAGAAGACTTTCTTCACCGCCTCTATTGCATCTGCGGAAAACAGCAGCAGGAGACTCTTTCAGGTGGTTCGCAATTTAGCGGAACCACCTGCTCCATCAGGGCCCAGTTGGGGCAACATGATCTCCTGCAATGACTTTGCAAAGTTTTTTGCAGATAGTCGCTCAGATTCGAGAAGAGGTAGACTCCACCGTGGGAGCAGGGCCGGGGCGGGAGAGTGCTAGAGTCCTGTCTAGTCAAGTTGTGTGGGATCAATTCCAATCTGTTACCCCCGAGGATGTGGACAGGCTGCTTGGACGAGTGAAACCAACCACTTGTCTCCTGGATCCTTGCCCATCCTGGCTTGTAAAAGCTAGCCCGAAAGGACTGGGTGATGGGCTTCGTGGGGTGGTGAATGCTTCCCTCCGTGAGGGAGCCTTCCCAGACCCGCTGAAAGAGTCGGTTATTAAACCGCTTCTTAAAAAACCATCTTTAGATGCGGCCACGATGGCCAACTATCGCCCAGTCTCAAATCTTCCATTCTTAGGCAAGGTGATTGAGCGAGTGGTTGCTGAACAACTCCAGGCACGCCTGGAAGAAGCGGACCATTTGGATCCCTTCCAGTCGGGATTCAGGCCTCATCATGGGACTGAAACTGCCTTGGTCGCACTGGTTGATGATCTCTGGCGAGCTAGGGACAAAGTTGAGAGCTGTTTCCTAGTTCTGCTGGATCTGTCAGCGGCGTTTGATACCATCGACCATAGCATCCTTCTGGACCGTCTTGAGGGGCTGGGAGCTGGGGGCACTGTTATACAGTGGTTCCGCTCCTTTCTCCTGGGCCGTGTTCAGAAAGTGGTGGTGGGGGATGAGTGTTCAGACCCCTGGGCCCTCACTTGTGGGGTGCCTCAGGGTTCTGTCCTCTCCCCCATGCTTTTCAACATCTACATGAAGCCTCTGGGAGAGATCATCAGGGGATTTGGGCTGGGTGTTCATCAGTATGCGGATGATACCCAGCTCTACCTCTCTTTCAAATCAGAACCAGTGAAGGCAGTGAAGGTCCTGTGTGACTGCCTGGAGGCGGTTGGAGGTTGGATGGCGGCTAACAGATTGAGGTTGAATCCTGACAAGACAGAAGTACTGTTTTTGGGGGACAGGAGGCGGGCAGGTGTGGAGGATTCCCTGGTCCTGAATGGGGTAACTGTGCCCCTGAAGGACCAGGTGCGCAGCCTGGGAGTCATTTTGGACTCACAGCTGTCCATGGAGGCACAGGTCAAATCTGTATCCAGGGCAGCTGTTTACCAGCTCCATCTGGTACGCAGGCTGAGACCCTATCTGCCCGCGGACTGCCTCGCCAGAGTGGTGCATGCTCTGGTTACCCCCCAGCTTGGATTACTGCAATGCGCTCTACGTGGGGCTACCTTTGAAGGTGACCCGGAAACTACAACTAATCCAGAACGCGGCAGCTAGACTGGTGACTGGGAGCGGCCACAGAGACCACATAACACCGGTCTTGAAAGACCTACATTGGCTCCCAGTACGTTTCCGAGCACAATTCAAAGTGTTGGTGCTGACCTTTAAAGCCCTAAACGGCCTTGGTCCAGTATATCTGAAGGAGCGTCTCCACCTCCATCGTTCTACCCGGACACTGAGGTCCAGCACCGAGGGCCTTCTGGCGGTTCCCTCACTGTGAGAAGCCAAGTTACAGGGAACCAGGCAGAGGGCCTTCTCAGTAGTGGCGCCCGCCCTGTGGAACGCCCTCCCACCAGATGTCAAAGAGAACAACAACTACCAGGCTTTTAGAAGACATCTGAAGGCAGCCCTGTTTCGGGAAGCTTTTAATGTTTGGTGTATTATAGTATTTTAATATTCTTTTGGAAGCCGCCCAGAGTGGCTGGAGAAGCCCAGCCAGATGGGCGGGGTATAAATGATAAATAATAATAATAATAATAATAATAATAATAATAATAATAATAATAATTATTATTATTATTATTATTATTATTATTATTATTATTATTATTTTGAGGCTTTCCCTCCTTATGGAGGGTCTCATTGATGGCTTTCTGCACAACTGTCAGGTCAGCAGCCTTCCCCATGATTGTGCTTCCTACTGAACCAGACTGAGAGACCATTTAAAGGCTCAGGAACCCATTGAGGGTGTTATGGATTGAATAGCTACTGCACCTTTTCACAATATTCAAATTTTCTGTGATTGTTAATTTGGGGTTTTCATCAACTGTACGCCATGATCATCACAATTATAACATATATCTCATATATTAGTTTCACCTTTTAAGTTGAATTACTGAAATAAATGAACTTTGCCACGATATTCTAATTTTTCGAGTTTCACCTGTATTACCTTCTGCCAAAATATGTTCAATATTGGACATTGTACAAACGTATGTTTAGGGCAGCATTATCTCTGTTCCATCTCCAGCAGCTAATACCTTAGATAGTCCTTTCATAAACAAGCGAACTGGAGTCCAGTAAGTTCTAAAGCTTATTTTTTGTTGTATAAGTCTTAATCTAAGATCCAGAGACACCCTTGTTATAGAACTTAACAGAGCTCCCCATAGTTTGGTTGAAATCAAGATCTCCAATTCTTTCTTCTGTCAGCTACATACCTTGTGTAATCCTGAGAGCTGCTGGTGACGAATAAGTGCCTCCTTGCTGGGAAACTGCCTCCGACAAAGCAAGCAAGCCAGCTTGTGCCAATCTGTCAGTTTCTCTTCCCGGTCAGCAGCCTTCTCCTGCTCCTCCTCACTGTCACTCTCCCCGCTGTAAGCAGCCACTAATCCTCGTGGGGGACTCTGCCAAGTTAAGCAAGGTCACAAGACGGAATATATCTCGGCTGGAATCAGATTCAGAAGGACCCCACAGGCCACTTACCTTTGTCTCCTTTCCCTCACCTACTCTACCCATCAGCCTACTCTACCCAGACCACCATGGGCTCACAGCGGAGAGTCGGTGCACCGTACAGCTCGACTGCCTTGGAGGAAGCCCCCACTTCAGAGGGCTTTATGTGGAAGACTTCCCCATGTTCATATTGTGCATCTCACCTATTCCCTCACCATTAAAAGGAGACAAGAGCAGAGAGTCCCTGCACCAGCACCCATTATTCTATAAGACCCAGAAGACCTGAACTGGGGATTAAGTGGAAAGGGAAAGGCTTACCAGTCTATCATCACCAGCCAGCTTGGACAGGTCCATGCCACTGTGCTGCCTCTCAGCCAAAGCCCCCTGAGGATTCCCAGAAAAGGAAAAAAAGAAGCGTTAACTCTAACAGAAGTTCTCACATTCTTTCCCCAAATGAACAGCATGCTTTCTTTCTGCTCACTCATCCAGCCAGCCCCTGGATGACCCACAGCCCTGGGAAGAGATCAAACACAGGTGGTTCTCCTTACAGGGCCACTTGGCCTTAATTTAGGCCAACACTCTAATTAGCATAGGCAAGACAGAAGCTTGCTTTCTTGAAAGAGACCCATCTTGCCCTTTGAAAATCACGGCTTCACGGATGTGCTCACTGCTGAAACAATACTCTTGGCAAGAACTTCTCACATTAGCAGGAGAGAAAGATTAGCACTTGACACTGTTCGGTCTCACAGACAAGAGATCTGAGCAGAGCAAGAGAAGGTGGGAGATGTAGGACTCTGTCTTAGCAGCATCTAGGCCACTACTGCACTGCAGACACACTGAAACAGATGATGCCACAAGGCTGAACAACCTGCCCTCACACCCTCAGGTCATTCAGTTTTGTTTAGGCTTCAGGAATTAGCTGCAGTAGGTAATTTAGTACTAATCTGCTCCTGGTAATGGATGAGGAGACCCAAGATGTTACCTTTTTCTCGAGGATAGCATAGCCAGCATCAGCTGTGGCCGATTCCCGCCTCTCATCCTCTCGTATAGAGGAAACTGGCTGGAAGCTGTTCTTGAAGTTCTCCTTCTGCTTGTTGAGGCTACGGGCCCAGCGCTCCATATCTTTTGCAATCTGCAGAAGATAACACAAAAGTGGGGAATAATCCAGGAGAGGGGGTGGGGGAGGAGGAACAAAAGAGTTCTTAGTCCAGGCTGAAAATAGGTGTTTCTCAAAAACAACAACTTACTGGAACTGTGCAACAGGGCTGAAAAACAGCTATTTTTTCACTTAAAATGGCCCTGGAGGTTCCAAAATTAGCTATTCTCTTTCTCTTCCAGTCCCTACAAGAAGGAATGCTCCTCCAGCAACTACTTCCAGTTATTCTCCAGCAATACAACCCCATGCCATCCAACTGTTTTTCAACATCTTCACCAGAATACCCGAATAAGGCCTTCCCTATGCAGGCATTCCCCCTTTGGCCACTCCAGAGAAAGGAGGCTAAGCTTCCTGAGAGGCTGAGGCATCACTGTAACTACATGACCCAAGACCTAGAGCCCTGGAAGCAGACCAAAGGGCTTTTCAAGTTATGGGCAAGTAGGGGGCAGGCAAAAGTTTAAGATAAGGAGCAGCAGGTACAGAAAGGGGATGTGGGGAAATCGTGGTTCTCACCTGCTGAGCTGTTTTTGTTTTATGTTTCTCCTTCTTCTCTTTACCCTCCTTGCCACTGCCACCCCCTGGTCCACTGCCATCCTTGTGGCTGTCAGAGGCTTGGTCTGAGGCTGGGACGTAAGTACGTCTCTCACCTTCCCAATACAGGTACTGCTGCGTCTGGGCATTGTAGTAGTACTAGAAAGAGACAATCACACATGAGTCTGTGCTGCATCTTGTGCCAAGACAGTGTACCATATCAAGTTGGGAGCACAGTCATCTCATGGTGGAGAAGCAGGTATTTCAGCATCTACCTTTCAGCTATCACTTCTCAGCTCTTGGCCATGCCCAGAAAGGAGCAAAGTGGGCCCAAAGAGAGGTTCAACTCACCTGGGAATTAGGGTCATAGTAAAGGCCAGTCAGGGGGTCATAATAGTAGCCAGAACTTTCATCATACTGATAGGTGGATACATCTGGGACAGCTGGAATTGGGCACAGAAAAACAGGAAATGAACTAAATAACAGCACATCAAACCAGAAGAGCACCTGATCTTGGCCCTGTTCCCTTCCTCCTGAACTAGGAATAAAAGGCTCCCAGACCCCAGCTAGTCACATCAATCCCCAGTCACTCCCAGACCCCTCACACTGGCCACATCCTCCCTTCCCACCCTCTGTTCCCTACAGAATCCAGCACTCACGGTACTGAGTGTAAGGCTCTTGCCCTACAGGGCTGGTAACAGGCAAACTGGAAGTGCTGGTGGAGATGCCTGCGTTGGGGGGCTGAGCAGTACTAGGCATGTCAGGCTTCAGTACAGCTGGTGAGACGATAGTATATGACTGAGACTGTGAGAGAGAACACAAAAAGGCAGGTTGGGAGGTACAGAGCATTGCAACTCTCTCTCTCTCTCTCTCTCTCTCTCTCTCTCACACACACACACACACACACACACACACACACACACAAAGTTCCGTTCCAACTGTACCGGAGCAGCAGCAGCAGCATTTCCCTGGGCAGAACTTGACCCTTCAGTGCTGCCAGTTGGCTGGTATGTGACTGGCACAGCTGAGGTCTGGCTGGTACGGGGGAAAGTGGGTAGGACAGGCACAGGGTCTATGCCTGGCACACCAGGCTCCAGTGATGCCTCCACTACTTCGTGAGAGAAGAAGAGACAAGAAGACAGAGAGAGCACAGTCAGTCAGGAGGCAGAAAAAGACTTCAGGTAAGGTGGAAAGAGGAGACCAGGCCTCTTACCTGCCACTGAACTTTCACTGTGGATCTTGTCAGCCTTCCCCACAGCTGGTGTCCCAGATGTGCCGCTCTGCAGCTGGGACCCTTTCAAATATGCTTGTGTGTACATTGTGGCTTCCAAACCCTGAGACCCATAGGCTTCATCCTGCTGGTAATAGCCATAATCAACTGTCTGCTCATCTTGAGCTGCCCAGGTTGCCTCACCACCCTGTGATGCCTATTGGAAAAATCAAACAGGAAACTGGTCAAAGAATTTGTTATAAAAGGAGATGCAAGGGTATGTACTTTGGCCTATCAGGAAAAGGTTTCACTAAAATGTCCATGCAAAGATTCTTTCCCCACCTAGAACAATTCCTTTTAGAGGGCTTTTCTATGCTTAATGTATTTAATTATACATTTTTAGCATATTCCAAAAAATATTTCTGCATATATTAGATACAACATACTCCTCTAACTATACTTTCTGGGGGCAGCAGAACTGCTAGGAGAGTAAAAATGTGTTCAGAGTCAAGTAGAGATGTAGTCATTTTAACTCCCATTGTGGTGCTGGTTTAGGCGGAAAGATATAAACCTTCTCTATCCAGTGGAGCACCACAATGGGGATGCAAATCAGCCCCACGTCAGATGACTGATCGGAATGGCAGAGTCAGCTGGGTGCACATGTCTGTATCCTCCGTGTGCGCGCGCACTTATGTGTGTGAAGCATGCAGCTCCCAGCAGGTTGGTCTATGACTAACATTTCCCCACTCCTATACTAAGTCAATATGGCCCAATAGCTAATGAGGATAAGCCAAAGACATTCCTGCTACCGAGAGCAGTTCTCGGGAGCCATTATCACTCTCCTTGTCCCATTGTTCCTTGTTCATTACGTTACCTGCGAGATGGCCCACTGAGCAGCTGCAATGGCAGTGCTGGCTACAGAAGCAGCACTGATGCGGTTTCCATCTGATGAACTCATGTCCCTGCAGAGAGACACAGGAGTCATTAGGGATGTCTGCAGCAGAAACTGCAGCAGGCCCAGTTCTGGACACTCCTATACTCACCGCTTGGAACCTTTGGCAAATTCCACATTAATCGTCTTGCCATCAATGTTCAGTGGTGGATGCAGGGCCTGAAGGATCTGCAGCAGCTGAGCTGCCTCCTGGGAGAGAGCATAGGGAGAGAAATTAAACTACCAAAGCTCTTCAGCTGGACCATAAAGAAGGCTGATCGCCGAAGAATTGATGCTTTTGAATTCTGGTGCTGGAGGAGACTCTTGAGAGTCCCATGGACTGAAAGAAGATCAAACCTATCCATTCTGAAGGAAATCAGCCCTGAGTGCTCATTGGAAGGACAGATCGTGAAGCTGAGGCTCCAATACTTTGGCTACCTCATGAGAAGAGAAGACTCCCTGGAAAAGTCCCTGATGTTGGGAAAGATGGAGGGCACAAGGAGAAGGGGACAACAGAGGACGAGATGGTTGGACAGTGTTCTCGAAGCTACAAACATGAGTCTGACCAAACTGCGGGAGGCAGTGGAAGACAGGAGTGCCTGGCGTGCTCTGGTCCAGGGGGTCACGAAGAGTCGGACACGACTAAACGACTAAACAACAACAAATCCCTTTCCTCTACAGCCCCCCATTCCCACTGCCTTTTTCTAAGACAGGACTGGAACTACAACATGCTGTTTGTGGCACTCACCACAATGGTAGAGAGCTGAATGAACGCAAAACCACGGTTGAGTTGTGTCTGCTTATCTTTGATAACACGGACATTTGAGGAGGAGAGAACAGCATATGGTGCCAAGGCACTTAAAATGGAGTCCATTGTGCTATGAGGATTCAGGTTTCGCAAGATGATTGCTGTGAAGAGTAACACATGGTATGGTAATCAGAACCCTGGCCTCTTTCAACCACCTCAGAGCTCTCCTTCAACAGGATTTAAGAAATTTCACAGCTGAGAATGGATTATGGATTAACAAAGCTTGTACAAGTTCCCTAGAATTTTGCCTTCAATTTTTTGGAAGGAAAGATCAAGCTTCTGGTCCTCATTGTTGCAGAAAAAACGAAACAAAAATGTATCAGCACTTTCTGCTCCTGAGAGAATAGATGCACATTAAGAAAAAGTGCACAGAACACTGAGCACAGTTTCAGACGGAGGTTGGATGGCCGTCTGCCAGGGATTCTTTAAACTGTGATTTCTGCATTGCAGGGCATTGGACTAAAGACCCTTGAGATCCCTTCCAGTGAGGGAACCACCAGAAGACCCTCAGAGGAGGACCTCAGTGTCCCAGCTGAGGGATGGGGGTGGAGACGCTCCTTCAGGTCTACAGGGCCAACACTGTTCAGGGCTTTAAAGGTCAGCACCAACACTTTGAATTGTGCTTGGAAATATACTGGGGGCCAGAGGAGATCCTTTAGGACTGGTGCTATATGGTCCCAGTAGCTGCTCCCAGTCACCAGTCTAGCTGCCGCATTCTGAATTAGTTGTAGTTTCCAAGTCATTTTCAAAGGTAGCCCTACGTAGAGCACACTGCAGTAAGTGAGAGATAACCAGAGCATGTACCACTTTGGCGAGACAAGGCAGAGGCAGAGAGGGTCTCAGCCGGCGTACCAGATGGAGCTGGTAGACAGCTGCCCTGGACACAGAATTGACTTGCACCTCCATGGACAGCTGTGAGTCCAAAATGACTCCCAGGCTGTGCACCTGGTCCTTCAGGGGCAAGGTTACCCCATTCAGGACCAGGGAGTCCCACCCACCCACCTGCTCCCCGTCCCCCAAGAACAGTACTTCTGCCTTGTCAGGATTCAACTTCAACTCATGAGCTGCCATCCATCCTCCAACTGCCTCCAGACACTTCCAACTCTACAGTTCTAGGATTCTATAGGCATGTTTGTGAAGGATAAGGCATATATGCTGCAGTCACTGACTGGCTGCTCCACCACTGCCACCATCTCTCTTCTCTGCTTCCTGCTGGGGTACGAAGTGCCCTACCACCAGTAACCTGATGCAGAAGGAATTTCAGCTATTTCCACTTCATACACTAAGGAAGCAATGAAAGAAAACACTTTGCTGTATGACATCTTATTTTCCTGCACACTCACCTTCCCATTGCTATTGAGGCCACTACCTCCTAGTGTTGCTGCAGAAAAGAATGCCCTCTCAGATCTAACTAACTGTCGGGTGCATCATTCCTGGGGAGGACGCAGCAGCAATGAAGCAGCCAGGCAATAGCTGCAACCTATATCACTGCCAGATTCACCGTTATGCTCTAGCCACTCATATAGTGTTAGAGACAGAGCTCAAAGCAGATTTCACAGTGCTGTGAGCCTTTTTAATGCATGCCTGTCTTCTTCCATAGAGGTAAGAAGGAGTCATCACTCAGCACAGCTCTCAGTCTACATTTTCCTCATTTATAGCGTTACAGCTGTTCTCTCTGCAGTTTTGAAATCTATGACAAAAATAATTAATTACAGATCCTGCCACAACTGACTCTTAACACATAATCTACTCGCTGGATAGCTCAGTTGGTTACAGTGTGGTGCTGATATTGCCAAGGTTGCAGGTTTGATCCCCGTATGGGACAATTGCATATTCCTTCATTGCAGGGGGTTGGACTAGATGATCCTCAGGGTCCTTTCCAATTCTATGATTCTACAGCGGCACCTCAGGTTAAGAACTTAACTCGTTCTGGAGGTCCGTTCTTAACTTGAAACTGTTCTTAACCTGAGATACCACTTTAGCTAATGGGGCCTCCTGTTGCCACCGCAACATGATTTCTGTTCTCATCTTGAAGCAAAGTTCTTAACCCGAGGTACTATTTCTGGGATAGCAGAGTCTGTAACCTGAAGCATCTGTAACCTGAGGTACCACTGTGCTCTGATAGCGGAACTTGGGTTTTTTTTTGGTGGTCAATATATTTAGCACAACATTCCAAAACTTGTAACATTAAAATCAAATGTACCAGGCTTTATCTCCCCACAGCAGCACCCTCATGGCTATGAATCTCACAGGCTCGCAGACTCTTTAAACCAATCAAATTCCATTCTAGGGCTAAATCAGAGACCTGCCATCACTGCCATGATCCGTTGCCCTGTAACACAGGAATTGGAGCTCGCTGAGGTGGTCAGGGATGTCTAACAGGGTGATCTCAGCAACATCATGATACTAAAGTTTGTCACTTTCACTGGGAACAAGCCATAAAACTGAACAGGTTTAGGTCCGATTGCAGCCACGTAACTGAAGCTCTTCTGTCACTCTCCAATTCCATACTCACTGTCATTAGCATTCTCCGCGCAAGGTTCAGACATTTGTGCCACAGGCTGAGTGGACAGGGCTGCTGACACTTGGTATGGCTGTGGGAGGGGCAGAAGGCCTTGGCTGAGTTCTCTTCCTGACAGAGCCACCAGCTGGTCCAAGCGACTACCAGGTGGCAGCTTCTGCTCAGCTTCTGTTGAGGGATGGTCATAAAGAAAAAGAAGAAGAAATAATAATATCAACGGGGAGGTCACTATGCTACAGGCTACACTATGCTACTGAGCTACATATCAGAATGCTAAACTTTAGCTCCTCACTACATGTGGACATGGCCTTCTTCACTTGAACTAACACTTTGAAAAGTGCTGTATGTTTGTTGTAACTTGGACTATATTCCCGCTGATGTGAAATGGCACAGTAACTGTAGCACTTGGAACTACTGTGATTATCAGACCAGAGCAGGGCTGCCATACGTCCAGAATTTCCCAGACAAATCTGGAATACTGCAGTCGGAAGCAGCGTCTAGGCAGAAATCGCTAAAATGTCCAGGAAAATCTACATGTACGGCAACACATGTTGGCAGTGTAGTTGGCAATTTTCACTGTTTGAAAAACGGCAACCCTAGTCCAGAGATTATTTACTTCTTTAGTTAATTGGTTTTTATGTAGTGAGAGGTTTTGCTCTTTTTTGGAGAGTATGTAGCCATGTCAAATGTATCTTCCATGTGATTGGTACTTACAGTGGTGCCTCGCAAGACGAAAAGAATCCGTTCTGTGATTCTCTTCGTCTAGCGGTTTTTTCGTCTTGCGAAGCAAGCCCATTGACGGATTAGCGCTATTAGCGGCTTTTAGCGGCTTATCTGCTGATCGGATCAGCTGATAAGCGGCTTAGCGGCTTGGAAAAGGGGGGGAGGGGAAAAAACCAGCAGGAACTCGCAAGACATTGTCGTCTTGTGAAGCAACCCCATAGGAAATTTGTTTTGCGAAGCACCTCCAAAACGGAAAACTATTTCGTCTAGCGAGTTTTTCGTCTTGCGAGGCATTCGTCTTGCGGGGCACCACTGTATATCTTTGTAATTTGAAAATAGAAATCATTGTAAAAAAAACAACAACCACCCCATTAAACTTTACCAGATCTGGGAACGCCACACTTGAAGCACTTCTCTCTGCGCTTGAAATTCTGCACTCCACACTGTTGAGAGAACAGACACATCCTGTCTTTATTTAACTTCCAGAGATGGGAAAAGGCTGACCCTACAAAGTCTTGCTACCTCCTGCAAAACATCTAACACTTGCCATAAAGCTGCTTTGGTTGCTGCATGCCTTCTCTGCTTTTCTGGCCCTCAGATTTGTGAAGAAAAAAATAAAAAACAAAAAACCCTGATAAATGCTTGGCATAATCTCAGAAACTAGGTCCTTTCTCATGTCTGCTGTGCCTTGATCTCTGCCCCCAGTAAGCTGTTCTTTGTTCATTGTGCCTTGTTTTCTTTCCAGTCCAAGCAATCATTGTAAAAAGCATTTTAAAACCTTTACTTGAAAGCAAAACTATTCAAAATAAGCAAAAATACTTAGGGCAGGATTGAATTAACTTGAACATACAGAATGAGGTCCAGTCAACAGGACTTTCCCCACATTTCCTACCCCCATGGCCCCTAAATCTGCTCTGGATGGTTGAGATAACCCCCAGAGCAGGGGGCAGGCAGGAGGAGGACAGAAAGTCCCATTGAGCACATGGACCTCATTCCCTGCACAGATACCCTACTTAGCGCCATGTTGATTTTCATTTCCAATTGACTCTGATAAAGGAAACTGGGTCTCCTGGATGCTGAGTTTGGATTTCCATATTGCACTGTTCCTTTGAAGCAGCCGTGTCTGGAAGAAGCTAACCATTACTGCTGCACAGTAGAACCCCACCCCCACCCCCCACCCCAAAAAATTCCTCCAGCCTTCTCTCCACCCTTCACCTTGCTCACACAACACCCTCACACCCCATCTGACTCCTCTGACACCCTCAAACTGACCACAAAGCAGTTACCTTACTGCATAGCCAGTCCTCATTGATCTTGGGCTTGGGATCACTGTAGTGCATGGAGACCTTCTGGCCAAGGATTGTGAGGGAGTGCTGCAGGGAGAGAAATGCTGCAATGAGACTCAAACGCAGAAGTGGTGAGCAGGTGCCCATCACTGCCACAGCAGAAAGAAGGAGAGGTTCAAACCCTTCAGCTGAATGGATGAGGGTGAGGGAGGGAAGGCAGCACAGGCCGAGAGAGGTTTGGAACTTGGCTACTTGGCTAGCACACACCTAACCTGGCCGACAGAGGCACCTGTCTCTACCCAAGGCACCGGGACGTCCGGCTACTGTGATGGAGGGAGAGTGTGTCAGAGAGAGAAAGAAAGATGGAGAGGAGGAGAAACAGACAGAGAAAATGCAGCCATGCTCCGAGACACCGCCATACAATAACCTCTATGCCACTAGAATGATCTGTCTTGAGCTTCCGTCCTGAAAGCTAGCAGCATGCATTTCCATCCTCTCCTCCCACCCCAAAGCCATTGTGCCCCCACAGTGGGCACCTTCCCCTAACTAGGGATCACTCCCTCATTCAGCACAGATCTCTGCTGTGCTTATGTCAGCTCCCATTTATGGGAATGCTTGGAGGAACACCCAATGTTCTGGTTGCAACTCTGTCCAAGAGGTAAAAACTTTGGGAGACCAAAAATAAGGTTTTAAGCTACATCCACATCCCCAGAGGTTTAGTACTCATCTTCCTACCCTACTTTGCTCATGCCCACAACTAAACTGCTTCCAACTCATCAAATCTTTCTAAAGTGGCCTCTGAAAAGTACAGTTATCCTCAATTGGTGATTCTCAACACCTTGTGAGGGCATCAAATTTATAAGAACTAGAGAGCTAAGCCACACCAATTTCTAAAAGCATTTGCTAGGAGCTTTTAACTCAAGGTCCCATAGGCTAGAATCTTCTGACAAATGCTACCTCTGACCTGCTGCAATCTTACAAAGTAACATATTACTACTTTCACACGCTTGTAGACACTGTGCTGGAAATAACCCCCTGCCCACATCTTCCTGTTAGGCCAGTTTTTGCACTATCCCCTCCTGCATCTGGAGCAAAGTGCATCATCTCAGCCATGCCAAGGCTACCTGTGTCAGCTCCCACTGGGGATGCGCACACACGGCCCGGCTACACTGCCAACACAACAGAACAGAAGGAAGAGGAGGAGGAGGAGTCTATGGCAGAGGCAATTGCCATGACTGCATAAACACTGGAAAACCCAAACATATTGGACTAGGGGTGCATTTTCACCAACCTTATGGCTGCTTGGAAACAGGACCATAGTTTGAAACTCTGGTCAAAACAGACAGTTTGGGGTCTAAAAGCTTGGTTTGTGGCCCTTCACACCTTTACCGTGATCCTACAGTGCTGGATAGAAACAAGGGGTCTTGCACAGATGGGCTGTCAAGACAGAGACTGCTGTGAGGAAGGAGATAAGGCCTCCCAGGAAAGCTTCCTATCTTGAACCCTGACTGCACTGGGAGAGAACGCACACGCAGCATCAGCATCATCTCTGACAGAAACCCATTGAGAATGAAGCCTGTATCACACTCAGGATCATGCATATATCCAGAGCAGAAAGAGCACACAGGAGTCCTAACTCCCCAAACCCTTTCCTTACTACCAGGAACTCCTCCAGCCCCCACTACCGTGGATCATAGCCTAGATCCTTAGTTCCCCTGCTCAACTTGCTAGACCACCTTCTCCCCAATGTGGAAATTAAATACAGAGGCTAACCCACTCCCTGGGTTGTTAATACCACTCAGAAGTCCTGACTTTTTGTGTCCCTATTCTAAGACACCAGAACCCCACTTCTTGGGACTTGGGTGGTCCCAAAAAGTCAAATTCTCTGTTTGATTCCTGAGACTAGAGATATCTGATTCAGACCTAACTCCTCTTCCCCATTCCCTTCAGTAATTTCCTATGGGGAAAGCGGCTGGGGCTTTTCATATGAACCAGGTGTTTGGATTGGTCATTAACAGTAGCAGTACTTGTGGGTTTCAAGTGCAGCAAAGCAACCTGATTGGCTTCCATCCATCGTGTAGCGTCCTGCAAGTGATTAAACTCGACGAAGGCGAAGCCCCGGCTCTGACCTGGAGGACAGCATTCAGATACAGACGCAGTGTGTTAGTCAACAGATCCAGCCAACATCACGCATCCCTGTCGCTGTACCAATTGGGGCAAGGGCAGGATGCGGGGGAGAAACAGGGAAGAGTGGAAAGGCACAGAAAGGGCACCCTAGGTGTAAAGTGGGATGGTGCAGACTCAGATGCTGACCACAAAAAGGGAGTTGCTTGCTCTTCTGATCATCCTAAGCAAGGAATGTTTCTGATGTACAATTGCCACTCACCTCTACTCAAACCTCCAAGTATTTCTCCCCTTCCCTCACCCCAAGCTGGGAACAGATCTGTGAAGTCACAACTTTCAGTCCTGTGCCTTTATCAGCCAACTCATAATACCTCCAAATGGCGAAAAGTTTAACAGAGAGTGATGGCTCCAAGCAGATCTATTCCTACTGCTTCCACTAACGCTATCTTTTTCCATTAGCCATCTACCACTTTTTCCTTAAGTGTATGCCACAGTTGTGGCAAAGCATCTGTGCAGGAGGTTCCTTCTTAATACCACACTAGGGCACTTGTGCTATCATTCAGAAAAGTGAAGTGCCTGCTTATTTTGGAAGGAGCACCAAAAAACACCCACCACAGAGGGCACTAGCACAAGGGACCCAGCAGCAATGGCATCTTCAAGATACACACAGCTGTAATCTGTTGGACTTGAACTTAGAAGATTTGGGTTCAAATCCCAGTTCTGCCTCAAGACTCACTGAATGACTTTGGGCCAGACATTTAGCCTCATTTCCCCATTTAGACAACAGAAATAATAGAGATCTCTTAGAGCTGTTGTGAAGAAGAATGAGCTACATAAACACCAGTAACAACATGTGCCTATATTGGAAGAAGGTTCATACAAACCCAGAAAAGATGTGCTGAATCCAACCAACTAATATGGCAGTGATTAACCTCTTCCCCACTTTTCCCCTTAGCAATACCGTAACTAAGCACAATGTTGGAAATCTATGAACAGGTTTCCTATTCTAATATGACAGATGATTTTTTAAAAGAATTGAACCAATATACACAAGAGCAAGCTGCTGTGGACAGCTCTCAAGAGGTTACAACTCTCCAGGGAATTTTATTCTCAAGGTTTGCAGACTCTGCCCTTGTAAAAATGGGTTTTCCCATTTATGTAATGTGTTGCAATGTGTCTTTGCTTCTCTCAGCCTTTGGCTGCCCATGGAAGCAGGGTGCCTTTCTGTACCCTCCATCTTGTAGTACCAACCAGCCCTTTTCAAGCCTGGTATAACAGAGGGCAGATACAGAGGACTATAGTCACATACACACCTTGCTTTTTTTAAAAAAAGGTACACAACTATGACTCATAGGCTGCAAGTGTGTGAGATATGCAGGGAGTAACCCTGGAAAGAAGGAACAAACTTACCTGCTTGGTTATAACTTTACTCAAAAAACAGTCCTAAGACGCAGACTGGACACAGTCTGACCATTTCTCTTGGAACAGACTTAAGGGATCTTATGCTTTCCTTTTACTTTACAATGCCACCCCAATTGGTTGGTAACTACTTTCCTTAATGGAAGCCTGCATAACTTAGGATCCACTGAAACTGACCACAATACTTGATTGGTGAGTTGAAAATCCTCCCTCCATGCCTGCCCATCATAATAAGAAAAAATTCAAACAGATTTAATATGTCCCTGGTAAGCCATATATGGTTAAAGGGCTGCATTCAACTTGATAGGATAAAGTTGTATAGCCTGCCTTCATATCTGTTTCCTCAGTGTCACTATTAAAAAGAGCTCAACTTAGGCTGCAAAGATCCAAGAAGAATCACTGCAAACCTCATATCTGATCAAATGAGGCCAAATAGAAGACACCATACATATCCAAAAGGATTGTCTTCATCCTTCATCCATTTGTTGGTTTTTGTCTCCTACCACAGAGAAAGAGGCCAAGCAAGAAAGGCAGAAAAAACCCCAAAGATCTTCCTATGGAAATAAATGCTGAATTGCTAGATCTGAGGATGCTCACAATTATATAGTATGCAACAAACCTCGGAAAAGAACAGGAACCAAGAATAGGCCTCAATGTTCTGCCAATCACACAGCAGAGGAACTACAGAGTTCCAAGTTTACAGAACTACAATAGCACACAAGGAGCTATTAATGATCCATTGGTGACATCTAAAAGCCTGGTTGGTTCTAAACACTAGGGGAATGTACATAGCACAGACCAAAACTAATGCCACAGGGCAAACCAGCTCCACATAGATACATATCTGGAAGACTGCACTCTAATTTGGAGTGTGTCACATGGTAGGTGAAACACTATGGCAATACCAAGAGAAGGGAAAAGATAGAACTATGAACGGGAGCTCACCTGAAGCTTTATTCCGCATCAGCCGCACCTCTCGGGGCTGGAATCCATGTGCCTGCAACTGGGCTCGGATCTGCAGAAAAGAATAAAAGGAGTGATCAATGCCAACATCAGGGAGCATTGAAGAGGTAAGAGTTAGAGAAACAAGGAAGCAACAGCAACAAGTTACTGCAAGGAAGCAGTGCCTCCCAGCCCAACTGCCTAACGTACATCATTCTCAGTGGCAGACTGGGGCAGCATCCTCAGCATAATGATGCTGCTAGCCT
Organism: Podarcis liolepis; assembly: GCF_965112155.1. NCBI lineage: Eukaryota > Metazoa > Chordata > Lepidosauria > Squamata > Lacertidae > Podarcis > Podarcis liolepis. The sequence continues at coordinate 814,422 of NC_139571.1, forward strand.
TCTGTTCTTCTTCCTCTTGCTCAGTGCGGTAGTCCTGGTCCCGGTAGTCACCATCTGCAGGAAATCCCAACTGTTCACTTGGGCTGTCCCGCTTTCTACGTTGTGTCTCTGATCCAGAGGAGGCCTCATAGGAATCCTGGGTTAGGATTGTTGTACAGAAAAGAATAGAAAAGCTCAGAATGGATGGGGCTTAATGGAGTAGTGCCCAGCTTTGCAGGACGAGGCCTAACGATTCCCTACTAAATGTCCGGCAGTTACAGCACCATCACCACTTTCACTCCTCTGCCTTTGGTGGTGCCATAGGAAAAGCAATCTTCCAAAGCATACAGCATTTTTCTAGCAACTGGGACTGTTTCACAAGTCCAGTTCCATTACCTGTTCCAGCACTTCCCTCCATGATTCCTTCACACAACCAGTAGCACATTGTCCCACATGACCACATATTTCGTTGTGGCAGCTACAGTGGTACCTCAGGTTAAGTACTTAATTCGTTCCGGAGGTCCGTACTTAACCTGAAACTATTCTTAACTTGAAGCACCACTTTAGCTAATGGGGCCTCCTGCTGCTGCTGCGCCGCCAGAGCACAATTTCTGTTCTCATCCTGAAGCAAAGTTCTTAACCTGAAGCACTATTTCTGGGTTAGCAGCGTCTGTAACCTGAAGCGTATGTAACCTGAGGTACCACTGTACTTAACTTGTTACAGTCTCCCCACAACAGCAGTTCTGCAAAACTCCACCCAGAAGCACAACTGTTGGGTGCTAGATCCCACTCCCACTGCCAGCTGTGAAATCCTTCCATCTGATGGTTTCCTCTGGAGAGGCAGCTCTTCAGAGAGCCAAGCAGGCCACTGCATTCTACCTCCCAAGAGGTAGTCACAAAGAGGACAGGCGTCTCCAGCAGCTCCGCACCACAACTTACCTCC